>NC_059353.1:3195000-3525000 GCF_019703515.2 Myxocyprinus asiaticus
AACTATAAATGATTGTACATTAGAAAAAAACTACTTTTCTTAAACGAAGGCAGTGTAATTTGTGAATTCAATTATTTGTATTTGTTTTGGGATCATTAAGCATGATTTAATCTAATATATATATATATATTGGACAAAATCTGACTTTATGCAGGACGAATATTTTTTATTTGTTAAATTCATGGTTAAACCCTGCTGTACATATAAAGAGCGCATGCACAACACATGATCGTTTGACATATAAAGTCCAGATTCACTTTATAATGCTTTAAAAATATCAAGGAAAAACAAAGGGGGCACATGGTATCTACTAATATAATCATTATTATATAAATATCCACAGTCCTTTAGATTGCGATCTGTACATATACAATTGTAGGGAATATTAATAAAGCAACAACACTGAAAAAGAGAAAAACATTCACTGATGTTTTCTGGATAACTTAATACATCCTTTAAAACTGAACACAAAATGAGGATGAGAAATTGCTCATTTTAATTTACAGACCCAAAGTCTGTTAATGTATCAAATCTACAGTATAATCATTCCGTGAAGACAACTGAAAAACAATTTTGAATTTCACTTTTACCCGCAATATTTTTCCTGGTACCACTCCATGTTTTCATTATTGCCATAAACGACTCGAACAAACTTTAAAGTTGAAAAGATTGTGTTTTTCTGGGTCGGTTGTATCACTCAGGTCCAGTTTAAACTGAAAAGCGCAAATTTGCGCATGTGCGAGGTTCCGTGCCAACACACATATGTTTTATCACTTGTAGAGGCATGTTTGATGACTTGTTTAAAGTAAATAGAGGTAATTAGAACTGAAAACAAATGTTATGGCATTATTTAAAGATGTTTAATGACATATGTGCTAACAGAGAAATATTTAACTGATTATAAATGATAATGAAGGTCTGGTAGACCCGATTATCTAACAGCAGTTGTAAACCAGTCCAAAATAAACAGCAAGAATTTATATACTAAAACACAACAATACAATCACATAATTTCAGATGTGTACGTTACTAATCATTTGATAATTTAATAAATGTTGGCCTATAGTCTATATTTCACCTAGAGGGGCACCTCATCCCATGTGGGCAAAGGGGCAGTTGCTCGGGCCACTGTAGCGACCCCCTGTGTACGTGCTTGGAATCATGTATACTATAGAGAAATGTAATGTCAGAGCGGGATTTGAACGAACGCTTTTTTACCGGTGAGCATGAGTGGTACTTGTGTGGAGCGTTTGTTTGGGCCGTGACCGGTTGAGTGGAGCGCACACACATGGAGCGGGTTATTGAACAGAGTTTCACACTGCTCACATGCTCTGGTGTGCACGCATGTGTGTGTGTGTGTATGTGCACAGATCCGAGGCCTTTATGTTTGCAAGCATACGTGCACATATGTGAACACCAACATGTAAGAAAGCATGTAATACTCAAAGTTTGTGCATGTACGTGAGCGTGTGTGCACACGTGTGTGTGTGTATATGCACGTGCACAGATCCGAGGCGTTTACAGTGCTAAAACATAAAACAAAGGCAATTTGAGTAAACACAAAATACAGTTTTTAAATGATAATGTCATTTGTTGAAGCAAAAAAAGTTAAAAATACCAACTGGGCCTGTGTGAAAAAGTATTTGCCCTCAGTTACTAAATCCTCAAATCTATGAAACTGCAGGGTTCAGCTGGACTAGACACACCCAGGCCTGATTACTGCCAGCCCTGTTCAATCAAATCAACACCTAAATAGAACTTTTTCAGCAGCACGAAGTTGGCTAAAAGGTCTCACCTAGTAGAACACTCTGCCAAGGTCGAAAGAAATTCCAGAAATGATGAGGAAAAAGTTGATGGAAATTACTGGGAAGGGTTACAAAGAAAACTTGGCACAGTAGTGAACCTTCCCAGAAGTGGCCAACCTTCCAAAATTCCTCCAAGAGCACAGCGACGACTCATCCAGGAAGTCACAAAAAAGCCAAGGACAACATCCAAGAATTGCAGGCCTCTCTCGCCTAAATAAAGGTCACTGTTCATGACTCCACTATCAGAAAGACACTGGCCAAAAATGCCATCCATGGAAGAGTGGTGATGTGAAAACCACTGCTAACCCAGAAGAACATTAAGTCTTGTCTGAATTTTGCCAAAACACACCTTGACGATCCTCAAAGCTATTGGGAGAATGTTCTGTGGACTGATGAGTCGAAAATTGGAACTGTTTGGAAGACAGGTGTTGGAGCAGAGTGATGTTTCTCTTAAACCACAAGAAGACACATGAGGCTGAGGAAGAAGGGCTCCAAAGAGTGGCTTTTATTAGAGCTCAAGCAAAGCACCGGTTGATATACAAATGAAGAGATCTGCAAAACAAAAACTGTATTTGTATTTTATAACCTCTAAATGGGTCACGGGTGTGACCACACAAGTCATGAAATATGCCTGTTTGCACATATACACACATGCTCAAAGGTCGGCGATTTGTGACACTTCGTCCCTTCTTGCAGAAACACAAGTTTCCACACCTCACTTATATCAGGCAAACACAAAGAGAATGTCATAAAAAGGTCAATGCATGGAATGACAGCAAAGTAATAAGAAAACATGTATAAATATATTGATTATAGATCTCACACAGGAGTCCCGTTACATCTGGTGTAAATCAAACACAGAATTCCAAAAAAAAAAAAAAAAAAAAAAAAAAAACATCTTATCTACGGACAAGTATGGTGGTGGTAGTGTGATGGTGTGGGTAAGCTTTGCTGCTTCAGGGCCAGGGCGACTTGCAATAATTGAGGGAAACATAAATTCTGCTCTTTACCAGAAAATCCTAAAGAACATCCGGTCATCAGTCCGTGAGTTGAAGCTCAAGCGCAACTGGATTATGCAGCAAGACAATGATCCAAAGCAAAGGAGTAAGTCCACATCTTGAATGGCTAAAAAGAAGCAAAATTTAAGTTTTGGAGTGCCCTGGTCAAAGTCCTAACTTGAACCTAATTGAGATGCTGTGGCAGAACCTTAAACAGGCAGTACATGCTCGAAAACCCTCCAACATGGCTGAACTAAAGCAGTTCTGCAAAGAAGAGTGGGCCAAAATTCCACCACAGCGTTGTGAAAGACTGATCTCTAGTTATCCAAAGTGTTTGGTTGCAGTTGTTTCTGCTAAAGGTGGCACAACCAGCTATTAAGTTTAACAGGGCCGTTAGTTTTTCACATGGGTGATATAGGTGTTGGATAACTTTCTGGCTTCAATAAAAAACATATATATTTGAAAACTGCATTTTGTGTTTACTCAGGTTTCCTTTGTTTTATGTTATATCTTTTTTGAAAATCAAAAACAATTTAATATGAAAAATACACAAAAACAGAAGAAATCAGGATGGGAGCAAATACTTTTTCACAGCACTGTACTTGTACTTGTTTGCAAGCACACATGCACATGTGAAAATGAACATGCAAGAAAGCATGTAATAAAGAGTTTGTGCGTGTACGTGAGCATGTGTGTGTTAGTGCACGTGTGTGTATGTGCACGTGCACAGATCCGAGGCCTTTATGTTTGCAAGCACACATGCACGTGAACATGAACATGTAAGAAAGCATGTAATAAAGAGTTTGTGCATGTACGTAAGCATGTGTGTGTGTGCATGTGTGTGTGTGTTTGTGTGTGTTAATGCACGTGTATATACAGTATGTGCACAGGTCTGAAGCCTTTATGTTTGCAAGCACACTTGCACATATGTGAACATAAACTTGATGAACATGATCCTGAACACTCAATTTTTCTCTTATTTTTAATCTCCCCCATTCATTGTCAATGGCCGGTCATTTTTGACCGGGAACACCACAAGTGTGACTGTGCCATTTTGTACAAAATAAAAGTATTTCAAAACAAACTTCCTAGTTAAACATTAAAGCACACTAGTGTGATAAATAGTACAGAGTGTTTTCATATTTTATTTAATATTGCCAAAATTATCCACAAATAATTATTTTTTCACTATAAAACAGAGGTGCATACTGCAAGCTCAGGTCAATGAGGCCTATGATCAGTAAGTTCCAAAAAGAAATACAAAACCTCTGCTAATTGAAAGAAAACTAGCAAAAAGATATAATCCAATATTTGTTGATAATATAGCATATTGAGAGATTTATAAGCAATTTCTATAGGCCGGTTATTTTTGACCGGGAACACCAAAAGTGCAACAAGGATGTTGTGATCCCCAGTGTGAGCAACGTCAGTAAGTTTTAGTCCAATAAGATAACATTAACTAGCATTTTCAGGCAAAAGAAAATCATCTTCAGGTCAAAATGACCGGAACACAACAAGAGGGTTAAGAAAGTAAATAGGGTAACTTTTGATTTCATGTTGAAAAAATAAGTGTTGCAATACATGTAATGTTGTCAAACAAACCAAAATTCAACATTGCAGCAGGCTCTTCTGAAGTAGTTGTTCTGTACAATATCATTGGTGTTAGCAATGTATCAAATAAAACAGGGTGTAAATAAATATAACCTAGGAACACAAATACTGACCGCAGACTGCTGGGTAGGCGTATCGGAGAGAGTGATGACCTCTGAACACCACTGAGAGATAAGATCATAGGCTTTGAAATTCCACTGGAGACACGCTGCACTGCTCATGGTCGTGCTGGACTGAACAGAACCAACCAAACCCAGACAGCCGGTCAGCAGGGAGAACTCCTCTTCCATCTGTGACAGAAGAGAGCAGTGAGTGTAACGAAGAATGAGAGCGAAAAGTCATAGAACCTGTTTACACCTGATATCAACATAGATCTCAGGTGATCTGATCACAAGTGGTCAGCCACAACATTAAAACCACCAGCCTAATATAGTGTAGGTCCCCCTCGTGCTGCCAAAACATCTCTGACCCGTCGAGGCATGGACTCCACAAGACCTCTGAAGGTGTCCTGTGGTATCTGGCACCAAGATTGTTGGTCCAGCACATCCCATAGATGCTCAATCAGATTGAGATCTGGGGAATTTGGAGGCCAAGTCAACACCTTGAACTCTTTGTCATGTTCCTCAAACCATTCCTGAACAATTTTTTCATTGTGGCAGGGCGCATTATCCTGTTGAAGGATGCCATGAAGGGGTGTACGTGGTTTGCAACAATCTTTAGGTAGGTGGTATGTGTCAAAATAACATTCACATGAATGCCAGGACCCAAGGTTTCCCAGCAGAAAATTGCCCAGAGCATCACACTGACTTGCATATATTATATTTTGTTAAATATTTATTAACTACATAATTTGTACTATTTACAGGTATTTACATTGATATGTTGAACACGTGCTAAAACTGGTACTGTTGCTTGTTCGAAAACCAGCATTTCTGTAAACAGCTTCTTTAAATTAGCGCATGATAACAAGAGAGACTCGAATGGCATTATCTCATCTGCGTTATGACTGATTAGAATTAAATGTTTATTTATGGTTGTTTTTGATCAACAACTGACTGTAAAGAACAGAAAAGGGTATTAACCCTCTGGGGTCTGAGGGTGTTTTGGGCACTGGAGAAGTTTTGACATGCCTTGACATCTGTGCTTTTTTCAGTTGCTTAAAAACATATTAATGGCTCAAGTCTGATAACACTGTATTCAGCACAAACTGGGCTACAATAATATGTGAACAACATGTATGTACATGTTTGTATTTTTGAGAAAATAACGTTTATGCATGATTTTTGAAAAAATAAAAATGGTAAGTCACTGAAATAAGGCCATATAACACATACTAAACATTTGTTCACAAGACTTTTGAGAACTGGATCTTGTAGCCTAGAATTTTTGCTACAAAATGATGTGAAAACCATCCTGATCACTCATTCATACAAAACAATATAGTCATTTAACTTTTGTAAGACACTTTTAGTGTTAGAAAGGCCATATGCGAGGAGGCATGGATGATCATGAATATTGATGTGATTCACACCTGAGTAGACAAAGACCCCTCCCCTGAGAGAGAATGAATGTGAGGAGACTTAATTATTGAATGTATTGTTTGTAGCTTATTTACAAAATCATGTTTAAGTTAAAAGAAGTAATCTGACTATACATTTTCTTTACATCAAGACTTTACTTAAAAATTTTAGACCTACACTTCCGTTTAAAAAAGTTTTTTTAGATTTTTTAATGTTTTTAAAAGAAGTCTCTTCTGCTCACCAAGGCTGCATTTATTTGATCTAAAATACAGCAAAAACAGCGATATTGTGAAATATTTTTACAGTTTAATATAACTGTCTTCTATTTGAATATATTGTCAAATGCAATTTATTCCTGTGATCGAAGCTGAATTTTCAGCATCATTACTGCAGTCTTCAGTGTCACATGATCCTTCAGAAATCATTCTAATATGCTGATTTTCTAATATGGGCATATTGACAGCACATTTTACACATTTACACCCGAACAGATATTTGCAAGCACAAGCTTTGTTGATGATAATGAGGCAGCATAAACACTAGTTAAAATATAATCTAAACATTCATATTGTTTTTATATCATATTACATATCATATTTATATCATACAGCATACAATTTAAATACCTGCTTTAGCTGAAAAAGCATTTAAATGAAACTAAAACTTGCCTATTAGGACATATTTCAAATGTCAATACTTTGAATACTGGCTGGTAAGTCTGGAAATAGTCCAGCTAGTAAAATATGTCCATGTCTATGTAAAATAGCATGTCAACTAATGTACGTAAAATGAAAAAAACTTACTCATCCGAAATTGTATCCTCGGCTGGATCAAGTCGCTCTTCAAAATGCAAATGTTCCTCATCGGATTCCTGCTCTTCTTCTGAGGAAAATGTGAACTCTTCGTCACCATCCAGGACCATCTGTAGAGCTTCCTCACCTGTGTAGTGTACCATCTTCCAAACGTGCAGAAAAGTGAATGAACGATGTTTTTTAAGGCACTGTCAGGGGACGTTTACCATTTGCATTGATCGCCTCAGCACATTACCGTATGAATAGCACGCTCTGCTGGTGGGTGTGATCACATTAGCGATAATTAGCTGAGCCAGGAGAAGAATATTTGTTTCAAATTTGAATAGTTATTTAACAAGTAGACATTTTAAGCTTTCTTTAGACATATATGTTTCATGTTTGTCTGATAAGTACTTGCTGAGTTTCAGTTCATTTTTGTGACGTGTTTCAGAAAGATGCTCGCGGAGACAGAGACGGCTGAAAGTGCACCCTGTTTATTTTCTTTATTTTACAAAAGCACAATGTTTTGATGTTATTGTGAGTGTACACAAATAAAAGTAGACTCTTTATAGTCTCTAATGATGTCTTACACTTCTCTGTATGCCCAAAAATGACAGAGTATTTTAAGTATTTTAAAAAATCCAGCAGGACGCGCCGGCGTGTCCGTCGACCCCTGAGGGTTAAAAGAGATATTATTCATTGACAAATCAACTTTTACACTCAACACGCAGTTAAAGGATCTCGCTGCTGAATACTCCACCACTATACTACACAATTCATTCACTGGTGAGGGAAATCTAAACTATATAATATATACTGTACATTATTAGAATATATATTTTGAATATATACATTTTTTGGTTGTAAACGCGAGTGATTTCTAGTTCTAGTCGATAAATTCTGAATTTTTTAATTATCGCATCAGCCGATAAATATTCCCATTTGACCGATAAGTTTCTTGAGGGTGCCGAGAATCGCCTGCATGCATGTGAAGCGACTGAGACATGTCAACGACCAGTCATCGTTCATTTTCTTGTTACATGCCTTCCTGTTACTACATGAATAGACCAGTGTGCAACACAGTGTCATTTAAACAGTCCGCATATCAGAGCCGCAGCAGACGCGTTTGAGCTCATAATGTTAAAGTGCTCTCCTGTTTCATTCTCCCTCTCTTTCCTCAACAGTTCCCTGTAACTTTTAACTGTCTTGTCTAATGATAAAAAGGCAAATATCAATAAAACTAATATCATATACCGTCTGCAAATATGTGCACTCTGAGCGGGGAATATCGCGAATGTAAATAGATATGTGGAAAATGAATGCGTTTCTCAGACATGCTAAATGTATAGAAATGTTCCATTTTAATTTAAAACACTTTTAAGCACTTTTCCTAAAAATAAAAAAACAAAGCATGTCAATTTTCCAGGTATTCCAGTACTTAAATGTCTAAAAGCTAAATTCAAGCACTTTAAGTACCTTGTGTGAACCTTGAATCTACCACTCTGATAAAACAAGAGTTTTACCTTTGCCAGTTATGAGTGGCTTTAAAAGAAAATAACCATCCGATCATAAAATTGGGAAACGCCTATGCTTTTACAGTACATACATATCCCTGAAATCAAAATGCAGCAACAGGTTTAGTGAAGCATGCACAACTGAATTTCAGTTAATACAGCAGCTCAATTAGAAGATCATTCCACATGAAATGTCACGTTTGCTATCAGATTTGACATGCAGCAAATATCCTTCCAAAAATTTGAGCTGACCACTTGAGACGGATGTAAATGCCAGGTGTAAACAGGGCCATAGACAGAAAGTGTGTGTGTGTGTGTGTGTGGATGTGTGTACCGGGCAGCCGGGTAAGCTGTCTCCATACAGGTGGTGTTGCAGCAAACAGGACAGTCTCAGGAAGGGCAGACAGAACTGCTGTAGGGTGAACTCAATAGACTGAGGAGACCACACACTGGAGCTCAGCTACAGAGAAACAGAGAAGACTTGATTAATTACAGTTAATACCCTGTTGATAAAGCTCTGATAAATAGCTCTGTCCACAGTAGTTAGGTCTGTGTCAGAGACAACTTATTCTGAAAGAACAAGGTTCAAGCTCAAATAGCAGAGAGCTGCACATGGACATTTCCCATTTCCCTATAATAGATAATGACCTCCATATGGGTGATGCTTATGAAATTCGAACCATAGCAGCAAGGTTATGTATGTATATATATATATATATATATATATATATATATATATATATATATAAAAACAGAAATAGGAATAATTAAATCATATTCTGAGTTTAGACACATTTGACTGAATTGATGTTTCTTTCTGAATTTATGTCTTGTGTGCTTTGTACATTTAATGTTTTTTTTGTGGGGGTTTTTTTTTGTGGGATTTTTCCCCTTTTTCTCCCAATTTGGAATGCCCAATTCCCAATGTGCTCTAAGTCCTCGTGGTCACATAGTGATTCGCCTCAGTCCGGGTGGCGGAGGACAAATCCCAGTTGTCTCCGCGTCTGAGACAGTCAACCCGCGCATCTTATCACGTGGCTTGTTGAGCGCGTTGCCACGGAGACATAGCGCGTGTGGAGGCTTCGCGCCATCCACCGCGGCAACCACGCTCAATTCACCATGCGCCCCACCAAGAACAAACCACATTATAGCGACCACGAGGAGGTTACCCCATGTGACTCTACCCTCCCTAGCAACCGGGCCAATTTGGTTGCTTACGAGACCTGGCTGGAGTCACTCAGCACGCCCTAGGATTCGAACTAGCGAACTCCAGGGGTGGTAGCCAGCGTATTTTACCACTGAGCTACCCAGGCCCCTTTGTACATTTAATTCTTTAATATCTTGAAGTATCTTGAAGTAAAACAAGGCAGCAAGTATCCAGTATACATGGAAACTCCTTTAACGCTGTTTAAAAAGCATCTCGGATACTCTCCACACTTTTATTGAAAAATTAAAATAAAATAAATATTGTAGTTGTATCTGCTTTTTCAACATGTTTTTCTCATTACCACTAACCACTACTGATGTTGAATTTTCTAAGACAATGATTTTAATGATCAATTCTGTCCACTTAATTCATATTTAAATTGCTCCGTAAGATGATGCAATATTTTAGTCTCTATTATTAGCATTTGTAGGTCACCTCATTACCGCAATGCATTCAAATGAAATCATAATGGCTAAAACAATAATGATTGTTATTTAATGATGCTATGAAAGTGTTCTCTAGTGTTGTATGGTTCATTTGTGAGGTTTTAATGTTTTAATTGACCCACCACAGAAGTTTCCTCAGAGTTGGTGTCATATACATCTTTGGCATTCTTCAGCTCAGAGATCACATGACCCAGCAACGACTCCCATGATTTGTCAGAGTTTGGCGTGTTCTGTATATGAAACATCACCACAAATAAATAAACAAAAAAACAATTAACTCAAAGTACATTAAATCCCTCACTCAAAACTAAAATCATTGAAGATATTCCATTGATTTAACTGAAACAAATCAGCTATTTCAAAACCTAGTGAGCCAATTTCCTAGACAGTATTTTCTGGGCATCACTGGTGCATTCTAATATATTTGTCTGTGGTTATTTTCCATAATTTAAGAATGTTGCTTTGCACTAATTCCCTTGAACGCAGCTAATCTGCAAAAGCTTTGGCTATATGAATGTGCAATTATTTGTCATGCCAATATAGCACATTTTAACTGTGTGTGTGGAAATGAGTGGAAGAAGTGAAGCATGGCTCTATAATGTGGAATTAAAGCACTCTAACTGATGGCTCTTCACATCAATCCATTTATTTCCCACAAACCCACTCGACAACAAAAAAATAGACTTTTAATAGACTGCAGAGCCATTGCTAATGCAACACTCTTCTCTGCTCCTGAAAACCTCTGCAACAATGACTTATATTCTGCATTCACAACCGCTGCATATCACCATCTCACAGAGAGATTTATCTGAAAGATTTACCATAGTAACTCCTCACTCTATGTGAAGATTATTGTGATTAGTTCCTTAAACAGGATTGAGGGGCAATAACATTTTATCTCTTAATTTACAGCGCTAAATAAAATATGCTTATGCTTAAGGCTCTCAATACTCCATAAAATCTACACAACAGTGCAGTTTAATCATTATAAAACTGATTGTTCTGCCTCTAAATCTTATTAAATTAGTTAACTACAAATTAGAAGTGTCGTAAAATAACCAACATCGACACACACACACACAGTACAAGCCCACGCACACACACCAATAGTGTCTTTAGCCCACCTCAGAATAAAAAATTAAAAAAAAGCTCTAACTTTAGATCTCACAAATAAGGAGAAATAAGGTGGCAGTTGCAAGACAATCTTGCGATATTAACCTTGCATGTGCATTTTTATATCTTGCGATTGTAAATTTATATCTCGCAACTGTGACTTATAGGTTATTACATAGTGGCAAGATGTAGTGGCAATTACCTTTTAGAATTACCTGCATTTATTTATAAATTTGTCTCAAAATCTGGTTCGATCTTCATCTAAGTTACAATAATGAACAAACAATCAGTTTTAACTAATAAAACACAAATTATTGTATTGTTCTTGTACATATTGAATACATCATTCAAACATTCACAAGCTGATTAGAGTCAGGAGTTGGCAAACCTGGCATCCAATTAATGAAACAAGACACTCAAACATTTTGAGTTTGCCATTCACAAGAAGCACCTGCTGATGTGGACCATGCCTTGCAAATACATTATTCTCAGAAGACCTACGATAAAGAATTGTTGCTTTGCATAAAGCTGGAAAGGGTTAAAAAGTTGTTAGGTATTCATCTGTCCACAGTTAAACAAATTGTCTATAAATGGAGCCTATTTAGTACTGTGGCTATTCTCCCTAGAAGTGGCTGTCCAGTCAAGATGACTCAAAGGGCACACTGCATAATAATCAATGAGGTAAAAAAGAACCCTAAAGTGACAGCTAAAGATGAAGGAATCATTTGAACTAGTTAACATCTCTGTTCATGAGTCTATTATACAGAAAATATTAAACAGTCATGGTGTACATGGCAGGACACCACGAAGGAAGCTGCTGCTTTCCAACAAAAACATAACTGCATTTCAAGTCCATTGCCAAAGACTATCATGACACTCCACAAATTTACTGGGAAAATGTTTTGTGGACAGATGAAACTAAGGTTGAATTGTTTGGGAAAAACACGCAGCACTACGTATGGTGTAAAAAGGGCACTGCATACCAACATGTAAACATCATCCCAACGGTGAAGTACAGGGGAGGGAGCATCATGATTTGAGACTGCTTTGCTGCTTCAGGTTCTGGACTGCTTGCCATCATCAAGAGAAAAATCAATTCCCAAGTTTATCATGATATCCAACAGGATAATGTCAGGGTGGTTATGTACCAGCTGAAGCTCAGTGGAAGTCCAGTGTTGCAGCAGGACAATGAGCCTAAACATCAAAGTAAATCCACTATGAAATGGCTTCAAAAAAAGAAAATCCATCTTTTGGAGTGTCCCAGTCAGAGCCCAGACTTTAACCCAATAGAGATGCTGTGGAATGACCTCAAGAGAGCCGTTCACGCCAGACATCCTAAAAATATGGCTGAACTGAAGCAGTTTTGTAAGGAAGAATGGTCCAAAATTTCTTCTGAATGTTGTGCAGGTCTAATTTGCAGCTACTGGAAATGCTTGGTTGAGGTTATTGCTGCCAAAGGAGGATCGACCAGTTATTAACTCCAAGGGTTCACTTACTTTTTCCACAGCACTGTGAATGTTTAATGGGATGTGTTTAATAAAGACATGAAATATTATAATTGTTTGTGTGTTGTTAGCTTAAGCACATTGTGTTTATCTATACTTGTAACTTTGATGAAAATAAGATCACATTTTATGACAAATTAATGCAGAAAACCAGCTAATTCCAAAGGGTTCACATACTTTTTCTTGCCACTGTAGTTTTGCTTTTAAAAATTAGTTTTAGTTTTAGTTTTTAATACCGTTTTCAATTTTGCTATAAATTTTAGTTTAGTTTTAGTTAGTTTCATTAATGGTTTTGCTATTTACAGTTAAATTTTTATTTTGTGGACACATTTCTATTTCGCTTTCTTATATTTTAGTTTCAGTTTTAGTAAGTATTGTTTAGGAATCAACAGAACACTTCCAGAGTTACCCAAAAATTAAGCAGTCAAACCTGTTTTACTCCATCCATCTACACATAGGCCACAGTCACTTTGCCCGTCTCTCTCAGCTTTTCCTTTTGCATTTTTAGCGCAATCATGGAATTCATTCGTGCAGTGTTTGAAGTGATGAACTTGGGGTCAAAAGCAGCATTAAAAGTTTTGAACCTTGCTGAATCACATAGTCTAGTGGACATACCAGTCTCAACAAACACATCTACAAGTGGGTTTTCACGTTACTTATATTCATGTAAACTTCAGTGTCCAAACCTCAGATCTTTGGAAACACAAGGTCAGAGTATGATATTTCCACACTTTGAGAGCTACTAGCACATACTTTATCATTATCGATGCACTTTTCGCATCATTAGCCATGAATAATCTGTACTCCTTATGATGGTTGATTTGCAAATGCTCTTTGAGGTTTGTGGATATTTTTTCCCTTTATTTCAACACCACAAATCATATGATTGAACGTGACGGGCATTTGCTTTTCCAGTTTTATAGTTAAACTTGAAAACTGTCCCACACAGGGCTCTATCTGCCAGGATGTTGTAAATAATAATTCTGTTCTTAAGTGACTTGCCTGGTTAAATAAAGGTTAAATAAAAAAAATATATAGTTTTCTACCAGCCATCATTCACGTCCCTGTCTTCTTTATCAGTATCACTAACCTCACCTCATATCGCCGTTTGCAGGTCTTCACATACACAGCCATTTGGGTCAACTTATTCCGCTGTGTGACGAGGGAGTGCACAATGATTGTGAAAACAACTATTTATTTTTGACAATGGTTTTTCTATTTCAGTTAGTTTTTCATTTGCTTTGCAATATATATATATATTTTTTTCAGTTTACCGAAATATATATTTTTAAATCAAAAGTTTTCGTCTTATGTTTAGCTTATGAAAATAACCCTGATATAAACCCAGATATAAACTGTATTACTTGGCAGATTCATTCATTATTAATGAATAATATACTATAATAATTATTATATGAAAAAAATTATTATGTATATCACTAACATTACCACACCTTAACTACAGTAAAATAATGGTAAAACACGGCCTCCCATAGCCACATCATCCAGTGTTAATACACAGTCTCTGCCATGATTGGTTTGAGCATGCCTAAGGAAATGTTTTGATTGGTTGTTGAGTGGTTACGTGGTTGGTTTAAATGCTTGTGATGTGTAGATTGAGTCTTCTGATTGATTGTACCTTCTTGGCAGCTCCAATGTTACTCCAGGCTTGCCTCTCCTCTCGGCTAAATCTGATGGACAGAGCAGCCAGAGCTTGTGTGTACTGCAGACTGTACAACACCTGTACTACACACGTGAAGTGCTCTGCAAACAAACACAACACAAATATAGCATGGTCAGATGATCAGATAACACATTTCTCAATATAAGATGGAGTATCTCATGATTAATAACATTGAAAATGTAACTTTCTACACCACTGAAACAACATATCTGCTTACATATCCAAGGCTGTGTGGGTGGGGAAAAATATCATCTTAACCTTGACGCACGTACAATCAAACCGATGAGATAACACGAGGCTGGACTCGGAGGCGTGCGATGAAACTGGTGTGATCTGGATTTGAGCAGCTGTTTACCAGTAGAGAATGACTGAAGCAGGTGACATAATAAAACAGCTGCTCAAATAGTATTTTCAACATCACAATATCTGTATTTTTTTTCTAATCCAAATATTCAAATAATCACAAAATAAAAGTTCAAAGCCATTACTGTCTGAGCTGTATTGATGCAGTGATGCGCCGCTTTTTACTGACGTCAAACAAAGAATGTATAAACTAGTTAGTCCACTTTAGCCTAGTTCTCCCACCACTCATTCTCATCACTTCCGGTGTAACAAAGAGGAAGGGCTAGGTTTTAAGAGCCATCTATGCTTGACAAACTCAGAATCCCATGCCGCATTGCGATGTAAACAACATGGCGGCACACATAGCCCGCAATCGCATTCACGATCGCATCTTATCTATTATAATAATCGTCAATCATTATAAAAATCACATTAATGTCTGATAATATATAATCTGTCCTCCAGTGCATCTGCTGTGAAGTGTAAAGTGACATTAAAGAACTCACGCTGGGGGATTAGTCAGTACAGTAAGAGTTCACATGCAAAGAGGTTATTGCCCAACATTATTTCTTGTAGAACATTCGGTTTCACTCGAAAATACACATTAAAGTGGGTCATAACAATCTTAATTGTGCACCATGTATTGTTAAATTATAATCTTAAACACTACTCCATACTGTAGCTCTCTCATTGTGATTTTAAGGATAGGGATGGACAAAATATTGCAAACTGACAATATCAAGTTTTTGGCAATAAAAAAAAAAGTATCATTGTAACTATCGCAATGATTTTATTTGGTCGTTAAGGGCATTTTCACACTTTGTCCGATTCAGGATTGTTGGCCCATATGTGAACAATCCAAACGATCTCAGACACCTTTAAAGCGAACCGAACCGAGACCATCTCGGGAAGTGGTCTGAGTACGATTCGCTTGGAGTCTGCGGTTCAGTTCGCTAGTAATGTGCATTGTGAACACAAAATGAATGAAATTTTTACTTCTGGAATCCAACATTTGCACTCTATTGCATACTGAAATTAGCCATAAAATGTAAGAGGCAGGTGAGCGTTAAGACAGAGATCTTTATATAGATATTAAAATATATGTGGGCAAAGTGCTGTTATTACTATGCATCCCTATACTAAACTGGTGCATATAAATTAAAACGATTACATTTCATTTTTGCATTCATTTAGTGAAAAACAGAATGGAAAACATGATTACTTTTAGACTTTTACTATATTTTACTGCATGCATTTAACATTTTGAATCAACTTTTTAAATAAATGTCTGTTGTCTAAATTATAATTATATAATTTAAATATAGAGATCAAATTCTGTTCAGAAGGCTGAAAAAATAGAGATATCACACAGCCCTATTTAGGATCCTAATATTTTTTAACCCAAACCACAATGTTTTTTTTTATTTTTTTTTTTTTTAATTAAAAAACAATGTTTTTTTTCTCCCAATTTGGAATGCCCAATTTCCACTACTTACTAGGTCCTCGTGGTGGCACGGTTGCTCACCTCAATCCGGGTGGCGGAGGACAAGTCTCAGCTGCCTCTGCTTCTGAGACAGTCAATCCACGCATTTTATCACGTGGCTCGTGGAGACTCCGCATGTGGAGGCTCATGCTACTCTCCGCGAGACACGCACAACTTACCATGCGCCCCATTGAGAGCGAGAACCACTAATCGCGACCACGAGGTGGTTACCCCATGTGACTCTACCCTCCCTAGCAACCAGGCCAATTTGGTTGCTTAGGAGACCTGGCTGGAGTCACTCAGCACGCCCTGGATTCGAACTCGTGGTCAGGTGAGACACATCGCCGTTTACACCTTGTATCTTAAATGCATCTCCTGTGACCACTTGTGTTCAGATTTGGAGGAGAGGGTCTCTGTTTCATGACATTGACATACATCAATCACTATGTCAGTGTATTACTGCATGATAATAAAGCACAACAAAGTCAGAAAAGACAAAGCAAAAAACAAACCAAAAAAAAAAAACGGTGCGCTGTTTCTCCCAGATACAGTTAAAATTGAATCTAAAAAACATCGTAACATGTCAAACAGAATTATCCGTTATTTCAGTGGGTTACTTGTATTAAAGGAGCTTCAGGTGTTCGTGCTTGTCATCTGTGTTGATATCAGACACACTGAAGAAGATCCGTGAAGCTCTGGTGATTGTGTATGTATCCGCTTTTTTTCTCTCGATCGGACGGTTATTTCCTTTTAAAGCCGCTCGTAAACGGCAAAGTTTAAAATCTTGTTTTAGCGCAGCGGTTGATTGACAGGTGAGGGGTGGAGCTTCACTGCTGTTGGGATGCATACGGGACAGATCAGCGTTTACACCTCAAATATGATCTGGTCACATGCGTTTTTGACCACATTCATATGTGGTTTCTGTGATCCGATCACAAAATGGTTTAGACCCTGTTAAGCCCTAATGTATTTAGGGCTGACCACATGTGACTGGATCACCTGAAATGCATCTTAATACCAGGTGGAAATGGGGTCTCACTCCAAGAGCTGTAGTTGTGTGTTAATATGCCTTGCGTCACCTGGAATTGTAAGTGCTTCATAAAAAGACACAAAGAGTGCTGTTCGCCACTAGTGGATAAAAGCATCTGCTAAATAATCAAGTTACCAAACACAAGCACAACTACACACAGACAGCCACTTGAACGACACTATAGACCACAGAGCTTTTAAAAGAACCATGGCTCTTTCATCTGGACTCAAAAATCAATCACGTGACTGTGTTTGAAATAGGACATCTGAGTTTTTGAGAGGCGGTAATTAGCCCTGTGTGTATGGTGGCAGGACTGTTTGTGTGATGAACATGACACACACACAATGGCAGTCCATTAACATTCCTCACGAGAGACAATGACACCTCACACATACCACTGTCTATATGACAGCACACACGGCTTGTGCTTTAATATGAGCTCTATTGTCATGTGTCTGCAGTGTGACGGGCTCAAATCGATACTATGCTCACAATGACAGCACACATGAGGTTTATTGGAGAGCCAATCAGTGATCAGCCAATGATGGTCACGTTACATCTAAAAGACTAAACACACATGTGAAGGGTAGAGTGTGATGAGGGAGGTGAGAGAGAGAGAAATGTGTAAAGCGTGAGGGTTTTTTAAATGCTATAAATGGTAATGCCGCAGAGAGCATCGTGGTAATTTCCTTTCATGTGTTTTCTGTTGGTGGCCTTGTGCATTAAGGCCCTGACACACCAAGCTGACGGTTGGCTGTCGGCCAATGTCGGGCCGTCAGTGGGCGTCTGTCGGGCTAGTTTTTGCGGTGTGTTCCACATCGTCGGTGAGTCGGATCATTCTGATTAGCTGTTCAGCTTAGCGAACCAGTGCATGAGAAGAAAAATGGAAGTGACGAAGCAAGCAAACGATGAAGTCAAGAGGGAGCCCTTTGAGCCCGTCTCTGGAGTATCCACGATTTCATCCATTTAGTGCGGTTTCGCCACGGATCGAACTTGTTGGTCTAGCACATCCCACAGATGCTCAGCTGAACTGAGATCTGGGGAATTTGGAGGCCAAGTCAACACCTTGAATTCTTCATCATATTCCTCAAACCATTCCTGAACAATGTGTGCAGAATGGCAGGGTGTAATATCATGCTGAAAGTGGCCACTGCCATGAGGGAATACCATTGACATGAAGCATTGTACCTAGTCTGCAACAATGTTTTATGTAGGTGGCACATGTCAAATTGACGTCCACATGAATGGCCGGACACAGGGTTTCCCAGCAAAACACTGCCCGAGCATCACATTCCCTCCACCGGCTTGTTATCTTCCCACAGTGCATCCTGGTGCCATCACTTCCACAGGTAAACGGTGCACACGTATACGGCCGTCCACATAATGTGAAAGAAAGGGACTTATCGGACCAGACGACGTTCTTACACTGCTCCAAGGTCCAGTTCCGACACTTGCATGCCCATTATAGGCACTTTAGACGGTGAACAGGGGTCATCAGGGGCACTCTGACCGCTCTCTGGCTATGCAGCAGGGTGCGATGCACTGTGTGTTGACACATTCCTCCTGTAATCATTAGTAAAATTTTCTGTGACTTGTGCCACAGTAGACCTTCTGTTGGTTCGGACCAGACGGGATAGCCGATTCATTGCCCTCATGAATCGATGCCGTTGTATTATGATTTTAATGGTGGACAATTTTATTCAGACAAATAATCAAATTATTTGTCATTTATCTTTCTTATAATGGTTGTCTAACACGACTAATTCCATTATAAGTTACTTACATAATGACGTAGACATGCGGACAGTTTAATTTAATTCCCAGACCTTGACATGTGGCCTTGTTAGGAGATGATCAATGTTATTCGCTTCACCTATGAGTGGTCATAATGTTATGGCTCACCAGTGTATGACATGTCAGACATTTTCAAAATTCTCAAAAAAGGAGTTTTAATTGTTAAGCAAGTATTGGTATCAAATTCATATTGTGATAACTGCTGAAGCTTTTATAATGCGGTATTATAGGCTATTACATAAAACAGTATGAGTCTTAAAAGATTACAAAGTAACTTTGAAAAAAACAAAAAAAAAGTCATGAATATTTGATAAAACAATTACCAGTAAAATAAACCTTAAATAAATATAAAATCAACTGGTCACTATGTATTAAAATATTTCCACACTTCACACTTTGTTTTACATCTACATAAATATTCAAAAAAATGCTAAATCCATAATACCGGCTGTGAAACTGTATTTTGCATTTTTTTAATTTAAATAAAAAAAGTTATGTCCTTAAGGTCACCGTCATAACCGTGCTTGTAAATTATTGCTGTACACCGTATTACCGAATACCAGCACGTCTAATTGTTATTATTAATCTGGATAAAAATTCTGATATTAATAAATATAAATAATTTACTAATAATGGGCCTTACTCATATAAATCGTACTTTATATTAAAAAAAAAATAAAATAAAAAAAAAAATTCATAAATTGTTCAATGAAACAAGAATTTATGATTTACAAAAATGTGTCCTGCTAATGTTTTTTTAAACAAGGCCAAATCTCTTTTAACACTAATCATCTTTAATAAAACCTTACCTTCGATGGTCATACTGTATGATATATATGCAATATCATATGAACAAGAGTGTTGTACTGAATATCAGCATGGCTGTGATGAAATATAGCCAACTGTTTTTAATTGAAATTATGAGCCAGAACCAACAGATGTATATTATATCATGTATACAATTTGTTCTGAAGGTGTGTAATAATTAGGGCATTGATTTAACGCGTTAATTCAGTGCGATTAATTATATAAAAATTTTATGTTTATAATTAAATAAAATGAATGCAATTAGTCATGTCCCTGGACCGTAATAATGAATATTCCTTCCATATAAGCAATTCAAATATTGTTTTCTTCAGGGGGCAGTAAGCGAAACTCGCTTTATAGGCAACAGGAAGCTTAAAATAGACAGAAAACAAACCACACTTACAGAGAGCAGTCAACACAAGATGAGAACATGTTCTTGCATACAAACACAGCTTACAGGAGCGCAAATCTGAAGGCAGTGATCTCCAGTGTTTTTCGTGTTTTTCTAAGTTTCAAACTTTGTTAAACTTGACACAGCGATCTAAAAACGGCATGTTTATGACACAACCGAGACACTCCCAAAGCATCCGTCTGAAGCAGGTTTGACGCATCCTTAAACAAGCCCTTATAATAAATCTTGGACTGATTGACGAATTAAATTGTAAAATGGATTGCTGTGATTTGTAGGCCAAATGATACGCTTATGTTCAATAATATGGAAATAAACAATATATTGCATTCTAATTCCACTTTTGTATCGTCTTTTTTAAAAAAAAAAAAACTTTTTTTAACTTGTGTGCCAAAATAACATTTTTTGTATAACTTTTTTTAAATAAATATATTTTATTTATAATTATTTAAATAACTACTGAAAATTATTTAATCATTATATATTGAATTATTGTTATTTGAGGGGATTTCACGGAAAATATTTATGTACGCGATTGTGATTAATTCAAATAATTAATCAGCACACCGTTTAATTCATTTGATTACAAATTTGTATTGATTTACAGCTCTAGTAATAATGGTGTGTTACTCTGTGTTACCTCTGCGTAAAGGCTGAGGCATGGTGAGGATGAAGATGATGAGGAGGGACGGGACATCTCTGAAGAGCATTGGCACCTCAGGATGCTCTTCATCACAGTACCTGCACACACACAGTTACACAAATAAAGCAAATATTAGCAAACAGATAAACACACACACACAAACACAGGTAAACTATAGACATAAACTGAGATATATGCTGTAGTGACAAAATACACAACCGCAAAACTGAAATCATTATGTAACATGACTTATCACTGTGGGTGAAGATTCATGAGCCTTCACATCTTTATAAGAGTAGCTTGTTGTTAATTTACTATAGGTGGACAGGTTACATTTACAAAAAGCATTTTGTAACAAATAAACTATGAAAGCAATAATTAAAATATTAAAAAAGGTCAGAAAATCTGGCAGATACTTATTTGAGTGTGTATGTGTGTGTGTGTGAGCTTTAAGTGTTCTGAAGTGAACACTGTGTACAGCACACACAGAGCAGAACTCTAAACTAATGCTGAGTGCTATTTAAATATGTTTAATTCAGCACAAGTGTCATATGCTTTGGTGTACTGTGGCCCCCAGCAACCAAGTATTTTGCCACAGTTAAAATGTTACTGAATTACATTGAAAAGAAATCTAAGCATTCATTTTAAAGAGAGATAGCACAAGCACATTTTTCAAACAAAACATTTCACATAAGACGTTTGTTAGGTTTCCAGGAATGGCACAATATATATACACATACACACATACATACATACATACATACATACACACACACAGGCAGCTAAAAGTTTGGAATAATGTACAGATTTTGCTGTTTCGGAAGGAAATTGGTACTTTAATTCACCAAAGTGACATTCAACTGATCACAAAGTATAGTCAGGACATTACTGATGTAAAAAACAGCACCATCACTCTTTGAAAAAAGTCATTTTTGATCAAATCTAGACAGGCCCCATTTCCAGCAGCCATCACTCCAACACCTTATCCTTGAGTAATCATGCTAAATTGATCATTTGATACTAGAAAATCACTTGCCATTATATCAAACACAGTTGAAAGCTATTTGGTTCATTAAATGAAGCTTAACATTGTCTTTGTGTTTGTTTTTGAGTTGCCACAGTATGCAATAGACTGGCATGTCTTAAGGTCAATATTAGGTCAAAAATGGCAAAAAAAAAAGAAACAGCTTTCTCTAGAAACTTGTCAGTCAATTATTGTTTTGAGGAATGAAGGCTATACAATACAAAGGTGTACACTACAGTCTTCAAAGACAAAGGACAACTGGCTCTAACAAGGACAGAAAGAGATGTGGAAGACCAGATGTACAACTAAACAAGAGGATAAGTACATCAGAGTCTCTAGTTTGAGAAATAGACACCTCACATGTCCTCAGCTGACAGCTTCATTGAATTCTACCCGCTCAACACCAGTTTCATGTACAACAGTAAAGAGAAGACTCAGGGGTGCAGGCCTTATGGGAAGAATTGCAAAGAAAAAGCCACTTTTGAAACAGAAAATCAAAAAGAAAAGGTTAGAGTGGACAAAGAAACACAGACATTGGACAACAGATAATTGGAAAAGAGTGTTATGGATCTTAAACCCATTGAGCTTTTGTGGGATCAGCTAGACTGTAAGGTGTGTGAGAAGTGCCCGACAAGACAGCCACATCTATGGCAAGTGCTACAGGAAGTGTGGGGTGAAATGTCACCCGAGTATCTGGACAAACTGACAGCTAGAATGCCAAGGATCTGCAAAGCTGTCATTGCTGCATGTGGAGGATTTTTTGTTGAGAACTCTTTGAAGTAGTTTAAGAAGTTCTGAACATTTTTTTTCAAATTGTAATAGTAATTTTTCATGTTATTAATGTCCTGACTATACTTTGTGATCAGCTGAATGCCACTTTGGTGAATAAAAGTACCAATTTCTTTCCATAAGAGCACAATCTGTACATTACTCCAAACTTTTGGCTGCCAATGTGTGTGTGTATATATATATATATATATATATATATATATATATACACACACACACACACACACACACACACACACACACACACACATATATATATATATATATATAAGATGTTTCACAAAAGCATTTGTCTTAAGATGGTTATTTATATCTTCAGCTTTAGTGTCAAAAGGAAATATAAATGTTAGACTCACAAACATTACTTTTGCAAATAGAAAAGATTAGAATAGAAGAACAGGGTGCTCTGCAAGAGATGGCATTGCCCTCACAAAGCCCCCCACTGAATATTGAGTCAGTCTGGGATTATATGAAGAGACAGAAGCAATTGAGACAGCCTAAATAGATAGAAGAACTGTGGTGAATTCTCCAAGAAGCTTGGAACATCCTATCTGCCAACAACCAAGAAAAACTGTATCCAGGTGTACCTAGGAGAATTGGTGCTGTTTTAAAGGCAAAGGTGGTCACACCGAATACTGATTTAGATTTTTTATGTTTACTGGACTTTGGATGATGTTAATTGAAAAATGAAAACTATTTATGGCATTATTTTTGAAGACATCCTCACTATGCAAAGTTTTTCACAAGTGCCTAATACGTTTGCACAGTACTGTGTGTGTATATAAGCAATATCACACGAGCAAGAGTGCTATATGGCCCTACATCAGCACTGCTGCAGGCCGAGTGCCGTAGTTAATCACAGCAGTGCTGATGTAGGGCCATATAGCACTCTTGCTCATGTGATATTGCTCAATGAACAGTTCATTGTCCAACAGTTCAATGAAGAAGTAAATTTAAAAAAATTAGGAAAAACTGATTAAGGTCATAAAAACGCATTTGTGCATGGAACTACTTTATTACGTGACGGATCAGAATCTCAGAACTTGAAACAATTCTTACATGGTTAACAAATCAGTTAAGTGTTATTATTTGTTGTGGTATTGAAGCTGGTATCAAGAATCGTCAAATTAAATTACTGACTACTAAAAGTTTGTGCATTGTGACAATGTATCATAATATACCGGACAAGTAGCTTTTTTCGTCAGACAAGTGAATAACCAATTTACTGAACTCACTGAATCAGTGCTGTTTAATGTTCAAATGACAGTGTAGCTAGCTACAGATACACTTTGCAATATTTTTTCAATAAAAATACAAATTAATGTTACTTATATATAATAAACAAATATAATAAACTATATAAATAATGTAGTATAAAATAATATAATACGGGGGGTAGGTGGGGTGTTTTCCCCCCGCTGCAAGAGCTGAATTCTATAGGAAACACTGATAGATTTTTTCTTTGATAAATTATTGCAGGCTGGCATAAACAGGGACAGCGGTGGTTTTATTCTAATGTCTGTATAAATAGCTCAGATAAAGTGCCTGAAGCCTCTAATTGACAGAGTTTTCCTTCAAAAGCCCCTAACAACGTATTTATAACCATGCCTGCCTCCCCTTGGAGTTTGATTTCAGTCCGGCTAACACTCCTGAGAGACATACAGTAAAAGTCCTGTCTTACTGCCCAAACACAGGAGAAATTAGGCCACTTAACCAGTCTGAGAGTGTTAAGTGCCTTTTAAAGAGGAGATGCGTTGGTAACCTCCACACAGCTATAAACCCTCAACTCTCATGAAATGTAGTGCTGCACTTCATTATTTGCCAGATGCAGCAGTTACTGGTATCTATGGAAACCCCCATTTGCGTGAGTCTCTCTCTCTCTCTCTCTCAAACAAAAGATGCTACAGAAGCTGCGTGTAGACCAAACCGTTCAGAGAGGTGAAAAGAGCAAGGCCATTACAGCCAAAGAAAGTAACAATACTAATACAATTTTTTTTTTTTTTTTTTTATATTTTAACATATTTTAATGTTTTTTTTTGTTTGTTTGTTTGTTTGTTTATTCCATTTATTATACAAGACAAAATCCAGCACACTGCTGTTGCTTGCAAACAGTATACTCATTTATTGACACAAATACAGTTGTCTCACATTTTGCACATTACTGCGGTACCCAATCTCATCATATTCAGTTCAGATTGCAAAAATCACACTTGGGTAAAATGTAATTTATTTTGTCGTAGCACGGGTGCAGGAAACTTTGTGTGTTGTGTGCATACTCACTCAGTCTCTCTGCTGTGCGTGCTCTGTGTGAGTCTGGTCCAGGGGTTGTATGCTGAATCTATGCTGTACAGTTGCATGTGCATGGCCAACACATGAAACAGCTGATCTGAAAACACACACATTCAGCCATGTGTTAGTGTGTGTAACATGATGAATGGAGTTTACTTAATGACTACAGGCATGTAGAAGTAGTAGAGTATGAGTGACAGATGTTTGACGAGTCATTCCATGAAAACCTGTTTCTTACACACTGATCAATCCACAAAGACACACACACACACTGACTCTAGATCAGCAGTCATAGACCACTGCTGCCCCCTGCCTACAGTTCATGAATACACCTGATACCTGCAGGGATTTCACAAGCAGTGAAATGTGTAAGGAACCTTTAACTGCAGACAAATCACATCACTCGCTCAGAGAATGACACAACAGCTACTGGCAAGAAAAGCGATTTATTCCACTCTCATCGGAGGCATTCTTCAAGACAACAGTTTGATGCTCTATTCTTAAACGTTTAACTAAGGCTTTGTTAGTATACTACCATACTACTCTTATAACTTCGGCATGGAGTATGTATACTGTATAGTAGAGATGTCATAAAAATACTGATTATTGACAAGCTATTTTATCGAAATATTTTTGAGGCACCGATATATTAAAATTAGCCGACATTCAAGTTAGGAGCCCAATTACCGTGCTTTTCAATTCACTCAGTTGGCCTCTGTTTAACAGTCTGGCATAACAGCGTTGGAAGACCACAAGAGGGCGATATACCATTTAGTGAAGCTGGTCACGATCACACACAAACATACACTGCATCCGAATATCCATAATTTTCTACTATATAATATGCCAAAAATAGAAAGGCAGTTTTTTTTTTTTTTTTTTTTTTTTACTTCAAGAACGAACAAAGTGACGTTGATGAGTTTGCAGGTTAGTGAAACTGGTGTAACTGCACAAAGTTTATTATTCAATTTCTCTGTATGCGGCCATGGAACAGGTCTTTCATTCAAGCTGTCAAACCACAAAAAGACAGACTTGTTACTGAAAATACAGGTGCATCTAAATAAATTAGAATGTCGTGGAAAAGTTCATTTATTTCAGTAATTCAACTCAAATTGTGAAACTCGTGTATTAAATAAATTCAATGCACACAGACTGAAGTAGTTTAAGTCTTTGGTTCTTTTAATTGTGATGATTTTGGCTCACATTTAACAAAAACCCATCAATTCACTATCTCAAAAAATTAGAATATGGTGACATGCCAATCAGCTAATCAACTCAAAACACCTGCAAAGGTTTCCTGAGCCTTCAAAATGGTCTCTCAGTTTGGTTCACTAGGCTACACAATCATGGGGAAGACTGCTGATCTGACAGTTGTCCAGAAGACAATCATTGACACCCTTCACAAGGAGGGTAAGCCACAAACATTCATTGCCAAAGAAGCTGGCTGTTCACAGAGTGCTGTATCCAAGCATGTTAACAGAAAGTTGAGTGGAAGGAAAAAGTGTGGAAGAAAAAGATGCACAACCAACCGAGAGAACCACATGCCTTATGAGGATTGTCAAGCAAAATCGATTCAAGAATTTGGGTGAACTTCACAA
Source organism: Myxocyprinus asiaticus (assembly GCF_019703515.2). Classification (NCBI taxonomy): domain Eukaryota; kingdom Metazoa; phylum Chordata; class Actinopteri; order Cypriniformes; family Catostomidae; genus Myxocyprinus; species Myxocyprinus asiaticus. The sequence continues at coordinate 3,221,403 of NC_059353.1, forward strand.
GGAATGGACTGAGGCTGGGGTCAAGGCATCAAGAGCCACCACACACAGACGTGTCAAGGAATTTGGCTACAGTTGTCTTATTCCTCTTGTTAAGCCACTCCTGAACCACAGACAACGTCAGAGGCATCTTACCTGGACTAAGGAGAAGAAGAACTGGACTGTTGCCCAGTGGTCCAAAGTCCTCTTTTCAGATGAGAGCAAGTTTTGTATTTCATTTGGAAACCAAGGTCCTAGAGTCTGGAGGAAGGGTGGAGAAGCTCAAAGCCTGGAAGTCCAGTGTTAAGTTTCCACAGTCTGTGATGATTTGGGGTGCAATGTCATCTGCTGGTGTTGGTCCATTGTGTTTTTTGAAAACCAAAGTCACTGCACCCGTTTACCAAGACATTTTGGAGCACTTCATGCTTCCTTCTGCTGACCAGCTTTTTAAAGATGCTGATTTCATTTTCCAGCAGGATTTGGCACCTGCCCACACTGCCAAAAGCACCAAAAGTTGGTTAAATGACCATGGTGTTGGTGTGCTTGACTGGTCAGCAAACTCACAAGACCTGAACCCCATAGAGAATCTATGGGGTATTGTCAAGAGGAAAATGAGAAACAAGAGACCAAAAAAATGCAAACCTGGGCTTCCATACCACCTCAGCAGTGCCACAAACTGATCACCTCCATGCCACGCCGAATTGAGGCAGTAATTAAAGCAAAAGGAGCCCCTACCAAGTATTGAGTACATATACAGTAAATGAACATACTTTCCAGAAGGCCAACAATTCACTAAAAATGTTTTTTTATTGGTCTTATAATGTATTCTAATTTGTTGAGATATATATAATACACGAGTTTCACAATTTGAGTTGAATTACTGAAATAAATGAACTTTTCCACGACATTCTAATTTATTGAGATGCACCTGTATATTGTGTAGGCTCTATGAAAGATACTTAAACACAATATATCATCCAGTTAGAGTAAATAATCTTTGTTCTTTGATAATGATTTGGTTCGAATTTCATGGAAAACTATGCGACTTGCGCTCTGTGGCACTTCAGAATGTTAACGCTGAGACTTGGCTGTGTGCGCATACCTTTGTAGAAATAAATAATTGTTTTTAATTTTTGAACACGCCATGTCGTCCACCAGACTTGTCTGGTGCGTGACCCCCTTTAATTTAACCTACCACTCACAGTTTACCAAAGTTGTATTATGAAATACTATATGTCTGAAGAGACAAAGACTATTGTGCAACAAGCAGCCCTATTTATATCTGAAAACAATCCTGATAGGGAAAACCTTCAGATTAATGATGTGTGAAAAAGGCATTGATCCCAAGCCTACTGTATGGCCTACTACAATAGCCAAAGTGTGCAGTATACTGTATCACAATGCAATGTGCTTGACTTGACCTTTCAATTCCAGTGTGACTAATGAAACCGGTAATAATATCAATCAAACTGAACATCTTTCTTGCCTCATTATTTGACTGAACTGTTAAATGTTACGATATTTTTTCACAAAACGGGATAAAAAATGCAAAACAATTTTATGATGGATATTATAACTGCTGCACAACTATACATACAATCCCCTTGAATCAGATCTAGACCAGTGGTGCTGGGGAGGAGGAGGGTTTTAGTAAGAAAACTCTTGAAGCGCATTGCAGTGAAGCCAGCTTAACTGCAAATAACTGAGGCAATTTAAATGCTAGACAAAGAGGGAGTACACATGTTGATTGGATAACTGATTACCAACATGTGCCATGTAGAGTTTCATGACTCAATGTATTAATAATATTCAACAAAAAATGTTTTTGCCTGATTTGAGCAAAAGAAGCAGCATTTGCAATACCACTGTATACCAAAGATTGTATTACAAATTTTACATAACTAAAAAAAATTTTTTTTTAGATTTTGTGCATTCCCATTTCAAGTAGATAGGAGCTGTGCCTGTATGACTATTGCCTACTTAGAAAATAGCTGCATGGGGGGTTACCAAGATGGCTACCAGGTGAACTGACTTGCATAACCCTATAAAGCAATGTGTATCAAATATGATACACAACGTTTGATGGCTCCTGTTTCACTCTCTGTTCAAGCTGACGAGCCAAACAACCTATGGTATGTAACTTTCACGTTTATGGCACCATCTAGTGGTTATTTGTGGAAATAAAGTGGTTTCGATGTTTATATCGATCTATTTAAAATGTCAGCGGACTTGCGCAAAAATTGACTTATGTTGGGATAAATGACAGCTTATTTTAATAAAGTAAAAGTGACAGTAATGATTATATTGTTAATGATATTTTAAAATAAGTATTTGCTGAATATAAGCAACTTGTGCTTGGTTAAAATTGTGTACATTATTTTAATTGAAAACACAGGCTGAAATCCATGTATCAAATATAATACAGTCTTTTGAAGTATATCTCTCAATCACCATTACATTCATGCCAATATATGCAGTCTACACTGTCATTATAAGATCTCATTATTTTACATTAATAGCTATTATGGTCAAGTTCCTGAGACCCAGCAAAAACGTTTTACAATTTACCTTTTTTTAAATGTCAATATAGTGTTTGGTGCATAAAATACATATGATAAAAAATTTTTATTGAAAAATGAATATTTTATTAATATTGTATTTGATGTGCTAAATTGAACTGATACATTTCAATCCATATTTATAGACCAAGGAGAGGAAGTGGTCATGGTCAAACACTCAAACATTTGGTATCTCTGAAAAGCTCAGGGAGTCCTCTGATAATACGGCTGTATGGGCTAAGAAAAACTTCAATAACAAATGTCCAACACAGAAAATGAATTGCTGGGCCTCAGGAGGATAATAACCTTTAAAGCCTAATGTATCAAATATAATACATAAAAAAATTAGATAAAATAAAAAACATGCAAATTTGTATTATATATATTTGTATAGTTTGTCTAATGGTACTAAACACAGTTTAATTAGAATTCTTTCATATGTCAGGCTTGACAGGGTTAAAAGGAATTTGACACCACTCACTGAATTAAACCAAAATCCATTTCAATGCAAATACAGGGTTGCTGCAGAGTTTTTAAAATCAAACTGAAGACTTTTTAAGACCTTATTCAAGACCTGAACAAATAACATTAATACCGTATCCCCATTCCTAAATAAACCCACACAATCTCAAAATAAATCATGTATCACAGACTCTTACTTAAACAGGCAGGGGCACATATTCAACATGGCCTTAACATTGCTTATCAGTAAAACAGGGTAGGATCTACTGTATGCAAGACACGTTTTCCACATATATATCACATTAAAATTGGTTTATGTATTACATAATTAAATACAAATTAGAGGTCAACCGATATTGGATTTTGCTGATAAGATAATGTGTTAAAAGAAAGAAAATTAATCTGCCAATAGTTTTTAAAATTGGTAGCCTATATTAAATGTACTTAGTCTTTCCTTCCTGTAATGTGGAGGGCCAGACAGGGGATAAGAGTGTCCAAATTGAATTAATATATACCAATAACTAGAAAAAATACAAATAAAAAAAAGATTTGATTCATAGCCCGGAACTTGTAACTTTAAAGGCTGAAATACACCGGGGACTCTTATTTTGAAATATATGCGTTTCACTTCTTCCAATTGCTCATTCAAACAGATAAGGGAAATAAAATATGCACTCCTACAATATAAACAGTTAAAAGTAAGCATTGTCATATTTCATCAACACTATATCATCATTCATCAGCAGTTGATCATTAGTGATCGCTTGTCATAAATTTCAGATATGGCTTAAAGATTGCGAACTGCTCTGCAACAGCTGAAAATGCTCACAAGCCCCCGCGTGCTTGGAAAAAATACACCAGTCATGTTTTCACTCTGAAAGACGCAGCACATGCATTTATTTAATTAAATCGTATTCTTTTGAAGTTTGATAATCACATTGGGTCATATCACAATTCCTGTCTTTCCGCCCCCAAATTTAAGACCTCTTTAAATGATAATTAAGACTTTTGTTGTATCATTTAAGATATTTAAGACTTTTTATGACTTTAAATTTTGGAAAACTGAATTTAAGACATTTTAAGGATCCACAGGAACCATGAAGTAAGTCCACTCTGCGGCCATCTTGCGAACGCTCCCGGGCAGCCATTTTCTTTAGATACAAGCAGTTATGTATGTCTGCTGGGGAAAGGACGAAATCTCCAGAATGGTTGGTCAAGATTAGGATCAAATAACATATTCCAATTTATCAGTAAAATCTGACAACAATGTTATCATAAATTGTGCTTCTTACGCTCAAATGAGAAAAAAATAAATCAAAATAAATCAAGATAGTCTAGCAAATGCGCAAGCACGTTGTCAAGTTAACTGACAGGCGATGTCTGTATATAAAAGGTGATTGACTCTTTTACCTGCAAGGTGGGATTTCTTTTTGTACATGCCCCATATTGGGTGTTCCAATTTTTGTTCATTTTTAAAAAAGTGGTCCGTCCCAGACTGAAACTACAATCCTGAAATCTATTAACAAACTCGTGCACATAGTAACGAGAGAGTTTATTTGTGATAAGACAACAAACAACATGAAAGACAAGCTTGTGCCCGTTACTGCACTAATTTGTACAGAAGGGGAACAGTGGAAATTATGATAAGACAGCCATTCGGGAGACGTAGGTGGTGTTTTAATTTTCTTTTTTTCCTTTTGTCTCCTGCTTCCCAATGCCATTCTCTCCTCTTGTGCTCTCTCTATATTTCATTGGCTGTTGCTAATTGCCAGTCTTTTGCTCGTCAGGACAGTGCGCACACCTGACAACTCGTCACACAAATTTCAAGCAGGTGAGACTTCTAGTCGCAGAGCAAACAGATAGAACAGTGCATACAAGATGCTTGATACATTTCTTAAAAAGCTATTTGTGTCGCTTTACTATAACCTGTGGTGAAGAAAAAACTGACATCTGCACTCCAAAGAAGCAGACCTCATGTAGCTATCCTTGGACATCAACCTCTATTTGTGGTTATAGTTAAAAATAAAAATGAATAGGCTTGGGATATATTAATTCTATTAATACAGTTGTGCTCAAAAGTTTGCATACCCTTGGAGAATTGGTAATATGTACCATTTTTAAACAAAACATGAATGAGCAGGCAAAACAAATTTATTTTATTTCTTATGGGATTCATATTCAACTGTAGGTTATAACAGATTGGCACAATCATAAAACAAAACATGGCAACAAAGAAAAAAATGAAATTACCCCTGTTCAAAAGTCTGCATACCCTTAGTTCTTAATACTGTGTATTGCCCCCTTTAGCATCAATGACAGCGTGCAGTCTTTTGTAATAGTTGTCTGAGGCCCCAAATTCTTGAAGGTGGTATAGCTGCCCATTCGCCTTGGCAAAATGCCTCCAGGTCATGCAAAGTCTTTGGTCGTCTTGCATGAACCGCACGTTTGAGATCTCCCCAGAGTGGCTTGATGATATTAAGGTCAGGAGACTGTGATGGCCACTCCAGAACCTTCACCTTTTTCTGCTGTAACCACTGGAGGGTCAACTTGACCTTGTGCTTAGGGTCACTGTCGTGCTGGAAAGTCCAAGAGCGTCCCATGTGCAGCTTTCATGCAGAAGAATGCAAATTATCTGCCAGTATTTTCTGATAACATGCTGCATTCATCTTGCCATCAATTTTCACAAGATTCCCCGTGCCTTTAGAGCTCACACACCCCCAAAACATTAGTGAGCCACCACCATGCTTCACAGTGGGGATGGCATTCTTTTCACTATAGGCCTTGTTGACTCCTCTCCAAACATAGCGCTTATGGTTGTGACCATAAAGCTCTATTTTGGTCTTGTCACTCCAAATTACAGTGTGCCAGAAGCTGTGAGGCGTGTCAAGGTGTTGTCGGGCATACTGTAACCGGGCTTTTTTGTGGCATTGGCGCAGTAAAGGCTTCTTACTGGCAACTCGACCATGCAGCTCATTTTTGTTCAAGTATCGTCGTATTGTGCTCCTTGAAACAACCACACCATATTTTTCCAGAGCAGCCTGTATTTCTCCTGAGGTTACCTGTGGGTTTTTCTTTGTATCCCAAACAATTCTTCTGGCAGTTGTGGCTGAAATCTTTCTTGGTCTACCTGACCTTGGCTTGGTATCAAGAGATCCCTGAATTTTCCCACTTCTTAATAAGTGATTGAACAGTACTGACTGGCATTTTCAAGGCTTTGGATATCATTTATATTCTTTTCCATCTTTATAAAGTTCTATTACCTTGTTACGCAGGTCTTTTGACAGTTCTTTTCTGCTCCCCACAGCTCAGTATCTAGCCTGCTCAGTGCATCCACGTGAGAGCTAACAAACTCATTGACTATTTATACACGGACACTAATTGTGGCAAATTAACCTTTAATTGCCATTTAAACCTGTGTGTGTCACCTTATGTGTCTGTAACAAGGCCAAACATTCAAGGGTATGTAAACTTTTGATCAGGGCCATTTGGGTGATTTCTGTTCTCATTATGATTTAAAAAGGAGCCAAACAACTATGTGATACTAAATGGCTTCATATGATCACTATCCTTAAATAAAAGACAGTTTTTTGCATGATCAGTCATATTTTCAAAATCAATGCCAAAATTTAAAAATTTCTGCCAGGTTATGCAAACTTTTGAGCACAACTGTAACTTAATACTATTAAATAAACATGATTGACAATGAAGGCAACAACGCTGGTAATGTCTGAGGATCGCTTGCCAACCCTATCGGTCATTGGACCTTTGCACGCACAGCTGTTGGAGAAAAAGTAAGCAGTGCCTCCACCGACACCACAATGATTAAGGACATTAAATCTGCTGTGCATGACAACTTGAAAACATGTTTATTCTACTATAAATTATTTCTTTTTTTTTATAAAGTTCCATTTGTATTTTGGAATTTCTAAAAAAGAAATGTCTTTGTTAACAAATTTAAACATTATTGAATTCATTTTTTGAGTTCTCAATTCATTTCACATTAAGTTTAATCCTAAATATTTTCATCTTTCAGCAGCAAGTATCTCATGCAGATCTGGTTCTACATGAGTGCTTGAAAATGCTAAGCACCCTTAAACGGACATCAAAGCAACCTCACGTGTATAACACTTGTGCCTTCATATTAACTACTAGCACACCTACTAAATTCAGAAGCACCCTCAGAGATTTTGATCTTGAACCGGGATTGATCTGATTGTGCATGTGCTGAAGGCACTGTGCCTGTAAAGCAGAGGGATGACTCTCTGGGTCCTGATGATGTGAATGATGCCCCTACTCCATCAAAGCGGTCAAAGCACTAATCTTCTGCACTGATAGATCTCCTTGGGCCAGTCTACATGCCAGTAGCAACAACATCCCAGAAAACTCCAGATGACAGGGCAAAAGGAGTAGCAAGACACAGGGAAGAGAAACCTTTTCCACTTTTTGAAAATCTCACAATATCAACCCACATATAAAAACTGTCATTTTTATTTAATACATTTCAGTTAGGACAACTCTCGGAGTAGTTTATAAAATATTTTATTAATGTAAATGGCATTGTTGTAGGTTTGGTCGCACTAGATCTGCTTTACGCACGCTGCAGCTGCTGCTTGACATTAGTCAATATGCTGCTGATGTTAGACAAGAGAGAGATGCTGCTGCTGTTGGAAACGTGCTGCATCTGAGACAAGAGACATGCGGCTGCTGCTGAACAAAATCACCCCAGCGTAAAGCAGACCTAGACCAGTGGAGCTGGGGAGGAGGCGGGTGAGTGCTATGCAAGGCTGCACTGCTGAACTTGATTTGAAGCTGTTGAGGTGAGTACCGTTTAAATAGCTCTGGAATAAATTAAGAGACCACTGCAAAATTATCATTTTCTCTGGATTTACTGTTTATAGGAATGCGTTTGAGTAAAATGAACATTTTTGTTTTATTCTATAATGTACTGACAATATTTCTCCCATTTATTTGCAGAAAATGACAACTGGTCAAAATAACAAAAAAGATGCAGTGTTTTCAGACCTCGAATAATACAAAGAAAACAAGTTCATATTCATTTTTAAACAACACAACGCTAATGTTTTACCTTAGGATGAGTTCAGAAATCAATATTTCTGACTCAAACACATACCTATAAATAGTAAATCCAGAGAAACTGATAATTTTGCAGTGGTCTCTTAATTTTTTCCAGAGCTGTATATTTTGACAGAAGGGTGTGATTGCCTGACTGGTTCACGTAGAAGCGTGTTGGGATCTGCCTGCACCATGTAGAGTTTCCTAACTGAACTTAATAGGACATTTAAATGTAATTTTCTTTTTGGAAGAAAAAAAAGTATTGCTCCTTTATCTCTATTATACAGTATCATACCATTCAGTGATGGAAATGAGTACTGCAAGTATTGGAAATTTGTACACAATAGCCAGTGCAGATATTTGTGCGGATAATCATTTGCAAAAGAAGAACAATCTCAGCTGATGCTGTTAGTGATTGAGAGGGCTGACTCACAGCTGTTTATAGAACCAAACATAATCAAGATTCAGTTTTATGTTATTACTTTAAGAGCACTACACACCATTAACAGATGAGACATGCTTGTTTAACACTTTAAGAATAGTGAATTAAAAGCAAAGTTATTTGGCACATTTTCTTTTTTTTTTTTTTTTTTGAGAGTTCGGATTTCATCATCTATTTTGCTCTTGTTGCCTATATGAGCTGATATCATTTCTGTAACAACTGCTGTCTGTGATCATTTTTAACATCAATAAATTTGACCGCACTCCACGCAACTAAACAATTTACATTAATACATTTGATTGAATAAAACACGAGCAAATGTTCACCTAAATAGTGTGATTCATGTTTAGCAAAGCAGTATAACTGAACTATGGTCAAAAAAGCGTAAACGCACACTCCGGTCCGGACAACTGATGATGACTGAATGCTGTTGCTCGCGCCTATGAAAGCTGAGTTTTGCAGAGCAAAATTTGATCAAAAGTCAGTCGGAGGGCCAGATAAAGACGATTGGTGGGACAGATTTGGTCTGCGGCCACCAGTTGACTAGCCCTGCTTTAGAACCTCTGTTAACTCTTTCAGGTTCAGGTTTCAGTTCAGTTTACACATGTGGTACATGAAACCTGCCTTAGGTGCAATTTAAATGTTTGCATACAACTCAGTTTTTGTTTGAGTTGTATGCAACTGTTAATTATTATATCTGAAAATAAATAGCAAATGAATTTAATAGTTTGGGCTCTGTTGCTCATTTTAAACTTTAATATTGTTGTAATGCACCAAGTGAGAGGGTTCCCTATATTGTTTAGAGCAATGGTTGAGAAATAATTTGTTTGTTTTTTATCTTAAGAAAGATTTACATTTTACAATCTCCAGCCAAAGAGTGATTGGCTTTCTCTTTTTCATGTAAATATTATTGCTTGATGAATATGTGATTTTTATATGTGAAGTTGCTCTCAGTCATGTATAAATGTTTTGTGTACAAAGTTGATAAAATATAATAATATATGATAAAATGTAAGTTAAAGAATATATACTATACATACACACACTATATATAATTTATAAATCTAAACTTCGGCCCCCAAGCAATTTCTCTTGGTCCAATCAGGCCCGTGACCCACAATGAGTTTGACACCCCTGGTTTTATGATGATGGTTTAACTAGTATTATAGCACACATTTATTTTTTTACATGCCTTTTTCATCAGGGAAGCAGATTACTAGCTCATTAAAACTCAAAATATATCAATATATTCTCATATACTATTTTCATATAATACTTATCAAATATATTATTATATCAAATATAATAAATATCCTCTTTAGCTAGTCTGAAACTTTTACCTTTCTGCATATTTGTGTCCAGTGGCATACATGAACCCTCATGATGATAAACCTTTGCCTTGCCTTTTTCTCACTGCTTTCCTTTTTGCGACATGGGCCGTGTTTTTTTCTGTGGATTAGCAGAGTAAAACCAGGAGGGAAAGCAGTCCTAAAAATGGGAACATCCGATCATCCTTCATAGCGCACTCGCTCCAATATTTACCATTCACGCTGTCGCTACAGATGGATCTGTTACGGACATTCTCCTGATTTCACCGCACCACAGTGGAAAAAGAAACAGTAACCGTGCCAACTGGCCCGGATCAGCACACAACAGTACAGTTTTGCGATGAGAACTGTTTGGCCCGATTCAGCCGCTTTTAGCTTATGAGAGCTCGTGAATCAGAATCAAATTCAATCGTCAAATCTGTATCAATATTCAGCCTTATTCTGAAGTGTGCATTCACTGGACACTGTACTATCTCATGATGTCACGGGAGCTGAGACGACATCATACTCAAATACTTTAAATAAATAAATAAATAAATAAATAAAAAAGGCAGAGAACCATGAGTCGGGTGGCTCATTTCAACTGTAAGTGCTATACACTCACTGAGAACTTTATTAGGAACACTATGTTCCTAATAAAGTGCCCTACGTGGTCTTCTACTGTTGTAGCCCATTCGCCTCAATGTTCAACGTGTTGTGCATTCTGAGATGTTATTCTGCTCGCTACAATTGTACAGAGTGATTATCTGAGTTACCATAGCCTTTCTGTCAGCTCGAACCAGTCTGGCCATTCTCCGTTGACCTCTCTCATCAACAAGGCGGTTCTGTCTGCAGAACTGCCCCTCACTGGATGTTTTTTGTTTTTGGCACCATTCGGAGTAAATTCTAGAGACTGCTGTGTGTGAAAATCCCAGGAGATCAGCAGTTACAGAAATACTCAAACCAGCCCATCTGGCACCAACAATCATGCCACGGTCCAAATCACTGAGATCACATTTTTTCCCCTTTCTGATGGTTGATGTGAACATTAACTGAAGCTCCTGACCCGTATCTGCATGATTTTATGCATTGCACTGCTGCCACACGATTGGCTGATTTGATAATCACATGAAAATGTAGGTGTACAGGTGTTCCTAATATAGTGCTCAGTAAGTGTATCAACCTTTTTCTACGTCCCGTAATGCTTAGTGCGAAATGTGGCCGTTACTTCAGTTATTAAGTAAACAGTTGTTGTTGCAGCTTACTTCCATTCATTCTTTCGTTGTGGTGTTGGGATTTCTAGGAGAGGGCATCTGATTTATTGATGATATACATCAATCACCATGTCAGTGTGTTACTGATCGATAATAAACTGCAAAAAAGTCATAAAGACAAAGAAAGTGCAAACAAAACCAGTGCACGGTTTCTCCCAGATGCAGTTGAAATTTAATCGAAGCACAAACGTAACATTTTGAGCAAAATTATCTGTTGTTTAGTGAAGTACCTCTGTTAGTTCAGCTTCAGATGTGTGTGCTTTGTCATCTTGTCAACATGCATGTTGATATCAGACAGACACACTGAGGACGAGCCATGCTTGGGTATGTAATCGCTTTTTCAAGTTGTCTGATCAGACTGTTAATTTCTTTTAAATCCATATGCAAGTTTAAATTTTTGTTTGGGGCAGTGGCTGATTGAGAGGTGGCGTGTCGCTGCCGTCCGGGAAGCATCATTCAGGACTTGTGGTCGACCAATGTATCGCCTAGGCTGATAAATCGGTCGATATTCTGACTTTTTTTTTTATTTCCCGTTTGGCCATTTTTTTTCTTGTTACGTGCATCGTATTACTACAATAATAGACCGGTATGCAACAGTGTCATTTAAACGGTTCGCATATCAGCAGACACGTTTGAGCTCATAATGTTAAAGTGCTCGTCTGTTTCATTCTCCCTCTCTCTCCTCAACAGTTCCCTGTAACTTTTAACTGTCTTGTCTACTGATAAAAAGGCAAATATCAATAAAACTAATATCGTATACCATCTGCAAATATGCGCATATCTCGTTTAAACAGATGTAATAAACAAACCTCACACAACTTGAGCAGATCCAGCATCCTGTGGAGTGCTCAATTATTTACCTCTAAAGCATGTATTCTAACTGTCTCTCCACAGCAGTTCCCTGTAACTTTTCTAATGATAAAAGGCAAATATCAATAAAACGTCTATTATATACCATCTGCAAATATGCAGATATCTAATTTAAACAGATGTAATAAACCAACCACACACAACTTTAGCAGATCCAGCATCCTGTGGAACACTCATAAATCTTCCTCTCAAGCAAGTATTCTAACGGTCTCTCTTTTAACTTTATTTTCTAATGATAAAAGGCAAATATCAATAAAACTTGTATTATATACTGTTTGCAAATATGCAGATATCTCGTTTAAACAGATGTAATTCACGAACCTCGCGGAAATCCAGTGTTTTCTTCCCGTCGAGCGCTCATCTAATGTCTTCATCTGAAGCGCGTATTCCATCAGCCAGAATCAAAAACTTCAGGATTAAAAGTTCCTCTCATTCACATATCATGACGGTCCATCTGTGACAATCCAAGCAGGCAATCCAGGTCATTTAAACTGTCAGGAGATTGCTGCTCGGGCTGGATCCGCACAAGCACGTAAATTCAACTTCAAGGCTGCATCCTAAACCAGGAAAATGCTGCTTCCGGTGGCTGTATATGGAGGTACGATGAAAATAAGGTTCTTTTCAAACTGTTCGGAGACCAGTTTGCTTAAGAGTTCCATTCATTCAAAACAGCAGTCAGTTAAGCCATTAACTGATTAGGCAGCAAGGTAGCAAGTCAGCTGTCTACGTTTTCGGATGCAGCCCAAGGTAAAAGCGCTTCACGTGTGCTGTAAGTAAATGTCTTCTTCACTATGCACTATATGTACAATTGATTTGATTCTGTATTTTTTGAGTAAATGCGATTGCTATTGTGGACATGCCATCCATGTTTGCTGGACTACTGTGTGTACTGTTATTTCCTTCTTTCTTATATATTAACAATTTTTTCATGTGCAAATAAATTATTAATTTGATAACTAAACAGAAATCTGAAGAAACTGCTATGTACCTTTAAAATACAATATATCTTTTTTTTTATTTTGTGTGAAATTGGGTTCATATAGTCCTAAATAAGAGTTGCTGTTTGTTTGTTTTTTAGCAATTTTATGTTTATTTACTATATTAAATTGTGTGATATAAGGGCATTGTATTGGCCACCCTGCTCTCTGGATATTGGCATCGGCCATTAAAAAACCCATATCGGTCGACCACTATTCAGGACGGCATTTACACCTCAAATGCAATGTGATCACGTGCGTTTTAGACTACCTCTGTTTGTGTTTTTTATTTTTATGTGATTCAATCAAAAAACCCAGTTTACAAATATATTTAGTGCTGACAATTCATATCATCCAAAATGAGTCTTAATACCAGCTGTAAAAAGGGTCTAAAACTACTGTAGCCGACACTAGTAAATACTAAGGAACGACTTCGGCAGAAGAAGCACCCACATCCGTTTCCCAAGTAAGAACACAAGGAAAAAGGTGCTTGTGCTTAAATTGTATTTGCTTAACTAAACCAGAGCAGATTATAGTCACATATCGTCTGATTACTTCACCTCATTGGCTGATTAAGGTTCGTCATTCTACATAGCGTACCAAAATCTAAGTACCAAAATCTCCCAGTGTCTTGTTAATGGATAATGCACATTGTCTTTTTTTTAAATATTGTAAACACATTTTGAGCAAATACTCTGCTGTTCACTGAATTTTTTAGCAATTTGGTGTACATCTTGATTTGATTATATGTAATCGGCATTTAATTGGCCATCAGTCAGCCTAAATATCATATAGGGCATTTTTTTCAAATGCAGTCAAGCACTATTAAACAAGCCTTGAGACCCCTGCATTCTGTTCCATTTTGTTGTGCATCAACTGGCTGTTTTTGAATGCATGAACGTTTTCTGTGCAAACACCTCCAAACTTCAGTAATGGCACGTGGCAGCATGAGTGGTCTCCAGATATTTCCTCCATTCTCTCATTTCCATTCATCAGAGATTCTCCATCACTTCATTATGCAGACTGACGGCTGAAAGAGAGATCGCTCCATCTCTATATTCCTCACACACTTTCCATCTCTATATTGAACTTCCCTCTCCACCCACCTGTGATTACACTGCTCAACCTCTACTCTATGAACATGTCATCAATCACACATACTGTATAAACTAGACAGAGGGAGAAACACTGAGATATTCAAAGTTAATGTTCAAACATACATTAGCATCCTGAGAAAGAATAAGCACCTTCAAATGAGACTCAAATTGTCCTAAATACAAGAATCACTCCTAATGAACTACTAAAGAGACTACTATTTTAGGGAGGGACTGGAGTCATATCAAGAGACTGGACTTTTAGGGTGGGCTGTTTTTACAACCTAGTACGCCCTAGTAACCATCCATAACAATCTAGCAACTTCAAAGCAATGCACTAAAAAACAGTCGTAACACCTTAGCAATGTCTTTCAAATTGTTATTTCCTCTATTCATCTAAATTTTCATCTCGCATTTCTCAGAACTTCTTCCCTAAACATACATTTATTCTTTCCTTCTCTATATTTTATGTTTTCTTATACTCTCGGTGAGTTGATCTCTAATGAATTGCGAATGAGTAAATCTGGCCATTTCTGTAGATACGTGTTTAATGTAGCTCAAAAAATGGCTGCATTGCTGGAGTGTGAAATCTCTTCAGCTGTGCACCAGTGGCGGGATTTTTCCCCAGAGCTCAAAGACCAAACACACACACACCTCATAAAGCCAGTGTGTGTCTGTATGTGTGACTGGTTTTGACAGGCAGCTTTCAGAAGTGACAATATTCAACCAAAAACCCAAGAACAGCACACTGACAGAGGTGTTCAGTTGTGACATACATTTTTATGATTTTTACAATCATTAGTCAAACACATATCTTGCATGCTTGGCGTGTATACATACCTAATGTATAAATCATGACCTGTGTTACAGAAGTGTTAAACTGACCTGATCAATGCCTGTTTCACATGGCTTTGAAGGGTATGGATACATTATGTACTGTATGTATGACATCAGAATTGGTGTGTTAGACTCACTGAGACAAGAGCGTTTGGCAGCAGCACTAGCCCCTCCACTGCATAGATTTCCTCCACGATGAACCAACTCTAACTCCAGATTTGTCCTGAAAGAGAGAGAGAGAGAGAGAGAGATAGAGAGAGAAAGAGAGAGTGCAGAATGTGTCACTTCGCAAAGACACTATTTTTCCAAGTCAGTTACATAAAATAAAATAAAATGTGTTTTCTAATTTATTAGTATATATTAACCCTTAAACGCATACATCAGACCCAGGACCTAATTTCACCCCCTGTACCTCATCCATTTTTGGAGTAGTATTCATCAATCTCTTATCTAATCTCTTATAAACAGTGTAACACACACACAAAAAGATGCCAATATTATATATATATATATACACACATACATACATACCATAGACTTCGTCAGTTCAAACCAGTCTGGCCATTCTCTGTAGACCTCTCTCATCAACAAGGCATTTCCATCCACAGACCTGCTGCCCACTGGATGTTTTTTGTTTTTGGCACCATTCGGAGTAAATTCTAGAGACTGTTGTGTGTGAAAATCCCAGGAGATCAGCAGCTACAGAAATATTCAAACCAGCCCATCTGACACCAACAATCATGTCACGGTCCAAATCACTGAGATCACATTTTTCCCCCATTCTGATGGTTGATGTGAAAATTAACTGAAGCTCCTGACCCGTATCTGAATGATTTTATGCACTGCACTGCCACCACACGAATGGCTGATTAGATAATCGCATGGATGATTGTTGGTGTCAGATGGGCTGGTTTGAGTATTTCTGTAACTGCTGATCTCCTGGGATTTTCACACACAACAGTCTCTAGAATTTACTCAGAATGGTGTAAAAAACAAAAAAACATCCAATGAGTGTCTGTTCTGTGGACGGAAACGCCTTGTTGATGAGAGAGGACATCAGAGAATGGACAGACTGTTTTGAACTGACAAAGTCTACAGTAACTCAGATAATCGCTCTGTACAATTGTGGTGAGAAGAATATCATCTCAGAACGCTATTCTGAGATGCGGGTTGGCACTGTTTTGGCAGCACGAGGAGGAGGTGGTTTTAATGTTGTGGCTGATCGGTGTATGAAAAAAACCCCCATCAAAATATATAAAAATATATTTTATTATTTTCTAATTGTATTGAAAATATTGTGAAATGTTTACACTATCTGGGCATTTTGTATATCCATTTTTATAGATATAAGTGCTGGGTCTCTAATGACCTGAATAAGTAAGAGTGTTTGGTAAAATGCCCATGCATTTAAGGGTTAAGTGTGAATTAGTTAAATTTGATGTTGTCACCCTATTTGTTTAACCCTTCTGAAAATGAAAAATGCTTTTTCTTATAGTATTGTAGTAACCATGACTGTAGTAACAATGGCTAATTTTGTGGTTACTACGGTTTTACTACAAATACCATGGTTAAACTATGGTTACTGTAGGACAAACATGGTCAATGTTTGTAAGGTACTATCTGGTGATACTGAAGTCTGCAATCTTGCAGAATTAAATAATATCATCCAATTGTTATACATGTAAAAATATTTTCTTCTTTAAATGGCTTAAATGTAGTTAGCTTCTTTTTGTTAGTATCATAATGCATGTTTTACAAACATTATGAACAGTTGTATGAAATCCTGAATAATTATAACCACATTTATTATACTTGACTATACATAATTATACCTTTTAAAATATAATGCAACAACACATTTTCCACACCCAATTGTGTTATATAATATGCATTATACTGTTTGAATGAGTGACCATAAGTAGGTAAGAATTATCATGTAACAATGATTAATATTTACAAATTTATGAAAATATATAATGCATTGTTAATGTAACAATAACAAGTGTTACCAGCTGTTCCTCCAATCACAGGAAAAGAGGCTAATGGACATACATACAAACACACATGTATTTTAGCACTCTCATGGTTTACCCTAATGACAGGAGTGAAAACACATTAACACACACCATTAACTGAGACATGGGTATACATGATGCCCCACTCTCTAAAACACACACACACACACACACGTTGATGAATTTGAGTTGTGCATCTCCTCCATTATTACGAGAGCAGAATACAGTATATAGCCGTTTGTGTGCAATAAAATCAAGTGTTTTAAATGAACAGCGAACATGTTGTGTCTTACAGACACTTAACACTGGCAGAATCATAAAACCCTTCTGGAGGAGAAGAGGGAGTGGGGAGGGAAAGAAGGGGAAAACAAGGAAGAGAAAGGCAATTTCACATAGATAATACACTGGTGTGTGTGTCACCTGCCTGCAACTGATAAGTGAGAGTGAGACACAGACAGGGGGAGGTGTGAAGGGCTAATGGCCTGAGCATTATGAGGCTCATCCTTTTGAAGAAAGGATAGAACTACAGATGATGAAGAGAGAGCAGGTGGACATCCTGCAATCACTGAATCATATGAAGTTAACAGACTAAACAAAGAGACCATCACTCAACAGAATGAGATCAGATGAAAAAAGAAAGACAGACAGACAAAGCAAGACAGACAAAAGCCCTATTCGGACAGGATTATTTTCTAAATGACGGCTGAGTTATAATTTATTATCATCCGACGTCTGAGATTTAATGTACCGATATGGATGGGACTAAAGATCTCTGTGTTTATTACAAAGGTGGGAGAGTCTGTTTTTTAGGTGGTAAAATTAATGTATCTTTTAAACTTTATCAGTTTAAAAAAAATTACTTATTATAAAAATATATTATTTATATTTATTTATTAATTATACATTATAAATTTACATGGGTTTATAGAAGTGGCTGCTTATAATAAACCCAATGAAAAAATAAATAAATATAATTATAACATTATAACATTATGTAACTAAGCGGAGAAATTAAGGTGAGTATCTTACCAGACGCTGATATTACAGTGGCCAGTCTTAGCAGTTTCCGCAATTTGGCTCTCCTTGTTGATTTTATTTTCTTATTTTTTGATTGATGGCAAAAAACCTACATCAATACTGAAAGGTACACAGCAGGCAGAAGACAGGCACGCACCGCGCAATTAAGTGCGATCTTAACGGTAGTTCATGTATGTCAAAATACATGAGGAGAAGCGTTGTGAAAATTCAATATCACAGACATTCACATTCAGACGGGATTCTATTTCTCAGAGGGCCCTTGAATTAGCCGAAAAACAGTAGGTAATTTGCTCTGGAATTTTATACAGAGGTTGTGAGAGAAAAACACAGACTTGTCAACTAACTAGTTCCATCTGAACAGGGCTAAAGACAGAAAAAAATAAAGAAATAAAACAAGAAAAAGAAAAAACAAATGAAAAACTGAAAGAAAGACATAGAACAAATGGAAGCATGAACAAAACAAAGAACGAATTAAAGCACAGAACAAATGGAAGAACAAAGAAAAGAAACAAGAGAAACAAAGAAAGATTAAACAAATAAAACAAACAAACAAAAGAAACAAGCAAAGGACGAATAAAACAAAAATGAACAAAAAAGAAACAACAAACAAAAGAATGAACAAAAACAAAAAGAACAAACAGAAAAATTAAAGCTGCAAGCAGCGATGAACGGGCCCTTGCACCCTGGTGCACATTGGGGCTGCTGTGCCAGGGGAATGCCACTCCAATTTTTTAGCACTTAAATGTCGTTAAGAGTGTATCACAATGTAAAACATGACATTTCCTGTTACCAGTAGGTGGCGCTATGACTATAACTGAATATTGGCATATAGAAGTGTTCAGGCTGGGACTCTTATAAAACATGTAAAGTTTGGAGCAGATTCGACATTTTATGCTTGAGTTATAACAACTTCCTGTTTCATGGCGCAACATCAAAATTTGTCAGAACGCCATGGACACGCCGTTCAAAGAAAACTCAAAAGCTTAGCAATTTAGCATCACCAAGGCCTTTAGATTAGACTGACCGAATATGATGTTGATCTGATTAAATCTCTGGGAGGAGTATGTTAAAGTACAAGTCCTGGAACTGGCTGTTGCCAGTTGGTGGTGCCATGACTATAACTGAATATTGGCACGTAGATGTATTCAGGCCGGGACTATTATCAAACATGTTAAGTTTGGAGCAGATTGGACATTGTATGTATGAGTTACAACAACTTCCTTTTTCATGGCGAAACATCGAATTTTGTCAGACCGTCACGGCCACGCCGTGCAGTGAAAACTCAAAAGCTTTGCAATTTAGCATCGACAAGGCCTTTAGATTAGAATAACCAAATATGAAGTAGATCTGATCAAATCTCTAGGAGGAGTTCATTAAAGTACGAGGCCTGGAAATGGCAAAAACTGAGCAAAAATTGAAGAGAACAATCAAATCAAATACCTTTTTTGTAGGTATTGGCATGTTACACATGTGTACCGATTTTCGTACATGTAGGTGAAATGTAGCGTAAAGCTCACATCGTTGAAGGTTTGTAGGTGGCGCTATCGAGCCATTTTGCCACACCTAATTCTGAAACCCATATCAGATGTACATTTTCGCCACTTCTGATGTGTGTGCAAAGTTTCATGAGTTTGAGTATGTTTAGGTCCTCAAAAATGCGATTCATTTGGGAAAAAAATAATAAACGCCTAGAAGAACAACAGGGTAATCGCACCTCAGTGCTTGGGCCCTAATTACCAAACAAAAAAAGGGAAACAAAGAAAGAACAAACAAAGAAACAGAGGATGAATGTAAGAAACAAAAGAAGCAGAGAATCAATGGAAAAACAAACAAACCAAAGAACAAACACAAGAAAGAATGAACACATGAAACAAACAAGTGAAACAAAAGAATGAATGGAAGTGGAACAAAGATGACAAACAAATGAACAACCAAAAGAAACAGAAAGACTGAAACAAACAAAAAAGAGAAACAAGAACAAAATAAACAAAAGTAAAAAAACAAAAGAAACACAGGAACAAACAAAAGAAACAAAAAACAAATGAAAGAATAAACAAGAGAAACAAAGAACGAACAAACACAAGTGAACAAACAAATGAATGAAACAAAAACAAAAGAACAAGCAGAGAAGAATGAACAAGAGAAACAAAGAACAAAGGATGAACAAAAAACAAAACAAAAATAACACTGAAAAACAAACAAAAGAAACAAAGAACAAATTAAAAGAACAGATTAACAAAAAACAATGGAAAAAAACTAAAGAAAAATAATGAAAGAAAGAACAATCAAACAGCAAAAGAAAGAAAGAAATTATGCTGACAGATTGGGGATGAATAAGTGGTGTTGGTGGCGGGAAGGAAAAACGTATTTTAAGCAGATTCAATGTGTTCAGTAAATGCATGTGGTGAAACCAGGTCCCCATACACGCCTGCTGGTAAATGCAGGAACTACACCCTCAGGTGCTTAAAGGGATAGTTTACCCAAATATGAAAATGCATATTTTTTTTTTTTTTTTTGCCTAATTTGATTGCCCAGGCCACACTCACATAACTGCAGCCTACCATTACAGTGCACACGTTGTGTTTTCTGCAGCTGCAGAGCAAGTCACATGACAACTGGTAACAAGATTGCGCATACTTCCAGAGGAATCGGGTGGACCCTGCACCGACTGAGCACCACAAAAGAGATGAATGGGAATGCTAACTGATTGCTCTCTCCTTGAGTGGAACCGCTGATCTGAGAACAGTCTACACAAGCAGGTAAAACTCAGCCCATAAACTTAACTGCCACCTGAGTAAAAGTCAGTGCCATGTATATACAGCGCATATGACACACGCACGCCAGGAAACACGGATCCTATTCAAACACAAGTCCAAGCTAAAATGCTGCAGAATCACTTTTATGGCACATTCCTGACTTTTAACACACTCCTGAAATAAAACAGAGTAGAAAATCTATAATGCAACCTGCTTCTAATATTAACTACCCCTTTCATGTCTGGAATTACGCCTTAAAATGCAGCTTACGGAGGCAGCTCACTAGGTTTTTCAGCTTTAACTTTAAAGCTCACAAAAAATGTGAAGCTATAAAGCTGTATGAAGCTAAAAATGAATGATTCTGCTGTTAGAAATGGCTTATATGGGATGCACAATGCGTTTATAAAAGGAATTGCATGCTCTTACTCACCTGGCCACAGAGTACATGAACAGGAAGTCATTGTCAGGCGACCCTGGGTTCTTCCCGTAATCCATGTATTTCTTCTGCGTGGTGTTTTTAATGTTCTTTATAACTGATTCCATCTCTTTACTCAGATTTGACTCAGCCTGAAAGAAATTCACAAAACTCATATGAGATTTGTAATGTGTTGGGAATTTTCATGACTTTCAGAAAAAAAAAAAAACATTCTCCTGTGATACATGTACATACACCATTGAACATTGTTAGTAGACAAATTAAATAAACGTGTAAACGTGTAAATAAAAGTGCTAAAAGTGCACAAAGTTGAAGAAACGTACATATAGCTAAAAATTGTTAGTAATTTGTAGTGTTGCCAACTACTTTTTCTAAAGAGTATCTTCACTGTAGTCAAACTACTCTACATAGTAGTTTGTGGCTTGGCAAGTTAAAGCAAAGTATCTTCCCCAACACCGAAGGTGAGTGTCACATCATTTGTCACTGTGAATGAGGATGGAGGGATGAGATGGACAGAACAGAAAGAGGGCAGGGCAGGGTGCTCTATTAAATACCAGCATGAGATCTCTGTGCTTTACATTGCTGCTTACTGGGAAAATGCCCATCTGCTCCTGCAGGTCTTCCACCTCCTTCACCAGTGTGCTCATGCTCTTGTTGCTGGGTGTGTGCCAGCCGCCTGTCTCCATGCCACGCCCAGGCCGACAGGGCAAAACACTGTTGGCAAACTGACGACACAGCGGGCAGGTGAACTCGCCCTTATCCACGGAAAACCCCTGCAGAACCTGATCATTCTGTTGAACAAATATATGACCAAGATTAATGAACAAATACTGCATTTCGGAATATACTAGGACTGCGCAGTTTACCGGTACTAACGAAGTATCACGATACCAACAAATATTAAACAGTACGATATCATCTTGTTGCTAATTTTGGTACCATATTACAGTATGCTGTCATTAGCAAATGATAGTTTTTAGATGAAATCAATGACAATTTGAAAATAAAATAAAAAACCTCTGGATATGGCCAAGTGTGATCATTAAACAGCAGAAGGATGTAATTTAATGAAATATTATATTCACATGCGCTTCATGTTACAAAATGAACAAGAGGTGCCACTCTGCTCCGTCATCAGCTTCACACAAACACACACACACGCATGCTCACACACTCACACAACTCAACACACACTACTGGTGCTTGATGTTCATGCAGTGTGTTTAGAGTTAAACGGCTGTTAACACTTAAATGAACTCCTCTGGTGCAGCTCTAAGATTTCAGCTCCAGAGTTGTGACGGGATTATCCCAGCATTAATGGGAAAGCTTGATATAACTAACCAATCAAAAACAGGAAGAACTCAAATATATATATATTTCATTAAAGCTGTATGTATCAATTTAATTAAACACCATTTGATCATAACATTTAATTAAAACATTTAACATGGAATCCAGAAAAATTCAAACCGAAAACGCATAATTTGTATCTGTGAGACTTTATGCAGTTCTTTTAATCGTCGTTTTCTGTGTAATTTCATCAAAAATCTGAGACTTTTTATTTGTTGATTATAGTATCGATACCGAGGTTCTAGGGCTGTTATGGTACCAAAGCCAAAATTTTGGTATCGGAGCAACCCTAGAATATATATAGGTTTTATTTGATTTTTTCATCAACTGAAAGGTCCTGCGATTTATAATATTTTATACATAAATGATGTTGGCCGGTCAAGTGCACTGCACATCAGAACACATATACTTACACACAAACAGATAAAAACATCAGTAGTAGCGTTTTAAAGTAGCCTATACAGAGTATTTTGTCTTTACAAAGTAGCTACTTTATGTTAGTGGTGCACTGCTCAATAAATTTGAGGCCAATAACGTTTACTGATGATCTGATTGTCGCTACACACGCTACATCATGTATACTCCGATTTGAATTTGCTCCCCAGTCCACGTTTTGAAACTAAACTGTAAAATCAGCTCATTCAGAAATCTGTGATGACAAACCGTGAGCTCATTAACATGTGGCCCCCACACTTACATATCAACAACTAATTAGTGTTCAGCACCATACTTGTCAACATGTATCTCAAATGAGTTTTGTGTGACCACTTGTGAATAGATTTTTAAGGGGAGGGTCTCATTTTGTGATCACACACTCTACCAGTCAGTAGTTTTGAAACACTTGACTGAAATGTTCTCATGATCTTAAAAATCTTTTGATCTGAAGGCGTATGCTTAAATGTTTGAAATTAGTTTTGTAGACAAAAATATAATTGTGCCACCATATTAATTTATTTCATTACAAAAAAATTGTTTTTGACTTGGACCAAATAATAAAGAAAAGCAGCCAATAAGTGCCCAACATAGATGGGAACTCCTTCAATACTGTTTAAAAATCATCCCAGGGTGATACCTCAAGAAGTTGGTTGAGAAAATGTCAAGAGTTCATGTCTGCAAATTCTAGGTAAAGGGTGACTACTTTGAAGATGCTAAAATATAACACAGTTTTGATTTATTTTGGATTTTGTTTAGTCACAACATAATTCCCATAGTTCCATTTATGTTATTCCATAGTTTTGATGACTTTACTATTATTCTAAAATGTGAAAAAAATTATAATAAAGAATGAGTGTGTTTCAAAACTTTTGACCGGTAGTGTACATTTACACATGACAGTATGTTTTAATGTGCTTTTTGTGATCCAACAAAATGGTCTGCAACCCGTTAACACCTGTATTTAGCGATGTCCACTTGTGATCAGATCACAAGAGACAGATCTTAAAACCAGGTACAAACAAGGTCTAGTGGTAAGAGAGATGGTGAAAAGTTATGACTGTTTTTGTCACAAGAAAGCTGATTATAAGTGATGAGCCCTTTAACAGCTGCCTATAGAGCACATCATCAGCTTATCATGTTAGAAAGGACATGTACTAATGGCTATGTGCTGTCAACTCTAAAGCTAAAAGTACAGCACCTTTTCTTTCTCTGAACATCAGTTTATATCTGCTCATGTTCCAGTTTATTAAGCAAATGGTGAAGTCATACATTAGCATAAACACAACGGCCCTCTGAAAGCTTGTGCTCAATGATGGATGAGCCAGTAATGACAGATCAAACCTAACCCCTGTCTCTTTCTACCCCTTCATAAACCCCTCTCTCAGAGATTGTCTGGAATAAATACATTGATTTAGACATATTATATTCATACATGGTGCAAAACTATTGAGCATATCGGTTTGTGGATCGATAAAATGAAACAAAACAAAACAGAATATTATTGCTTAAACTTCATATTTGGCAGACAAATGCATCAGCATCAAATTGATAGTCCTCATTTATTACACATGACGGCAGCTCTCTCAGTCTGGGTTTTGTGGTTCACAGGGGCTCAGCTGCTGTGGGACATTTTAATAAATGATGAATTGATTTTTGAAATGCAGCTGACAGTGTGTGTGAACGCTAAATACTGAATATGCTCTTTGACAGGAAAGTCACACTCTAGCACTGAAGACTGTAGATAGATCAGAAGTCATTTTACATGAGAAAGCATGAATGATTGCAGGATCATCTGTTAAGTCAATTAAGAGCTGCTGTAAGATGAGGCAGCTAGTGAAAGGGCAGTGCATAGTCTAGTAAATCAGCGCCAAATTTCTAATTTTTAAAAAGCATTTCCTGTGTAAGAGTATGGATTCCTACGTTGTAGTTTAAAAAAATAAAAATAAATAAAGCTCTTTAACTCACTGTGCAGTATAAAGTATAAAGACTTTATGGTCTCTCACCCGTAAGGACTCCATGTATGACTTGTGACAGTCTATATGTAGAGTGTGACCGCACGTCTGCACATACACACCCCCATCCCAGCCAATAGACACTGACTGCAGACAGGAACTCTGGGAAAATAAAAACAACACAAAGAAGTCACTGAAAGATTAAGATTAAACTAAAATGTTGCATAACTGATTTTAGAAGTTTGGATGGATGAAAGGAAGGGATTTTGGAAGGAAGAAAGAAAGGAAGTTTGGATAGATGGATGGAAGGAAGGAAGTCTGGAAGGAAGGAAATTTGGAAGAAAGGAAGTTTAGAAAAAAGGAAGAAAGTTTTGAAGGAAGTTTGAAAGGAAGGAAGAAAGTTTTGAAGGAAGAAAGGAGGTTTGGAAGGAAGGAAGGGATTTTGGAATGAAGAAAGAAAGGAAGGAAGTTTGGATAGATGGATGGAAGTTTGGAATGAAGGACATTTGGAAGTATAGAAGGAAGGAAGAAAGTTTGGAAGGAAGTTTGAAAGGAAGGAAGGAAGGAAGTTTAGAAGGAAGAAAGAAGGTTTGGAAGGAAGTTTGGATAGATGGATGGAAGTTTGGAAGGAAGGAAGTTTGGAGGGAAGTTTTGAAGGAAGGAAGTTTAGAAGGAAGGAAGGATAGATGGATGGAAGGAAGTTTGGAAGGAAGGAAATTTGGAAGAAAGGAAGTTTAGAAAGAAGGAAGGAAGAAAGTTTTGAAGGAAGTTTGAAAGGAAGGAAGTTTTGAAGGAAGAAATGAGGTTTGGAAGGAAGGAAGGGATTTTGGAATAAAGAAAAAGGAAGTTTGGATAGATGGATGGAAATTTGGAATGAAGGACATATGGAAGTATAGAAGGAATGAAGAAAGTTTGGAAGGAAGGAAGGAAGGAAGTTTAGAAGGAAGAAAGAAGGTTTGGAAGGAAGTTTGGATAGATGGAAGTTTGGAAGGAAGGAAGGATAGATGGATGGAAGGAAGTTTGGAAGGAAGGAAATTTGGAAGAAAGGAAGTTTAGAAAGAAGGAAGGAAGAAAGTTTTGAAGGAAGTTTGAAAGGAAGGAAGTTTTGAAGGAAGAAATGAGGTTTGGAAGGAAGGAAGGGATTTTGGAATAAAGAAAGAAAGGAAGTTTGGATAGATGGATGGAAGTTTGGAATGAAGGACATATGGAAGTATAGAAGGAAGGAAGAAAGTTTGGAAGGAAGGAAGGAAGGAAGTTTAGAAGGAAGAAAGAAGGTTTGGAAGGAAGTTTGGATAGATGGAAGTTTGGAAGGAAGGAAGTTTGGAGGGAAGTTTGGAAGGAAGGAAGGATAGATTGGAGGAAGGAAGTTTGGAAGGAAGGAAGGAAATTTAGAAGAAAGGAAGTTTAGAAAGAAGGAAGGAAGAAAGTTTTGAAGGAAGTTTGAAAGGAAGGAAGGAAGTTTTGAAGGAAGAAAGGAGGTTTGGAATGAAGAAAGGAAGGAAGTTTGGATAGATGGATGGAAGTTTGGAAGGATGTTTGGAAGGAAGGACATTTGGAAGTATAGAAGGAAGGAAGAAAGTTTGGAAGGAAGTTTGGATAGATGGATGGAAGTTTGGATGGAAGGAAGTTTAGAAGGAAGGAAGGAAGGAAGGGCAGTAGGCAAGGATGCAGGGTTTGGTGCAGATGCATGGTGTGAAGATAATAAAAGAAAACATGCATAAGAGCAGTTGTTCTAAACTGTTCTAATAGATTTGTCAGTTCCCACTCTTTTATGAACACCAGATTCAAGAACTTTCAAGGGCTTTTTCAAGCATCTTTCATTTAATATCAAGCACCTATACAAATCACGCTCCAGCATACATGGTGTAATAAAGGTCTAAATTTAATGTGTGAACATATTATTAAACATTGTATTTATCAATACTTTCAGGCCAACATTATTGTGTATTTCACCTTTCAAAATATCCATCTATGAACAAAGTGAAGGGAGTATTTATTGGACTAGATTTAGCCAAGACTTGTGCTTCATACAAGCTCCGTGTCATTTGAGCAAATGAACTGAACACCCAAACCTCTGTTACTACTGTCCCAGCAAAAGAGACAGCAGCAGAAGTGGACGGCACACTTTCCAGAGTTTGTGGAATTTCTGATCTTTGGACATGTACCCATGCAGTGTCCACAAGGGCTGAGCAATATGGGTACAAAATAATCTCAGTAATTTTCGGCCAATTGACGATATACTCGTATATCTCAATGATTATGTGTTTGCTCTGAAATGGCTTTAAAGTGATTTGTTTTTTGTTTTCAGTGGAACCATTATTTCAACTAAACCGGCACTGTGGACAAGTAGATTCAAAATGTTTAATGCATGTAAAAATCTAGTTAAAAATAAACTAAATGAACACAAGAATGAATGATATTTAATTGTTTTCATTTATATGTACCCATATAAAATGAAGCATACACTCAAAATAAATTATTTTAAGAGTTACACATTTCAATTTCATAACAAAATTCTATCAAATTGAATTGAGTAATCTTTAATAAAGTAAAATAAATAAAAACAAATATTTTACATTTTATTAATTTAGTTTTGTTAAACACAATTCAATTATGGAATTTTGTTATGAAATTGAAATGTGTAAATCTTATAAATAGGCTAAAATATATTTTTTTAGTGTAGTAGCCTAATAAAAAGCATTATTTACCTTCCCTCACTGATTTTTGGAACCGAGTTGAACATTATACAATACTGATTAATAATTGTAGGACCCAGACAAATTCATTATTATATAATACTGAATATATTTTTTTCTATTAGTTTAAGGATTAGATTTGTTTTATTCAATAGCAATGCATTTCTGTCATATTTATTTCACCTGGAGTTTTACATTTTTTAAATATTTTTTTTTTTAATGAAATTCTGTTTGAATGATGTTAGATATTAGGAAACAAACCAGCCATGCCTGCCTCCAGATATTCATATATTCTCTATAGAGATTACGTAATTTATTGAGAGCCTAATGAAGTGTTCACTTTCGTTGGATATTTTGTTACTCGTGTATAATTTCCTTTGCTGCATTGAGAAAATGTTGAGTTTCTTGATGAAAGTTGATAAGAATAAGTCAACTAGTCACTAGTCAACAACATCAAACTGAAATGTGGCATAATGTGAAATTTAGCATTATGGTAAGGTTGATTTAAAACCAAAATGAGGTTTGTTTTTTTTTGTTTTTTTTATGTTGACTATGTCAAGTTCCAAATAAAATGAAAATTATAAAAAAGAAAGAAGTTTTCATTTATAAAGTATTTAATTCACTTACTGAATTATTCAAAAATGGGCATTACAATATGGTTATTTAACATATAAACCAATATTTACTGATTTTTGAATTTTTTATTATTTTATTTTAAATATATATTTTTAAATGTAACTACATTGTTATATATATCTTTATCATGATATAAAATGACTCATATCATGATATACTATTTTGGTCATATCACCCAGCCCTGCATGCATAGTTAAGACGGCAAAATAGAAAATAATAAAAAGTAGGAAAAAGGGCTTTGCATATCATTTGTTGTCACTTTTATACAATAAACATCATGAACTGAGGACAAATAAAAGACAACTACATTTCTGCACTGATGTGCAAAACAAATAGTGTGTGTTTATGAGCTGGATCAACCACATACATCTTTAAAGTAGCGTTGCATAAGGGTCAGTCTAACGTCATGGGTCGCTCCACACGTGTCCTCGGGGTAAATATGTTCTTCATCTGTAGTGGGCAATTGCTTCGGCGTGTCACTACGGCAACGGTGCCCCAACACTGAAACACACACACACGCACTCTCTTTATGAATGGCAATCATATACTGATTAACTCCCATCATAACATTTATGGCACTCGATATTTGCATACTATAATGAAAAACCATGTCAATGTCAAAAGTGTAACACACGTCATTTTCAGAGAGCAGCAGATGTTTGTTCCCTCAAATACTACAAAACAGACTGATGCAATAAACATTAAAAACCATTCAAATCAGCAGTCTGTAAGTCTGTCACACCTCAAAGCAACTGTGTGTTCATTTCACAGCTCATCAGGGGCAGATAGGACTGCTACAAACTAAAGGCAGGTGCACATTGTACGATTTTGGCAACGAGTCTGCCGTCTGAGACAAATTTTGTAAATCCTTTAGGATTTCTGTCTTCGCAGGGCAAAATCGGCAATCTTACAACGTTCAGTGTGACGTGTTCACAGACGGCCGATTAATAGACTTTGCGATGATCTTAAGGAAGGGTCAGGATGGTCAACTAGTCATCCAACAACCGACTAGTCAAATAGTGAGGTCGACTAGTGAGCTTTTTTTATTTATATTTTTATTTCTAATCTTTATAAAGTGCCAATGATGTAATGGCGATGAAGGCATGTCAAATTAAAAGTAAAAAAAAAAAAAAGCATTTAAATATACTTGTACTCTGTTCTATTTCTCTGCACCTCTAGGTGTTTTTCAATGCAAAAATGCATCCTATGTGAAATGCATCAGATTGGTGTGGAGGATATGACTCCAAACCAACCTAATTATACAGGGCTTCCTTTAGATCAATCAGTCGACTAGTCGTTCAGACAACCCACTGACTAGTCCTTTTGAAAACATGTAGTTTTGCACATCCCTTCTACAAATGCATGAAGGTTGTCATCCTGAACTTTAGGCTGTGTTTTTTTTAAGAGTAATAAAGTGCTAAATTCATCACAGCACTGGGATGGAAGAGGACCAGACCATGTCTGCATTCTGAGAGGTTTGGCAAATGCTTGATAAATGAAGCAATTAAAACATTGTTGTTAGAGGATACACTATAAACTGTGTGTGGTTTAATCGACCATATTTAATCTAATATGAACGAAAAACAGGGATAGACATAACGTCCGTTCAGTAGGTTCTGTTGTGTGCACAACCGACAAAAGTTAAAACTTCCAGAAATTTCCAGTAAACGAAAATGAAACAAAAACACAAAAAACAACTAAACAAAAAAAACAAACACATGAAATAAAACTAAACAAAAATACACACACACTAAAAAAAGAACAAACAAAAAAAACATGGGAACCTGCAGAAAACATGGGTTGTGACTATACTTCTATGCCTCACAACCTCGTTTTCATTTGGGTCAGATTAAATGTATAGTTCATAAAAAAATCAAATAAAAAAAATCTCGTATTCCCCCAAAAACTCGTATTCTGTTATTTTTTTGGAAGAAGAAAAAAAAAAAAAAAGGAGTATTTAGGAACTTTCATTTTTGAAGAATCTGTCAAGCCATGGTCATTATGAACTCATTGTTTGGGAAGGAGCATCGTGATTTTCGAAAATGTTTCTTTTGTGTTCCATGGACAAAATACAGTAACAGTGTACAGGTTTGGAACGGCATGAGGGTGAGTAAATGACAGAATTTTCATTTTTGGGGTGAACGATTCATTTAATTATGGTGTCTACTCAAATCAGATTCAGAATGCAGGCATGTTATGTTATATAGTCTGAATCTGAATCTGAGAGGACCTCCATGACAAGCTTCCAATATTGCTTAAACAAACACCAATATTCAACAATACCAGTACAGTCACTGACATATTGTGCAATGCTAAGTCAAGTCAAAATGTATTTCTATAGCACATTTAAAAGCAACAGAGTTACGCCCAAGTGCTGTACAATAAAACGTTGAGCATATAAAAAGAAAGCATTAAAGGAAAACATGCAGCGAACAAAATATAAACACATTAAATAAAATACAATCAGAAAACTTCAACATAAAACCATTAAACTAATCTCAACCAAAAGCCAGAGAGAACAAATAAGATTTAAGAGCTGATTTAAAACTGGCTAGTGAAGGAGCAATCCTCACATTTACGGGCAGACTGTTCCAAAGTTTAGGTGCTGCAGCAGAGAAGGCCCGACCACCCTTAATTTTACAGCGACAATGTGGGACAGTTAAGAGAAGCTGATTACTAGACCCAAGTGCTCTTTGGGGAGAGTAAGGAATCAGAAGGTCACTAATGTATTTTGATTTCGATTCTAAACTTTACAGGAAGCCAATGTAAAGTCGCTAAAATGGGAGAAATGTGATCCCTCTTTTTTGTTCCGGTAAGAAGTCTCGCTGCAGCATTTTGGACAATTTGCAGGCGAGAGATCGCAATTTGAGGCAGGCCACAGTATAGGGAATTACAGTAGTCCAGGCATGATGTTATGAGGGCGTGGATTACAGTCTCCAAATCTTTCGGGGGTAGAAACTGTTTTAATTTCGCAACCAGTCTCAGATGAAAGAAACTGCCCTTTACCACTGTACTGATTTGTTTCTCAAAATGTAGTGATGATTCAAATGTAACCCAAAGATTTCTTACATGAGGTTTAACACTGGCAGAATGAGAACCTAAATTAAAAACAGATGGAGACTAAAATCAGAATTTCGCTTTTGCTTTCGTTTAATTGCAAAAAATTATTAGCCATCCAACATTTGATCTCCTTAAAACAGTCGCAAAGCGCGTCCAAAGGATAACTACTGTCAGTTTTAGCTGATAGAAAATTGTGTATCGTCAGCATAGCAGTGGTAGGAGATCTTATATTTCTTAAAAATGGCACCCAAGGGGAGCATATAAAGTGAAAAGAGAAGAGGGCCTAAAATGGACCCTTGGGGCACACCGCATAATAGGGGAACAGACGAAGAAAACTTCCCAATGCTCACTGAGAAGGTTCTATCTTTGAGGTAAGAGGCTGGGGGGCACTGCAGGGCAACACCCTGAATACCCACCACCTTTTCCAACTGATGTAACAGAATACTATGATTGTATCGGATGCAGCACTTAAATCCAACAAGACAAGCACCGCATACGAACCAGTATCGAGAACTTGCAACAGGTCATTCCTGACCTTCAACAGTGTGGTTTCCATACTGTGCATTGATCTAAAACCCGACTGAAAAGTATCTAAAATATTGGACATACTGATATAAGAACTCAACTGACGATACACAACTCTCTCTAAGAGCTTTGAAATAAAAGGCAATTTGGAGATAGGTCTGAAATTGCTAAGGATAGATGGGTCAAGATGGGGTTTCTTAAGCAGAGGGTGAACCATAGCATGTTTAAAAATAGCAGGTACAACTCCATTTGCTAGAGAACTGTTAATAATGCCTGTTACAGCCGGGCTCAAGGTTACAAACACTTCCTTGAAAAGACGAAATGAAATGGCATCGGACTCACAGCTGGAGCATTTAGCCTTTGAAACAAATGCTTAGCAGCATCAATCACTCTCAGATTTGTTACAGGGAAACCATGTGACAACACCAGATCCAATGTGTTCCCCAAATTATGAGTAGGGCAAAAACTAACTGCGACAGATTTAAAGATTCAATGAGGCATAAAAACTCTTTCACCAAAGGTTTAGACGGACAGCAAAGGTGAATATTAAAGACTCCTAGAATCAACAGTCTATCACAGCGAGACACATTATTAGAGAGGAACTCAAGAGAATTGCTGAATTTCGGAGGCCTGTAAACCAGTGTAAATATGGGACCAGTGAGATCATTGATGTGTATGATACCTGATGAAGCCTGCAGCAGTACCACCAGTCCTGTGGGTCTATCTTCAGTTGATGGGCCGCTCTGACCACAGATTACACAGTCATACAGAACCTCTGAGTCCAGAGGTTCAGCTGAGCCCACGTCCATCACGGCATCTGCTTCAGGTGTCTCTATTAAACACACACAAACATCAAACATCAATACAACACTCACACAACCATTCATAGGCATAATAGTGCAAATTCTCCCTTATAATTAACAAGATCTATCAAGATCTTATCGATCAAATGTTTTTTATATATCGCCCAGCCCTATAGGATGCAAAATGTTGCTGCAAGATATCTTGTTTTGATGGCAACAAGTTGAGAAGTATAAAATAATTATTTCATTCAATACAAAAGTATTCATAAAAATAATTAAATCCAATTAAAAATTAACTAGTCTACCTAATGTGTGTGTACAATGTATTTGATATCACTATCTCAGCAACATGCTAATGTCATACTCTATACAGTGCAACAGTGCCCGCCAACTTTTTCAGCTCTCTCCCCAAAGGGATTTCATAAATTCCTTGTTGTTCATTAAAAGTATATAAACAAAGTTTAAGTTTAGTGCAAAACATTCAGATATATACTAATATATAAGTAGCTTGAGAGTGTAGGGAGAGCGACTTGATTGCGTCATTCACAGTGTGTCACAGGAGTGGTGGTCGCTGCAGAGGTAGTGTAGTTCTCAACCAGGAACCAGTCACTCACAGTTGGAATGTCTTTAAATGTCTATAAATTATGGTTAAAATCCATTCGTCTATGGAGAAAATGAATGAGATTTTTAACCGGCTTTTGTGCTTTATATCAGAATGCATTGCAGTGACCTCAGTGGAAAAAAATAAGATGGCAACGAGTTGAGAGAATTGCAGATTATAAATGCATTTGATTTGATACTAAAAAGAATGAATAACATTTTTATGCATATTAGTGTATCACATTGCTATCTTAGCAAAATGCTAATGTCAGACACTATAGTAATCAATAAGTCGAATATCCTATCCACTCCACATGTTGCTGCATATGTAGTGTTCTAAATCAGTCACTAAAGACCTCTGCATACTTCCTACGAATTCAAAGAATGAACAGCTGTGACATTATTTAGAGCTACATTTGGTGAAAAGGGTGTTTTTGAGTTTGTTTTGGTTGTTAGTAACAGTTCGTCTGGGCTGGCATGCAGAGTTATTAGAAAGCTGGTGCAAATTTACCTACATCTGTATGATTGTTCACGTAGAGACAATTTCCAAGAACACATCATTAATTTGTCATTTTTTTATATTAGTCTACAAAAGGAATCAAATCTACTCAAATACTCTCAAGTGTCCATTCACTCATGTGCCATCTGGAGTGAAAGCCATTCACACATCTGCCCATAAGAAGATATGCCTATCATCTTTCTTTTGTCTGTATTCTAAACATAAAAACTCTTTTAGACACCCATCTTTGCAGTAGTATTAGTGTCATCATAAATCACAATAACAGAGTTTAACCGGGACATATTATGGTGCATACAGCATGTTAGCGCGTTAGCTCTATGAATTCAGAATGTAAACAAGACTACAGCATATATTTTACTGTAAATCATCATTGAGTGGTTAAAAAAGCATCTTTTACTGATCTCGTGTGAATTGATAACACATTTTCATGTCATATTAGCTTATGTATTCCATGTAGTCTTGAGCGTCCCCCTTTTTTTTTCTTTTTTTTTTTTTAAATGTACCTCTAGAAGTGTGGCGGGGGTCTGAATGTTCACAAATAGTATACAGTTGCTCAGCTGTTTCAAACTTACTTTTGGCTCCGAGCAAAGAAGCACTTCTCTGTGAGTATGCTGGGGCCTTGAGGAGGTTTTCAAAGGCAGCTCACTAAATTTTGGAACAAAGCTAAAGAGCATCAATTTGGAACCAGTTTCAAGGATAGTGTGAATCAATACAATTCTATTAGGATGTGAAGATATAGACCGCTTGCAGAGTTTATTAAACTCCACTATCAAATCAATCCAAATGGTGCTACCATGGTTTTTTGGACATGGCAACATGGTAATTTTTGTAGAAAGCTGGGAACATGGGGAACAATGTAAATACCATGGCACATGATTATGGTAATCAGTCAGTACCATGGTATTGCCATCTGACACCATCACAGACCATGGTACTGTCAAAGTACTTTTTAGAAGGGTCTGGTATTTTCATTTACCACAGAAACAGAACCCATAGAGAAACCAAGCATGAGAGCCTGAGAGGAAGAACGGTGTAAAAATTACATAACTGAACATGAATTATGAGTGCAGCAGATTGGCAAAACTTAATTAGTTTTTTGCCCTCTCCTGGTTAAATGAACAAACAGTTGAAGGAGGTTTGAGCAGTCATGCATTTAAAACAGTAACAACAGTGCTAATGTAGTGTGAACCCTATTGTATACATATGCTATGTGCAGAGGGAATAGAACAGTCTCTGGTCTGTGAAGGGCAATTTCAAAACACAGTATCCAAACAAAGTTCATGTGCCTAATAACAGTAATTTCATCATGTTTTTTTTTATTTTTAATTTTTTTATTATAAGACCTGAAAAATCAAGGGATGACTCAAATATGTGAACGAAACACTTTGAACTACAGAAGCTCGATTTCACACACTGCCTTCTGATATGTGAAGGTATGCAATACATAATAATGAAGATTGTGTAGCATTTGCATGAAACACAATAGCGGACATCAGCGTAAACTGTCTTCAATAGTCAATTTTCTTCTTGTTAAATGAGGTTCCAGTGTTAAATATTCACGAGTCTGTTGAACTCTCTTATTCCAGACTGACATATTCCTGAAGATTAATTACCTTTGCTAAATCACTGCTAAATGTTAAAAAACATGTTCAATTTCAGTGTAAATAGAGGGTCTGTAAATGTCACAGTGTATTTGGATTGATTTACTGCTTAAGGTGCAAAGAGAGAGAGAGAGACTATGGGGAAATGAGACATTTGTGTTAAAAGTTCATGTGACGTGTTTGCCTGAGGCGTTCTGTCAAGAACCGCTGCCCAACACACACACACACCTGGCCTTTACCGAATACTACAATACTAGAACAACCTTTTTTCTCATTTATGATCTTTGTACATAGTGCAACAGGGCAAAAAGGTCAAATGTCCTAATGTTTTTTTTTGTTGCAGATTACAATCATCTATCCATATATTGTTGTCAAAAATCCCTCATTCAGCATTTAAACTCACGAGTATGCTGTAGGTTCTCCGTTCCATCTCAACTGAACAGACGTCTAAGATTAATGAACCAGATCAACAAACTAACAGCAGTACATACAGCTTAATTAACACAGGAGGCATTTCTATAGCAGGTCATACAGATTTATGCTAATGAATTATTACCCTACGCACTATTAAATTTAGGATTATGAAATCTGTTACAGTGACAATCACTTTACTGCTGGTCAAGACAAAAAATGCCTTTGAATCCTATAATGATGTAAAATTGTCAAATGTTATACAATTCGCATTATTTTAAGCATCACAACAAAAATATACTACTACACATTCCATGTTATATGCAGAATAAGTACAGAACAATATACTGGCCAGGTTGAATTATCAGCCGATATTTGGCCATTTTGTGATTACTGGCATCCGATAAGTGTGACTGATTGGCTGATTTCCTCCTAATTAGTTCCAAAATCTACAGAAAGCCTTTTCAATGGATAGTGCACGTTCTGTTTGCAGACAATTCTAGTGAATTTTGCGTAAAATTAGTGTTAGTTTAATTTGAGCAATTTTGCTATCATGACATCTGTATCAGTACTGCCATTTCTAAAACTCGTATAAGTCAACCACTTATCCAGACAAACTATGCTATATAAGATATATATTAGGGCTGTCAATTGATACAATTTTTGAATCTAATTAATCAAATTCATTAATCGAATATAGGTACTTTAGATTATAATAATTAAAATAATTATTAATATAATTATTTATTAAATATTATAATTCAGACATTACATCATATACATATATTGTCTCAACAAACAAGTAAAGCATTTAGGCAATACAAAAAGTATCTCTAAAAGTGAAAATATTGTTTGTTTTGTCTCCATATCATAGTATTGACCTACATCCCACTGCTCTATTTTTAATGGCTGGTCTATGTACTCCTGCATCAGACTGAGGCTTTAGAAGTGTCTCACTTTGGTTGCATCACGTCTGACTAGTTTTAAGCACCTGTAGTCATGAGTGCTGTGTTTTTAGGACGTGTCAAG
Organism: Myxocyprinus asiaticus; assembly: GCF_019703515.2. NCBI lineage: Eukaryota > Metazoa > Chordata > Actinopteri > Cypriniformes > Catostomidae > Myxocyprinus > Myxocyprinus asiaticus. Next base: position 3,258,136 of record NC_059353.1, read on the forward strand.
ATAAACGTCATTTTTAAACTTTAAAAAATGCGTTGAGATCCCAGCACTGTCCAGCTGTCTTCAAGCGCAAAAGCACATCTGTGGAAGGCTAGACTGCCTGCTTGTTGGTTTGACCTATGCAACTGGCACGCTGACTGCCCCCTTCTGCATCCAAGTGGTACATCAAGCTTGAATCGTTCCGTTAGTATGAACATTAATAATTACAGAATTTATGTACAGGTCGGGGCATGATTAATTCCATAAATGTTTTTATCACCTTATTTTTCATTTACTTAATCGCACTAAAGTAACACGTTAAATCAAGTTGTTTGGACAACCAGGATTTTGCAGCAATTTTTTCTGATTATTTTGGTGTAATTTCTGCAAATGACAGTACCTACTGTACCTACAGTATTCTAAGCCAATCCATATTTGAATGATAAATAAATCTGTACAGGCCTACTAATAAAATACTGGTGTTCCAGTACTCCAGAAATCAGTAGCTGGGAACTTGTGCAAAAGAGTGGATTTTTAGGTCGTAGTTTTAATTTGTCCAGTCTATTTAAACAGACTATCTGTGTAAAAAGGGAAGTGGAAACTGATGCAACAGCTTGTAAATTGCTCTGACTGTGGTAACAAATGGCCGTTCTGAACCCTTACTGTATATGTAGGCTATTTTAAAAGAAAGGAGAAAACGATGGTACAGATACGTATTTAGGTAACTTCAAAACTACAGAAATGTTATACTAAAATAAATAAAATGCATGAATATTGGTAAACTTCACACGATTTTTCTGCCGATGTCAAACATGGAGAAGCGATCAAATAAAACCAGGTTCACGATTAATGTGGAACAATTGCTGAAATTATACAAAATTGCAAGCTATCGCAAACAATGTGGAGAGTGGTTGAACTTGCAGTAATTTGTGTGTTCGAAATGCCGATTTGATCCAAGAGGGGCAGGATTTTGATTTGGGGGTTACTGGTACATCAACAAACTTTAACACCTTTTCTGCAGTTTCTACTCCATTCTTATTCCTGCAATAAGACCTCCAGTGCTGCACTGACAGTCATTACTAGGAGTACAGATCTTTTATTATAATTTCAATGCAAATATCCAAGTGCCACAGTGACCTTTGATTGCAATCTGGAAAACAAATGGAGCCCGTAGAGCAGAGCTCAAGAGTGTGTTTTATCCTCAAACAAACACATCTTTAAAACAGACAGCGCTCAATGTCAGTAAGGACATCCGACACGGCCGTCTAAAGGTAATATTTCAAACAAAATATCAACGTCACTAGCATTCGCTGGTGACTTCTGATGGGAAACAAAGACAAAACCTGTTTCTTTAAACAGATCAGATATGTTTCTCATTTAAATTACATCTTTCTAACCATAAAATGTTAATTTATTCCAAAGCAACTTAAAGTGCATTCAAGGTAGACATTTTATCAGTACGTGCATTCCCTGGGAATCGAACCCATGACCTTGTCGCTGTTAGTGCCATGCTCTACCAGTTGAACAAAAGAAACTGAAATCCACAATTTAGAAAAATTATTGCACTTTCACAATTTTATTTAAACTCTAACCATTCCCATTTCACTTCCCAAACATCACAAATACAACATATTCAGGCATGGAATACTAGCAGCACACCAATAAGGTTATTGGCTGACCACTACTCAATACATAAGGTCTCCTTTGTATATTTCTGTAACACATCCTACAGCTACAAATTCAGAGTTAGTGAAGATCAGGAGATTCTTGTAAAAATATCCCCTGCACATGGGTGGTCATGTGTAAATATGATCTTGACATTACAGTAGGGCTGTATTATTGTTTAAACACAGTGTCTGTGTGTTCTCTCTCTGTGTCCACAGGACCATTAGCGCTCGCACCAGAACCATACACCCCTGAGAATCACACAAGCTTGTGCTAACAGGACCTAAGGGAGTGAGCAGGGCAGGAAGGAGGTGGTTAGAGTCACCTTCATTCAGAGAATGAGATTACTGCCCAGTACCCACAGCTTCAGCCTGCAAGTTTATCACGACCTCTAAACTCAATACCTATTTTACAGTCTGAGTGCAAAAATGTTTTGTTTGCTGTAGGTCTATGCCGATTATTACACCTGATTGTAATTATTTGTTCTAATTGTGTTTATTTGAGCTAACAGTGATTATTGTGCACTTCAAAATCACATTTTACAGTCCAAATAAGGGAATTTTAAGCAAACAAAAACAAAAATGTACTGCTTCTAAAGTGACATTTAAAAAATGCAATGTAATGTAGGCTGTCAACTGGGCTGAGAAACTACATTCACCAGATTTTTAAATCAAATTTGTTTCCTTAGTTTACAAGAGGGCACAATGAATACCCATAGTGTTACAGTATATTACTGCAAAGAACATTCCTGGCTGTTAAAAAAATTTGCATTCCATTTTAAACCAAAGTCAAGCGCATAATACAGTGTGTATACACACCGATCAACCACAACATTAAAACCACCTGCCTAATATTGTGTAAGTCCCACTCGTGCCGCCAAAACAGCGCCAACCTGCATCTCAGAATAGCATTCTGAGATTATACTCCCTCCCTTCCCTCGTTCCTTTTCTCCCCTTTCTTCCTTTTCCTCTCCTTCTCAATTTTTTAAATTTATACAGACACACTGTGGATACTGATACATGTCACTATGAAAAATACAACTAAATAACAACCCCCACCCCCCCATAGATTTTCAAAGATCCTCCTCTCCAGGTGCACTAGCCGAAACACAGAACTGTAAAGTCTAAAGTCAAGTGATCTATAAATGGAGACCATAAATTCCGAAAGTACTGAACGTTACTCCTAAGCAGAGCGTCCATTCTCTCATGGGAGAGCACAGCAAAAATGTCTTTATACCACTGAGTCACAGAGGGGGCAGTCTCTTATATCCACCTATTAAGAATGCATTTCCTTGCCACAAGCAGTAATTTATCTAACAGTTTGTAACCTGATGAGTCCAGTGACAGTGTTACTGCCTGCGTTTTGGAAGGCAGGCCCAGTAAAAAGAGACCAGGATCCCTTTTCAGCTTTATCTGGAGAATGGTGCTGATTTCACAAGCAATACAATTCCAGAATCTGGAGATGTATTTACACTTCCAGAAACAGTGAAGGTAAGTCCCTAAGTCTGTATGGCATTTCACACAGAGGGCCAATATGCTATGATCAATTTTATTCATTATAACTGCCGTTATATGTATCCTATGTAGTATCTTGGGTCTCTCTGAGACGGTTACAAATAAAAGTGGACCTCACACATTTAGTGGCCTCATACCAGTCGTCATCTATATATCTGTTACATCAATCTTTCTCCCATTTATGAGCTACATTATTCAAAAGTCCTGAGACAAGGGGGCCTGGGTAGCTCAGTGAGTAAAGATGCAGACTACCACCCCTGGAGTCGTGAGTTTGAATCCAGCGTGTGCTGAGTGACTCCAGCCAGGTCTCCTAAGCAACCAAATTGGCCCAGTTGCTAGCGAGGGTAGAGTCATATGGGGTAACCTCCTCGTGGTCGCTATAACGTGGTTCGCTGTCGGTGGGGAGTGTGGCGAGCTTCCACACACACTATGTCTCCGCGGTAATGTGCTCAACAAGCCACGTGATAAAATGTGTGGGTTGATGGTCTCACACACGGAGGCAACTGAGATTCGTCCTCCGCTACCCGGATTGAGGTGAGTCACTACGCCACCACGAGGACTTAGAGCGTATTGGGGATTGGGCATTCCAAATTGGGGAGAAAAAGGGGCGAATATCTATAAAAAGAAAAAAAGAAAAAAAAAAGTCATGGGACATGACAGTATAAGAAAGAATAAAGCTTAGATATAAAATGAGCAGCATTACTTGTATTGATTAAAAAACTCTCTAAGTCATTGAACAGTGGCATGTCTGAAGGGGATCTCCGCTTTGAGATGATATAATGCTGAATATGAAGATAGCCATAATTATGTTCTTTAGGGAGATCAAACCTCTTTTGTACCTGCTGGATGGACATTAGGGAATCACCCCACCACATGAATCCCCTTTCTGTGCCATGTTTTAAAGAGTAGTGAACCTATACCGGGAGCAAAATCCTGATTCAAATAGTGTCTGCAAGAAATTTCAACTTTTGTCTGGGTTTTCAGCCATGCAATACAAATCTAGAATCTGCAGAAACTTTCCTGCTCACCCAAAGATGTAACATCTGAAGAGGATCCAATAGACGAGGGAGAATATTCATCTTGATTCAACTTGTCCTACCAAAAAGCGAGAGAGGAAAGGCTTGCCAGCGCTGCAAATCTTTTTCCACCGCCTGGATGATCGGGGCAAAATTGAGTTCCCACAGTTTATTCAAATCAGTTAACACCTTAATCCCAAAATAGAGAAATCCTGAGCTAGACCATTTAAAGGGGAAGTTCATCAGAGAGTCAGTATTAAAATTGCCTAGTGGTAGTCTTCCAATTTCCTGAAGTTAATTTTGTAAACTGAAATTGAACTGAACTCATCAAATAATGACTGCATTTGTTGGTAAAGATGATTCAGGGGATGATAAGAACAGCAAAATATAATCTGCATACAACGCTTTTTTGTGCTCAGTACCCCCTATTGAGATGCCTCTTATGCTTTCATGTTGTCTAATAACCTCAGCTAGAGGTTCCTGGGCCAGCGCAAACAGAAGTGGGCTAAGCGGACAACCCTGTCTGGTGCCCCTAGCAAGTACAAAAAGATCTGACCACAAGCCGTTAGTAATGACACAGGATGTAGAGGAACAGTAAATAATTTGGATCCATTTAAAAAAATCGCCTTCTATACCAAATCTCTGCAAATCTTCAAACAGGTACCCCCACTCTACCCTGTCGAAGGCTTTTTCTGCATCAAGTGACACAGAAATAGCCTCATAGTGTTGCTGATTGGTGTACTGAATTACATTCAGAAGTCTCCTTGTATCTGTAATAGAGAAATTATTCTGTATAAAGCCAGTTGGTCAGTGTTTATAAGATTGGGGAGAACCCCCTCGAGTCTTCTGGCCAGCAACCAAGAGAGCAGTTGTTTATAGTGGGTGGAAGCTGACCCTTTTTCAATGATTCTGCGAACATTTCAGTGAGTAGTCCAACTATGTCTCTTCCCATTTTTTTTTTTTAAATTCCAGGCAGAAACCATCTGGCCCAGGGGCCTTCCCTCCCCTAAGGAATTAATGGTATTAAGAACGTCCTCTTCCGTAATTGGTCTGCAGAGGTCCGCCAGTTCTTCCAGTGTAAGGGAAGGGAGCTTAATTTTATTGAGGAAATAACTCCTCCTTTCAGAGTGGCATTCTGATGAGTAAAGATTTTGATAAAATTCCTTCATAATTGTATTAATATATTTGTTTTCAAATCTGTTAACCCCTAAATTATCTTTTAATGATGATATTATATTAACCTCTGTCCTCCCTCTTGTCAGATGGGCAAGAAGGCGTCCTGGTTTATTGCCTGACTCGTAGAGTCTATGTTTGGCAAAGAAGATAGAAGATTAAGCCTTCTTAGTTAATAACTGGTCTAAAGCCGAACAAGCTGCACTCAACTGTTGAGGCAGAGCCCTGGAGGGTATTAATTTAAATTCTCTCTCCAAAGTCTGAATTTTCTTCTCGAGCTCTACTTGATTTCTAATAGCCTCTTTTTTTTTTTTTTTGGGCTGAAGTATAAGATATGATCGCACCTCTCAAATAGGCTTTTGAAGACTGCCAAAAAAGGGACGGGCTGTTTCGAGAGATTTATTGGTTTCAATAAAGTATTTCCATTGCTGTTTAAGATACTGCATGAATTGAGGGCAACTCAATAAAGATGGGTATAATCGCCACTGTCTACTGTATGGATCTCTATACAGGGGGTGAACAATCATTTTAATGGGAGAGTGGTCGGATAAAGTCGTAATACCAATAGAACATTCCACCTATCCAGCATCCCTCTTGATGATAAAAACAGATCGATGCATGAAAATGGCTGAGAAAACAAAAAAAAAAAGGATAGTCCTTCCCCTTCCTATGTATTAACCTCCAGACATCAAACAGTTCCAAATCATTGCAGAGTTCTAAAAGCCTAGTACTTTTCCTTGACCTGTTACATTTTAGAGGAGATTGGTCTATGGTTGGATCTAACACAGTTAAAATCCCCTCCTACGAGTATAAAAGAGCATGAAAATGAAGAAATGTCTGCAAGTAATTTGGGAAAAAATTGGGACTCATATGCTGTGGGGGCATAAATACAACCAATCAACACGTTTCCCATATAGCAAGTCTGAAAGGAGTACATACCGGCCTTCATTACCTATGATTTTTCTATTTTAAAAGAGAGGTTCTTGTGGAGAAAAACTGCAACTCCCCTATTGTTGGACTTCCGCACAGCTTCATGTGCTCTATATCAGAGAGATGGGTTTCCTGAAGAAGTGCAATCTGACATTTCTCCTTCCGAAAACAAGAGGGAAGTTTCTGCCTTTGGACCACATGTTTTATGCCTTTTACATTAAGGCTAATCAGTTTAAGATCACTCATGGACAAATATTACCTTATCACTGAAATAGCCTAGGCAGTGTCTAAATTCCAGTATGAAAGTGACTCGGGGTGTTGAAATAGTATAGATGATGGTCAGAACAATGAACTAAACCACACATAAAACAAAACCAAACCTGCACAATCCAGCTATTAAAGAAGTTTGGCAAAACAACCCCCAACCCAGTGTACGTACAAGAAAAGTAGAGGACGCGAAAAAGAGTGGCCACATTACACCAAAACATGGAGGTTCAACTCAATCTAACACTCCCACTCCCATCAAACAAATTATCACATTATAATAAACAAGTGGCATTAATCACTGTATGTGCCATCCATAATAAAAAAGGGACACTTTAAATTACATTAAGCTGTATAATTTTAACGAGGTAGAAGCAAACAGCGGAGTATCAACGGAACTCAACACCGTGCAGGGTGAACTGGGGTGTCAGTATTACAGTCTTTAAATTTACCATGAAGGGAACCTTTCTGTCTGTCTGAGCACTCCCTGGCTGAAAGAGTTGACCTTAACACACATCCCAACCAGTGGGGTCTGACCCACAACAGATATGAAGTCCAGCCCATTCAGATACGCTTGGGCATCTTGTTCCGGGCGAAAGGAGTGATCGACCCCATTAAAGTTGAAGCACAGATTAGCAGGATAGCGCATCACATAGAGGACTCCTTTTTGAATGAGCTGGGCACAGACGTCGTTGAATGCCCATCTCGCCTCCCTGACTTTGACCAAACAATCCTGCATGATAAAGATGTTACATCCATCATAGGTAAGACGACCCTTCTTCTTAGCCACAGACAGGATTTTACTCTTGTTCGTGTAGTTGTGGAGCTTAATCAGCAATGGCCGAGCGCAGATAGTTTTAAGCGGGAAAATTGTCCTGTGCACCTGGTCGATTTTACCAGCACCATGTTTTGTCTCCAGATCCAGTAGCCTGGGCAGCCATGTTTGAAAAAATGTAACAGGTTGACGACCCTCCGTGCCTTCCTTCAGGCCAACAACCCAAATATTGTCCCTCCGGCTACGATTTTCAGCATCATCAGCTTTCTCAGTAAGAGACTGCATGGTTTTTTTCAAGCACCGCTATCTTGTTGTGAAGCTCTGCCACTTTGTCTTCAGTCTGGGAAACATGACTCTCCTCCTCCGTTATATGTTTCGTATTATCCTCTGATCGAGTTGTAATTGAGTCCAAGGTCTACTCAAAACGAGCAAATTTCTTATCTAGCAAACACTTAGGTTATCAGTTACAACCTGTGCTAAGCTGGCCTGCTCTGCTGACAAGCTGCCATCTATGTTACTGTGGTTAGAAGCCAGTTGTCCTTTTGCTGTAGTGTGACCCCTTCTAGTTTCTTGTTGGGAAGCTGCGGAGCCTGTCCCTGACATGGTTGAGAGTTGGATGATGAAATTTAACAGTGTAACAGCAACCAAATTTGGAATAAAAATAAGAAAATTGCGCGATGTTCGCAGGAGCTTGGCGAAAACATGCCACTCAGAACGAGAGCGTCACGTGACCCCTAGAACGCTATTCTGAGATGTGGGTTGGTGCTGTTCTGGCAGCACGAGGGGGACCTACACAATATTAGGCACGTGGTTTTATGTTGTGGCTGATCAGTATATATATATATATATATATATATATATATATATATATATATATATATATATATATATATATATGACAATTTATGTTCTCAAATGTTAACTTGGTGTTGCACTGGAGACACAGTCCTATTCAGACTCAAGCTTCATAATAAAAGCGATACAACAGTGTTTTTCATTCATTACAGTTGTATGCACATTAATAATATTCTCAGATAGTAGTGGTATTTGGTTGAATTTGTTGGTAAAGTCTAGGGGCTGTTCAAACAGACGGACCATAACAGAATGAAACAGAATGTAAGGAACTTCCTGGTTAAGCGCTGTAAAACCCATTGCTTAATCGGAGAAACGCTCACCTAAGGGGCTGGTCACACCAAAAGCTTTTGTGTCCATACACAGTTTTCCAATTGTTTTTCTATTTAAACACGTACTAGATGGTCACCTTTGATCTTTTCGCCGCATTTTGTAGTTTATTCAGGGTCTTGTGCAGGAGTACCGTGTTTATACATGCCATTAAAAATATTGCATATATTTCCAATTTTATGATAAACATACATTTTTCAATCTTGTTTTTGAAGTCTGTGATTCAGTCTCCGCAAGAACTTAGAAAAAGAAATCCTCCATCACCTTTCATTAAAATATACAGATCTGAAATGCATGTGGCTCTCTAACGCAGTGAGCACTCACCATGTGCTTGTTCATAGACGTACATTTTGTGATCCAACACACTTTCCCTACTGTTTCATAGAATTGCTTGGCCTCTGAGTGGACTAGAAGCTTAATTTAGGTGTCGTTGGAAAGTGGAGATCCTCATCTTTGATGTATGATATTTTATCATTGGTAGTTGGGAACATATTTTGCTGACGATTTGTTTATCATGCTTTATCTGCTGGACTGCACATTTTGTTCTGGACATCTGAGACATAACATTGGATTATTTACCTAAGCAAGCTCACAGACAGAAGAAAATGGCTTGTTTAATTTAGTGTTATTTTAAAATCTTTCATATTAACATTCCTACATCACCTCATGGTGGCACTTATTGTGACATGGTGGTTTTCAAATCTTTTGTTTTTTTATTGTAACATAAATGCAGAAGTGTTGGAGTTCTGTGAAACGTTCAGATTCTAAGCTTTCAAATGGTACCACATATGACTATTTATGTATCCAGGGGCTTTTAAACAAAATTTTGACCAGGACTGCCAATCGAATAAAAATTGCAATCAAATTAATTACGTGATAATTACAAAATAATTTATAAAAAATAATCGCATATCAATAATCACTGAGATTTGAAAAACATGTCTTGAGATCCCTGTATTCTATGCTTGGTGCAACTGTATTTGAGCGTAATAGCACATCATCGGTGAAAGGCTATAGCCTACTGCATGTTTGCCAGAGCCCCATCTCTGCTGCTCTTGATGTGGCACGTTTCCCATACAGCCCCAAACTGAGGCTGCGCTGACTGCCCCCTACTGCCATAGATTCACAAAAATATCCAGATGTTACTTGAAGCTTGAATTGCTCTGACGGAGCACACACACACACACAGCCTTCCTGCAACCATGCCACCCATGAAACATGCAGAACAAGAGACGTCATCAGCGCAAGATGGCAGTGCCCGTTTCCAGGGGGAGGAAGTGGAGATGCTTCGACCATCTTTATATACAGTCTATGGTGCAAACACATCCCTGCTGTATCTTTACATCAGAAATATGTCAGCCTAAAATTCAGCCATATTAACATGAATCTGATCATCTACAAATCTTGTTGAACTCTTGGATAGATTTCTCAGATTTTTAATAAAGGTCAGCTCATTCTCATGCTCACCAACATCCATGGCCGTCTCCATGAAGCTCTTCTGCCTGGAGGCAAACTCCGCCAGTAGCTTCTGCTGTCTCTCTCTTGCCCGTTGACGCCTGCAGCAAACAACCAATGATGAGAGGCAAATCAGAGTTATGACTTGTGGATTATGAAACGTGTCAATTTTCAAAGGCTCTGATAATGGGATGGAATTAAATGTTGACGCGGGCTTGTGATCACTCTACATTTGATGACTGTTTGAAGGATGCATTTGACCATCATTTACTCCTGTATTCATCAAGTCTGATGGAAATGCTCACTAATTATAGGGATACACTGATGATGAAATTCTGGTTGATACAGATTACAAGGTAATTATTTTAATTCATGTTATTTTATATCATATGCTATGTGATGGCTGACATCCAATAACGATGTCTATAATTTACTCGAAAAGAAAAAAAATGGTTCACAACCCAGAAACGTAGGGGTGCAGCAATGCTTATACCTGAAATGTATACTTTTAGAAATGTTCACCCTCCAAACCAAGTTTACCCTTCAATTTTATGATTTTTCTTTTAACTATTTTGTTTTGCTTGTGGTACAGACAAAACCTGTTGTAAAATTGCCTGTTGTGATTTTTATATAATCATCTGATCATGATTATCTGATCTAACCATGATTATTTGAGATAACTGTTATTATTGTGCACTTCAAATTCCAATCACATTATACTATCCAAATAAGGCAATTTTAAGCGAATATAGAAATGCCATGAACGTCAAGTTTTTGTGTCTCATTTTCCACTGTTATTGCATTATGTGAGGACAGGTTTCTGAGAAGTGCGCATGTGCCTGAACAGACCGGATAACAAATGTCATAGGATGGAGCCCAACAACAAGTCAACACAGTGGAAAGAATTCAACATTTTTGGGAGTACAGTGAGAAAAGCACATATACTATAAACTAGGGATGTCATAAAATATCGATATATTAAAATTAGCCAAAATGTAAATTAGAAGGCCAATTGGCATGCTTTCCAATTCACTCAGTTGGCCTCTGTTTAACAGTCTTGTGTACTTGTGTTGGGAGACCACAAGAGGGCAATATAACTGAAGCCGGTCATGGTCATGATCACACACATAAACACACACAGGATGAACTGAAGCATTGCAGATGGCAGTCCAAAGTTACAAAGGTTTATTTTACTTCTTTAAGAATGAACAAAGTGACATTGAGTTTGCAGGTTAGTGAAACTGGTGTAACTGCACAAAGTTTATTATGCAATTTCTCTGTATGCAGCCATGAACAGGTCTTTCATTCAAGCTGTCAAACCACAAAAAGACAGACTTGTTACAGAAAATATATTGTGTAGGCTCTATGAAAGATACTTAAACACAATATATTATCCAGTTATACTAGAGTAAATAATCTTTGTCCTTTGATAATGATTTGGGTCTAATTTCATGGAAAACTATGCGACTTGCGCTCTGTGGCACTTCAGAATGTTAGCGCTGAGACTTGCCGGTGTGTGCGTACCTTTGTAGAAAATAAATAATTGTTTTGAATTTGAGAACGTGCCATGTTGTCTGCCAGAAGCGTCCGGTGGGTTAATTAACCCTGCCGCTCACAGTTTTTAAAGCTTTAAAGGAAATCATATATCCCTATTTTATAATGCTATTCCAAGTTAAATGTGAATAAATGTGTTTTTGCATCATTTAAGCTAGCCAGCTAATATTCATTCAGAATTTTGTCATTTTCTATAATAAACATTTATTAAATTAACCAAAATCGCTTGAATGCAGACAAAACATATACTATTATAACTTTCTAATTATTGGCAGTACGTTTCATCTGCCCATATCATGCCTTTTGTTCTCCATTTATTAACAAAAATGATAGAACATGAATCAATCATTTTACAATTTCTATAATTTTAAGTTATATCCAACACCACAAAAACCTATTACTATAATAAGTGTCATATTTATTTAGTAAAGTGAATTAACTCTAGATGAAGTTCCTCTGTCTGTCATTCAGATTTGTTCAGTGACAATATTTGTTAAACCAGTAGGTGGCAACAAATAAACGTCTTTATGTTTTGAGAGTGTCAACCAAAACAAGTCTAATTATACTTTATTAAAATCTGCGTATCTACAAATCTGCTAAGAGAATTCAGCAGAGTGTTTAAGCATCATAAGTGTTTTCCCCACAAATGACAACAAAGCATAGCTATCATTTTGTGAACTGCTGTGCATGCCTATACAAAAAGACAACAATTTTAGCTTAAAAATAATCATCAGTGATTCAATTACGTCGAATGCCACTGGTCCGTGCTATAGTCAATTTTTACAGGCATGAAAAACCACCAAAGCAGTCTCGTGTTTCAAACAAGAGCTCATTGGCTTCGAAAGGGAGAGACGTCAGTGAACGAGAAAGATGAGTGTATGGAGGTGAAAGAGAACAATTCGTTAACTTAAAAGATTCGTTTAAAAAGACTGATTAGTTCATGAACAAATCATCTACACAGCGGTGCACCGCTGTTGAATGCATACAGGGGAAACACTCTGTCAGTCTCTTTCTGTCCAAGTGTCTTTTGGCCAAAATAAACTACCAGGTGTACCAGACTTTTGGCTCAGTTTGGCTACGCAAGACTAAAGTATGTCAGAGATAGTACAAAGACTTGCAAAAATACACAGACATGATGTGTTGAGCATGTAAGACATGCATACAATCCCCCTGAAGCACATTTAGAGAGGTGGTGCTGGGGAAGAGGACGGTTTCAGAGTGAAAACTCTCGTAGCGTGCTGCAGTCAGATTGGCTTACAAGCAAATGACAGAGGAAAGACATTTTAAAATGTCAGACAAAAAAGGAGTAGGCAAGTTGATTGACTGACAGATTACATGCCAAGGACCCATCAGCTTGCTTCATGTAGTTTAATGACTGAACTGAAAAATAAACACACACCTCTCCTCCTTGTCCATGTTCTTCTTGTCTCCAGGACTGTTCTTCTTGGGTGGTATGGGTGGACACACCTTCCTGCAGATCTCCTGCAGACATCTCTTGCTGTGTTGGCTGCGGGACGCAGCTTTGGCCAGGATTCTTTCGATGGCTGTAAGGCCGTCTCCGTGTGTGTGCCGGGCTGGATCCGACTCGGTCAGCCAGCTCAGGGACAGAGAGTTCTGCTTGGCAGACAATTTCTGGTGGAGCTTCACCAGGAGAGACAGCATGCTCTCACGGATCTCCAGGATCTCAGTGACCAGCTGCGGCGGTGAGCCCGGCGGCAGCCAGCGAGAGGACGAGGACTTGGGCCGCACTGCCTGACTGGCCTCGTGGTTACTGCGATTTATGATCTCCTGGAACTTCCTCCTGCGCTCTGCCACCAGACTGAACACTTGAGCTTCACGCAGGTTCTGAGGAGACACCAAGGAAACAGAATAAGCAGGTAAAACAGACCAATAAATGCAAGCAGCAATTATGGGGCAAAGCACACCCAATGGTATATTGTAAGGTTGTGCAGATGTTTTTGGTCACAGCAACCCCAATGGTGATTTTTAAATAAAGCCGCATTTGCCACTCTGGGAAAAGAGTGCAGACGGACACAAAAATGGTTCTGTATGAACAGCCGCTTATGTTGCGAGACGCTGTTAAGAGAGCAAGATGCAATGACCAAAGACCTCCGTCATCATCAGTGCTTTGCACACATCTCAAATTCAAATGCACAGTTTTTCATTTGTGTGCATTTTTATCTTAAATTCGACAAATATTTGAATCGCGAATTTTAATTTGACAGCCTTAGTGCTTGTGAGGAAGAACTAGTCAATGGTACAAGTTTATACACTGTGGACCAGACTGCATGCCACATGTCAAGTAAAAAGTCTGGCTACAAGATACTATGGGTAGATGGACCATTATTAATACTTTGAAATGTTGACCAGAATGTTATACTTTAACCAAATTTATGTGGTTTTCTTTTCTTCAGGAACTGAGGCAATGATACATGCACAAGTCTGTGTCAAAAGGCTTTTTGTGAAAACCCTAGACTAAATGTCAAAAATAAATTGGTGACTTTTGTGGGAATTGGACTGAAGACTTGGATCTGAAATTTGTTGAAGATTTAAAAAATTGTATAGGATAAGTGTTAAATAAAATGGTAAGAGATTTAGTTCAAGATGACAAAAAGACCCAAGGAGAATAGACGTGCCAGTTTTCGGTAGTACGGTATGTCGCAATAATTAACATGAATGGTTATGTTATTGTGGGCACTACAATATACAGTTAACAAGATATATATAACCTCTTAGCCAAATTGTTCAGATTTTTCTCACCGCACCGTAGCTGCCATCCACAAGTCAAGATTCACAACTAGGGATGAGCGAAACTAGTCGACTAGTTGACTAAACAGTTCTGATGCTGCTAGACAACACTGGAATTACTAGTCGGTCAATATTTTTCTCCATAAAACTGTTCAGCATTTTTACACATTTACGTTTGGCTTTATAGGAATTGAACTGAATTGGAGCTTTATTGTCATTTGACCATAAGCAGTTGCAATACAGTTAAACGAGATATCGTTTCTCATGGACCACAGTGTATACATAAACAGAAACGTTTTTTTTTTTCTCTTCTATACACATTGAAAACAATGAAACAATGAGACATGGTCAGATTTGGACATATATACAGATTACACATTAAAACATTACGATGCATCATTAAGAAAGAGTTTTAAGCAGTGTTCAAGTGTTCCAGGATATAGAATAGCAGCAATTTTGTTTTATAGTCTTTTCTATTGTCATTAGTGTGTTTGTGTGTGTGTGTGGGTGTGCATATGTGTATAGTTACTTATATCAGTTCCAGATTGCACGGAGTACCTCTAAGTGTTGAGGATTCTGACAGCTTGTGGGAAGAAGCTGTTGCACAGTCTGGCAGACCTAGCTCAGATACTCCTATACCTTCTGTCAGAGGGAAGAAGATTAAAGAGGCTATGTGACAGGTCGTAAGGGTCATTCACAATCCTGGAGGCCCTCCCTGCACACCGTGCTTGGTAGATCTCCTTGATAGATTGAAGAGAGACTCCGGTGATCTTACCAGCTGCATTCACTATCTGTTGTAGAGTCTTGAGATCTAAGGCACTGCAATTTCCATACCAGTTAGTGATGCCGCTGGTTAGAACACTCTCGATGGTGCCCCTGTAGAATGTTAAGATGGGCGTCGGTAATCTTGCTTTCTTTAGCCATTGCAAGACGTGAAGACCCTGTTTGTACCTCTTTGCAAGGGATGTGGTGTTGGTGATCCAGGTTAAGTCTTCCGAGAAGTGTACTCCAAAAAACTGGCTTGGAAATTGGCTGTGCAGTCGTAAGTTAGCAACGTGAAAAAGAGCAGACTGAGCACACAGCTCTGAGGCTGAGGATCTGTAGATCTGTTGGTTCTATATGCGAACTGAAGTGGGTCTAATGAGGTGGGAAGGCTGGATTTGATGTGATGCATAACTAACCTCTCAAAGAACTTTGTGATGATTGGGGTCAATGCTATTGGACGATAGTTATTTAAGCAGGACACAGGTGACTTTTTGGGCACAGATATGATGGTGGTAGTCTTAAGGCAATTGGGGATGACAGCCTGTCTCAGAGATGTATTGAAAATGTCTGTTAGGACCCCTGCCAACTGTGCTGCACAATCTGGTATGTCGAGTACACAGCCTGGTATGTTGTCTGACCCAGCTGCCTTGCTTGGGTTGATCCTGGTCAGGGTCCTCCTCATGCTGTCTATGGACAGATGAAGCACCTGGTCACTGGAAGGTGGGGGGGACTTCATTGCTGGTTCGTTGTTTAGTGCATTGAATCATGCATAACATACATTCAGCACATCTGGAAGGGAGATGTCATTGTCACAGGCCTGTTGCAGTGGCTTATAGCCAGTGATGGCCTGAATGCCCTTTCATAAGCACCTTGCATCTTTGGTGTCTGAGAAATGGCAGTTGATTTTTTTGGCATACAGTTTTGCTTCCTTGATACCATGGTAGAGATTGGCTGTTTCTGTCTTAGTGCTAATTATCTCCAGATTTAAAAGCATGATTACGGACACTTAACAGTTCGTGAACCTCTGCTGTCAGCCATGGCTTTTGGTTGGCTCATGTTGTGATGGTTTTGATTACTGTAACATCATCGATGCACTTACTGATGTAGGCAGTCATTGTTTCTGTGTAATTCTGTAGGTCTGTTTGGTGACTATAAGTAGCTGCCTTCTTAAACATGCCCCAATCTGTCTGTTCAAAACAGTCTTGAAGTGCTAAAGTAGCTCCTTCTGGCCATATTATTACAAAGGCCGCATTAAATTACTGTCATGTTAACGTTACACATTTCAAATATAATTAATAATACAAATATTATAAAAAAAGAGGATATCTGGAGCAGATGTATACAAAGATTAATTTCACTGTGCATGTGCTTCTTCCCTCTCTCACTAGTGACCCACGCAGGAAAATGTCCTCTTGCAAGACCAGCAAAGCGGATTTCCAAAACGTTGGCTTACAAGTCGCTATGGATGTTTTCACATTTGAGTCTTTAAATCTGTGCATGATTAAAATGTATTTCCTGCCAAATGGTTTTCTAGCGCAGGATAATCACCTCAGTCAGGTCCTGTCTTTCACCGTACCATGTTGACGTTCATTTTGTTAATCAAAAATGTATGCTTTTGAGTAAGCAGCCACGAAAATGACAATTTTAAGCTAGGTACGCAAATTACTTTTACCCTGCTGATCAAGGCAGCTATTTTCAAAGATAATGGCTGCAACTATAAGTTAAACCATTTTATTCTGTGTGCACGTCATGTTTAGAACAATACATCTGGGTTATTATACATTTCTCACAGGCCTATTTATTTTGTATTTTTTTAAATCGTAACTGTTATTGTTTAACATTCTTAACCAAACAGCTGCCATATTAGAACAAAGGCTAAAGCACGTCGTGAAATACGTGCAACTTTTCAGCGCATTTTTTCTCTCTCGTAGATTTGGCTTTCCTGCGAATTATTTTCAACAATGTCCTGACTGTTTTAATATGTTAGGTTACTTTTGCTTGCCGATTTCCATTTAGAACAGGCTATTAAGGGTTGCTCTATTGGTCCTGCACTATCCATTCAATTGTTTTCAATAAATATCCTGTATTTGCTAACGTTGAGTCATTAAATGCATGTCATGTTCTATATTTAATGTAGCCTACAATGATGATAATGCAAGTTAAGCACATTGCAGATAAATGCACCTTTTTCATTGTAATTTACCGTCGGATTTGGCTGTTGGAATTATTTTTAATGGGTCGCTGAAAAACACAGTGTTTATTTTACTGTTTTCTGAGGGTTTCTTTTTAGACTAGTCGACTCCAAAATTTTAAATGTCAGTGAAATTGGTCGTTCCAACCAGGGATTATTTGCTTTGGTCACCGGTGACTTTATACTGCACCATAATACATAAGTCAAATTGTAAGAATGACAGGCAGACCCTTATGTGTTCGTGAGCTATTCAAATCAAAGACATACAAACTACAACCCTTTTAAACTTACCAAGTGCTTTATAACTTTTTAAGGGATTGCAGCATAATGGACCCTTTTCACAGACCTGTTATGATGCATTTCCACCGTAGAAAACATTTGTATGTATCCAATTTTAAAAATATTTAGTGTAAATTTGTAACCGTGTACTTTGCATTATATTACCCTGGAATAAGTTTTAAAAAATCAGTTGTTATAGCTGCAATGATGCTTCTAACACAGCTGCTCAGAGAGTGACAGAAAATTTGGCCTGTTTCTCTCTTCTTACTGCTGTTATCCAGCACTGTATATTTTTACCTTCTTTGCAAAGCTATAAAAGCATAATTGTTGATTTATTTTCTTTTGTTGTTGGAGCAAACGGGTAAGCAAAAATTTTATTTGCTGTGGTCCCCCATTCACCAGCATTCAAGTTTAGCCAACTATGACGACTTCTGCTTAGCGGCAAGTGGACGTGTGAAAAGAGTCCATTGATGGTTTAAGTCTAATTGTAAGATTGATAAATCCCTTGCTGATGTACGGTAAGCAACGCAAGCAATTCAAAATAAAGACATTCAAACTGTCAATTAACAAAAACATGTTGCGAGTCTAACAGCTTACCTCATTGACAATATTTAGGTTCCCAAACGTAATGTTTATTTATTTTTATTTGTGTATGTGTTCATTAGGGATGTGCACAGTAGTCATTATTCAGTTAACCACTCGACGCACCTGTATTAGAATACCAAAATCACTATTTCGTAATTCCACACGTGCAACAGAGGTCTTTGACCCCATCCAAGCCCGACGGTACCTGACAAGTCATCAGGTTTTGGGACAGGTTCGGGTCAGTTTTTCAAGTATAGGGCGAGTTAGGGGGTGTCTACACGTTATGCGTGCATCTGTGCTGTTTTTTTCCAATTGCTTTTTTCCATGTAAACACGCTCTGGACAGATGTCTGACCATTATGGCACTCTTATTTTTAAATTTCTTGCGCAGGACTGCCGCATTTTTTAGACATCGTGTCAAGTTAAAAACATCTTCAGGATCTGTAAATGCATCTCTAGACACCTGCAATCTGTTAATTCATTCTAGCTTGTTTATAAAGCAGGTGTCACAAAGACTCGACGTTCTGAGAATAACCCGCAGCAGTGTAACTCCATGCACATGACAATATTAGCGTTTGCTGCCTCACGAAAACGTCAACCTAGCCAGGTGGAGCACATTTTAGGTTTAACACTTAAATTATGTATTTTCCATTAGTTAATAATACTATGTTGCAGGCAGTGACAGTTTGATTATTTTTGTTTGACTTTGATGAGTGTGTTTTTATCATTTGAAGATCAATGTATTGTGCTATTTAGGCTCATAGCTCACTGTGGACCTTATTCCCTGCTGTTTTTATTAGTGTTTGACACATAATCATTGCAATACATTTTCTTTATTCCCAAGTCCCGACAAATAACCATTTGTGAACCCTCGCAGTTAATCAAATATTACAAACGGTTACTGTGCACATCCATACTTTTCTTACAGTTTCTTAAATGTTCAAGGCTCTTTTCTTCAAAGAAACTTTATTTGTGATCTTTTAATTTGAATTACAAATTTGTTGTTTTTTTCTTAAAAAAAATCTTGTCATTAAGAACAACAATAAGGTTTTACATTTTAACTTGTTTTGAAATGTAATACAATCCTGCGATAATACCCTATGCTGCGATATAAACTCTCGAAATTATGAAGTCTAAGACATGTCTAAGGTAATAACATTATTCCAGAATCCTCCAGGGATGTATAGAGTGAAGACTCATGACTGTATGCCACATTACAAGGAATCTGAATTCCTCAATGTGGAATTCCTGAATGTTCTGGTACCAGTATAACAAAGGACAATTCCGTCACACATATGAAAAACTAACCCTTATTAAATGTGTCACCTGTCTAATGTGTGATTAATTTGCATGCTGAACTCACTGAAGCAAATTAATATTTAATAATGAGCATTGAAGCGTCTCGACCACTGAACTCAACACTCATTTTATCAACATGCATCACTACAACACATGCACTCAAACACATGCTCTTATCTCTGGACTAGTCTGACATGTCCAAATGTGATCCGACATGTTGTAAACACATGTACACACATTACATGACACGGTAAATACAACAAACCAAGCAGGAAGAGATAACTAGACAAATAACAGACAAAAACATATATACACACACACACACACACAAATTAGGGTTGGGCAGCAAGCCGCTGTATACCATCAAGTCAAGCAGTACAGATTCTGCTGTATATAAAACTACAATCTACATGTAGACAGGTTTATTGGTTATATTGGGAGTGATTTAGTATTTCACGTTGCAACGCACCACTCACGTCCAGTGTAAACATGGGTAATTGTTAAGTCGGTTTACCGTTTTCAAGCAAGGTAGCAACTTGGTACATTAATATAGATTTCAACAGGTGTGTATATATCAGATATTATACAACAGCTTTAAACATGGCTCATTCAACCATAGTTTTAATGCATTATTGTTTTGATTTTTTTAACATAAGTGTTACCTAATGTTCTGTTTTTGTACTAATGACAGAATTGGGGATAATTTGTTATGAATAATCGTATCTTTTAAAAGAGACCAAAAAGAGCACGATCAGCAGCACGGAGGACAGGGATGCGTGTGCGTGCGTGTGTGGCTTTGATGGGAGCTGCGATGTAAACCAAAGCCTACTGGCCGTTCAACAAGTCCCGCCCCAACTTCATGTTTCACTATAAAATATGTCAACAGGCCAAAGAAAAGTGAGCTCGTCAAGGCACTTCACGGGGACTATCAGTATATAATTCACTGGCTTGTCCAAAAATAGGCATTGATAGTTACTGCATTATATAACTTACTTTTGGGTTGAATTTCCAACAAAAATAACTATATTGTGAGATAAACCATAAAGGTTATATTATCATGCTGTAATATAAGATTATAGTCACACTGCCCACCCCTAATGTAAGCAAAAGCACAAAAATAAAAGGTATTACAAGGTAATTTAGTTATGACCAGTGCTCCATTTCAAGTGCACTAATGTGTAATTTCCAAATAATTACCAATTGTCCCATGTCTGAGGTTGTCATAAATTAATTAAATGATAAAAACACAGGAAAGGAGCAACAAGTCTAGAAAATGTATTTCAAAGAAAAATTAATAAAAAACATACCAAGGAGTGCAGACTTCCTGTTTCAGACCACTCCATACTTATTATTTAAAACACAACTCTAAAAAAATAATTCCACAAAACTTTGAACATTCCCAATCTCTCTACCTCTCTCCAATTCCCTGTCAGCCTCCTGGAACTCTGTGAATTGAGAGTGATGTCATCAACAGGACATGATGCAAAGATCCATCAATACAGTAGACTGTCTACAAACTCTTTAAACCTGATAGTGACTCACCTGTCCGAAACTGCTGCCATCTGCACTGGTGCTGGCCGGAGTCTCTCTCTCTCTCTCCCTCTCTCTATTTTTCTCCACCTCCGGGGCCGTCTCTGGCACTCGCACCCGCACAAAGTTGATGATGTGATGGAGGTTAGACAGCAGACTGGTGCCGGGGAACCAGCTGTCGTGGCAGTGCTCCTCGATACAGGGCTCCTATGACAGAGAGAGAGAGAGAGGAGATATCTCCGTAAAGACAGAGAACACACTGATGAGACACAAAATAACCTTAAAGTGTGTATCTGAAGTTCCTGCTTTCAGCTGCCAAAAAACATCTGGTTCAGAGTGGGTTCTACTCTAAAACTCTGGTTTGATTCATCAAGAGCTAACAGAGTAATTAGAAAATGTAGGCTGGTAGTTGAGTCGAGTGTCTTAGGACTGGGGAAGAACTTCCACGCAAGGGGTTCTTTAAGATTTTAACTGTAAAGCTGTATAACTGTACAAACTGACTATTGGAATATAGTCTTGTTTTCTTTACTTATTTTGGTCAAGAAATGCCTACTTAGGAGGAAAACTGTTTGACTGACATGTTAGTTTCAGACAAATGTAAGGGTCAGATAGATCGGAGGTCAAGTGGAAGCTCACCCAAATAATGGATCAACAATCTCCGCAAAAGATACAGACTATGGCTGTCAAATTAAAATTCCGAGGAGTCCCATGACCCGCTGGCTGAGAAGGCGGCTTAGTTTTTAGCTCTCTACCAACATCCCTTAAATTTCTGTTTTTTAGCATCAGTTGGCATTTAATTTATCTCTATTTCACGTGGGTGTAAAAAATGGCTTATTCCGCAAAAAAACCGTCATTCACTGCAGCTTCAAAGTCGAGTAAGTCGGCTAAAATGATATTCAAGCTATTGGCGAACTGTCATGGAGTTGCAGCGTGAATACCTAGAGCCTAAGCAGGGCCTCCTTCACGAGATGGGTCAAGGCAAGGATGAAAA
Source organism: Myxocyprinus asiaticus (assembly GCF_019703515.2). Taxonomy (NCBI): domain Eukaryota; kingdom Metazoa; phylum Chordata; class Actinopteri; order Cypriniformes; family Catostomidae; genus Myxocyprinus; species Myxocyprinus asiaticus. The sequence continues at coordinate 3,280,027 of NC_059353.1, forward strand.
ATTTAACACTATTCAGTCAGAACTTTCATCTTTGATGGCTAGACTCGCATACGTTGATGCGGTTGTTTTAAATCTGAAAGTCGAGGTTGAGAAAAACTCAACAATTATTACCACGCCAGCTTCGCAGTTCGAGGACTTGGAACGCAAGATAGTTGACATGGAGGACCGCAGCAGGTGCTGTAACATTCAGCTTATCGGTCTGGTGGAAGGTGAAGAGGGATCCAACCCTATATTGTTCCTTACACGCTATCGTCCTAAGTGGTTCCCTCCCCAAAAGGATGTGCAGCTGGACATCATGCATGCCCACAGAATCTACAGAGATGATGCCAAAGACAACGGGAGACTCCGAACCCTTATTTTCAACGTTTTGCAATACTCCACACCCATAGCCACTGTCCGAACGGCGAAGAAGAACCCCCCATGTTATCAATGACAGGAGGATTAGATTCACCGCTGACTACAGCAACTACACAGCCAAGCGGCATCAAGCTTTCTCACAAGCTATGGGTCTGGCTCGGACTAAAGTGTTCGAGTTCTTCCTTTTGTACACTGCTCTTCTATAAATCAAGGTCGGTAAGGGGCTCGGCTGTTCCACTCACCTGGAGCAACAAGATTGTCTGACCTCAGCAGCCGCTGCAAACTGAGATGCTACTGCAGCTAACGAAGTTGGTGATAAGCACAGCATTGCCCGCGAGGACGTTGACACAGAAGACTAGTCGCCTATGTCCTGATCTTCGGAACAGTTTACAGTCTATCTGCTGGTTTCACCCTCGGACATGATGCGCCAGATTACTATAATTTTCCAAAGGAACATTATTTGCATTGGCAGATAAAACAGTTTCTTTTTGAGGCTGAGCCTAGTGGCAACCGAAAATTCACTTACTGTTCTCAAGATGTCAACCAGCTGTTGCCGTTGATGGGCCTATATTACATATGTTTTTCTTTTCTTTCTTATTGTTAAATGGAGTGTGACTACGTTTTTATCTTTTAAAGTAGAATGCTGGCCTCACCATTCGTTCCTTATATGGCAATCACCTAAGACTATTTTGTATAATTGGGGTTGTTGGGTTAGCTATTAGACTGAGTATGCCCGCTTCCACACTGGCCACAGTCTTAGTTCTTACATGGGTAGGGGTGGGTTTTTCGGTAAGTGGTTGCTCTCTGATGGGGAGGGGGATATTTGGGAAGCATGAGAAGTAACCGGGAACGCACTGCATAAACGGACCAGTGTTTTAGGTTTATTGCGTAGAAAAAAAAAAGTCAATATTGCACTGTTACAGGAAATGCATCTATTAACTGCTGACGACTTATTTTACGACTCATCCTCGTATAGCACTAAAACTAGAGGAGTGGCTATAGTAGTCAGGCATGGTCTGAAGCTCAAGCTTGTGGATACATGGTCTGACACAGCAGGCAGATTGGTCTGTGCTAAGGTAGAATATTGTGGTAGGAAAATTGCCTTTTTCTCAGTATATGCTCCCAACACATTTGACAAATTTTTCTACACTTATTTAACTATATGCTGGAATTAACCAACTACTACTTTGTAGTTGGTGCCGATTTTAATGCTGTTTGGGACCCTATTATGGACAGGTCAGGGGTTTCGGAGACCAGTGAGCAGTGTCTATGGCCTTGTGTGCATGGGCCACTGATACAGGACTTAAGGACATATGGCGTTTGGTTAGCCCATCTTTGAAAGATTTCTCCTTTTCTTCGAGACATAAGTCTTTTTCCAAAATCGATTATCTATTTGCCTCCCCCCAACTTTTTGTTAATATTTTGAATGTATCCTTACTACCTATGGCTTTGTCTGACCACAGGGGAGTGCTTAGTATTGTAATATTTAATACATTTTCCTCTCGTGCTCCCAGGTGCTTTAACACCATGCTTTTGAATAGTGATGCCTTTAAAACACAATTTAGAGAGAAACGAGTTGAGTTTCTAGATTTGAACTCGGAATCGGTTGTCGACCCCAGAATACTCTGATGCTGTAAAAGATTTCATTAGGAATAATGCGATTCTATTTTTGTCCAATATATGTAAAGCGAGGCTGTCTAAATTCGAAAGCCTAGAATCCCTGTTTGCACATTTTTATACATCCCTTAAGTCAATTTATTTCTGAAAAACTAGCTTTGCAATGAAATCTGGCAAAAAAAAAAAAATAAATGAATGCGATTCAAGCAAAATTCAGAATTTCTTATTCATAGAACTAGATAAAATTACTATTTTTACAGTTCAAGACCAAGTAATCTTTTAGCCGTGAGTATTCGTACTAATGAGCAATTCACTGATATTTCATCTATTAAATCTAGTACCGGGAATATAACAACTGATCCTGCAAAAATTAATTACATTTTCCGCTCTTATTATTCTGATTTGTACCAGTCTGACATAACTTTCCACCAATCACAATGTAATGCTTTTTTGAGTAGAGTGTTATTGCCAACTCTCTCTGAAATTTACTTCAGCCATCTGGGTGAACCCATTGCCTTAGATGAGTTAAGAGAGGCTGCACTCAGAATACAGAAAGGGAAGTCGCCTGGCCTGGACGGCATCCCCCCATAGTTAAGAACTATGGGGCTTGGTGAAGGTTTTATACACATGGTAAAACTTTTATACTCTAATCCTTCAGCGATGATTCTGACAGGGAAAATGTTCTCTACTTTGTTTAGGATCTCAAGGTCCTCACGTCAAAGCTGCCCTCTGAGCCCAGGGCTTTCTGCCTTGTCTCTTGAACCCTTTGCTCAGCTTATAAGACAATCCACTAATATCAGTCATATCTCCGCTCATGATACACTACACTGAAGAGTTTGGAGCTTAATCGGGCTACAAAATAAACTGGTCCAAATCTTCAATGTTACTGTTAAACTAGGCAGCTACAGTAGAACTGTTACTCCCCCTGTAGGAATATGTAAGGTTGAGCACTTCAGATATCTTGGCATGGAGATATTCTCCTCTCTTAACCGCATTAAGCAGAACTATATTGAAACTTGGAATAAAAGTTCTTAAAGATCTTAACAGATGGTCAGCTCTAGCTAGCTCTTTACAGGCACACACTTCCATTGTCAAAATGAATATCTTTCCCAGAGTTAATTTTATTAGTCCCATGCTCCCCTTATCACCTCCTACCGACTACTAGAGTAAATTACACTCTCCACAGTTTCCAAATATGTCTGGAATGGGAAATGACCACGCATAAAGTTTTCCACTATTCAGCTTAAGAAATCAGACAGTGGCCTCTCGGTCTCCAATTTCAAATTATATTATTGCGCCTTCACAATGAGATCTCTGATCATGTGGTTTAATCCCCAAGCTGATGTCTCCTGGTGGGATTTGGAGGAGAAACTAGTCTCCCCCTTTAGGTTACAAGATGTTGTTTATGCAAACATTCCCAATAAGCAATGTCGACTTAGATTTGGCTCTTTAATCACACAGTTAGTACAAGTATGGCGGAGTGTACATCAAGCAGGCTCTACTCATTGCTTATGGCATAACAACACTCTAGGGCTGGGAGATTAATCAAATTATTTTCAATTATGATTTTGGCTTATAACGATTATGAAAACAAGCTAATCAAGATAAAAAAAAAATGATTGTGCCGCATTCCGTTTCACAATGAAACACCCCGGCGTTATATCTTTAAAGCATCCTTTATTAAAGTTCAAAAAATAAGGAAGCGGGTTATGAAAATAAACTCCGAAACCGGCATTTCTCTGTGTGGTCAGTGCCACACCTATGAGTTGTGTGAAGTGACCGGGGAAGAGACTGAATCTTCTCCCAACTGATGCACACTCGTCACTCGTGCGCATTTGCTGCAGCTAGATTATAACGTGATGGCTCGCGACATAGTGAATCATAAATATATGTGTCACTGTGTGTATCTTATCATAAAGAAAATCGGTGATACACAGCTCTATTAAGAAGAGAAAGTTTGTTTTTTGTGAGTTAAAGATGGATCGAAGTGAACATAAAGGTGAGAGAGTGTAGTTTTAGCCCATTATACACTGGAACAAAATACATTTTGATTAGTCTTTTTTGGCTTGCTTTCCAAAATAATATCTAAAACTAATTTAAAACAACATACATTTGCTTTAGGAGCTATACTGCAAAAGAAAAAATTGTTATCAGAGAATGCTAAATACAATATTTAATCAGGGCTCGACATTAACGCTTGTCCAGGACAAGTGGATTTTTGAATGGGCAAGTGAAAGAGAATTTTACTTTCCCGACCGGACAAGCAGACTGATTAAAATGTTAATAACAAAAAAATATACGGCTATATTTGCGATAGCCTAGCCCTGTGTCACTTATAAGAAAGTTCATATTCTTATTCTGCTGTTGAAAGTAATCCAGATCAGAGTAATTTTATAATTCGCTAGCGATCTAGTAACAGCTGTGCCCTGTTTGATTGACAGGTGGTGTATACGTGTGTTCTGAACATGCGCGTGCGTTCCGAAAATGCTTGCACTAATGCGCACCTGACCGGTCAAATACGTTTGAAAATTCAGCCTATATATACACTACAGGTCAAAAGTTTTGAAACACTTACTCATTCTTTATTATAATTTTTTCACATTTTAGAATAATAGTAAAGTCATCAAAACTATGGAATAACATAAATGGAACTATGGGAATTATGTAGTGACTAAACAAAATCCAAAATAAATCAAAACTGTGTTATATTTTAGCATCTTCAAAGTAGTCACCCTTTGCCTAGAATTTGCAGACATGAACTCTTGACATTTTCTTAACCAACTTCTTGAGGTATCACCCTGAGATGATTTTTAAACAGTATTGAAGGAGTTCCCATCTATGTTGGGCACTTATTGGCTGCTTTTCTTTATTATTTGGTCCAAGTAAAAAAAAAATTGTAATGAAATAAATTAATATGGTGGCACAATCAGATTTTTGTCTACAAAACTAATTTCAAACATTTAAGCATACGCCTTCAGATCAAAAGATTTTTAAGATCATGAGAAACATTTCAGTCAAGTGTTTCAAAACTTTTGACCGGTAGTGTGTGTGTGTGTGTGTGTGTGTGTGTGTGTATGTGTGTGTGTGTGTGTGTGTGTGTGTCTATATACAGGTGCATCTCAATAAATTAGAATGTCGTGGAAAAGTTCATTTATTTCAGTAATTCAACTCAAATTGTGAAACTCGTGTATTAAATAAATTCACTGCACACAGACTGAAGTAGTTTAAGTCTTTGGTTCTTTTAATTGTGATGATTTTGGCTCACATTTAACAAAAACCCACCAATTCACTCTCTCAAAAAATTAGAATACATCATAAGACCAATAAAAAAAAACATTTTTAGTGAATTGTTGGCCTTCTGGAAAGTATGTTCATTTACTATATACACTATATTGCCAAAAGTATTCGCTCACCCATCCAAATAATTGAATTCAGGTGTTCCAATCACTTCCATGGCCACAGGTGTATAAAATGAAGCACCTAGGCATGCAGACTGCTTCTACAAACATTTGTGAAAGAATGGGCCACTCTCAGGAGCTCAGTGAATTCCAGCGTGGTACTGTGATAGGATGCCACCTGTGCAACAAGTCCAGTCGTGAAATTTCCTCACTACTAAATATTCCACAGTCAACTGTCAGTGGTATTATAACAAAGTGGATGTGATTGGGAATGACAGCAACTCAGCCACAAAGTGGTAGGCCACGTAAAATGACAGAGCGGGGTCAGCGGATGCTGAGGCGCATAGTGCGCAGAGGTCGCCAACTTTCTGCAGAGTTAATCGCTACAGACCTCCAAAGTTCATGTGGCCTTCAGATTAGCTCAAGAACAGTGCGTAGAGAGCTTCATGGAATGGGTTTCCATGGCCGAGCAGCTGCATCCAAGCCATACATCACCAAGTGCAACGCAAAGCGTCGGATACAGTGGTGTAAAGCACGCCGCCACTGGACTCTAGAGCAGTGGAGACGCGTTCTCTGGAGTGACAAATCACGCTTCTCCATCTGGCAATCTGATGGATGAGTCTGGGTTTGGCAGTTGCCAGGAGAACGGTACTTGTCTGACTGCATTGTGCCAACTGTGAAGTTTGGTGGAGGGGGATTATGGTGTGGGGTTGTTTTTCAGGAGCTGGGCTTGGCCCCTTAGTTCCAGTGAAAGGAACTCTGAATGCTTCAGCATACCAAGAGATTTTGGACAATTCCATGCTCCCAACTTTGTGGGAACAGTTTGGGGATGGCCCCTTCCTGTTCCAACATGACTGCGCACCAGTGCACAAAGCAAGGTCCATAAAGACATGGATGAGCGAGTTTGGTGTGGAAGAACTTGACTGGCCTGCACAGAGTCCTGACCTCAACCCGATAGAGCACCTTTGGGATGAATTAGAGCGAAGACTGCGAGCCAGGCCTTCTCGTCCAACATCAGTGTCTGACCTCACAAATGCGCTTCTGGAAGAATGGTCAAAAATTCCCATGAACACACTCCTAAACCTTGTGGAAAGCCTTCCCAGAAGAGTTGAAGCTGTTATAGCTGCAAAGGGTGGGCCGATGTCATATTAAACCCTATGGATTAAGAATGGGATGTCACTTAAGTTCATATGTGTCTAAAGGCAGATGAGCGAATACTTTTGGCAATATAGTGTATGTACTCAATACTTGGTAGGCACTCCTTTTGCTTTAATTACTGCCTCAATTCGGCGTGGCATGGAGGTGATCAGTTTGTGGCACTGCTGAGGTGGTATGGAATCCCAGGTTTCTTTGACAGTGGCCTTCAGCTCATCTGCATTTTTTGGTCTCTTGTTTCTCATTTTCGTCTTGACAATACCAGGTCTGGTGAGTTTGCTGGCCAGTCAAACACACCAACACCATGGTCATTTAACCAACTTTTGGTGCTTTTGGCAGTGTGGGCAGGTGCCAAATCCTGCTGGAAAATGAAATCAGCATCTTTAAAAAGCTGGTCAGCAGAAGGAAGCATGAAGTGCTCCAAAATTTCTTGGTAAACGGGTGCAGTGACTTTGGTTTTCAAAAAACACAATGGACCAACACCAGCAGATGACATTGCACCCCAAATCATCACAGACTGTGGAAACTTAACACTGGACTTCAAGCAACTTGGGCTATGAGCTTCTCCACCCTTCCTCCAGACTCTAGGACCTTGGTTTCCAAATGAAATACAAAACTTGCTCTCATCTGAAAAGAGGACTTTGGACCACTGGGCAACAGTCCAGTTCTTCTTCTCCTTAGCCCAGTTAAGACGCCTCTGACGTTGTCTGTGGTTCAGGAGTGGCTTAACAAGAGGAATACAACAACTGTAGCCAAATTCCTTGACACGTCTGTGTGTGGTGGCTCTTGATGCCTTGACCCCAGCCTCAGTCCATTCCTTGTGAAGTTCACCCAAATTCTTGAATCGATTTTGCTTGACAATCCTCATAAGCATGCGGTTCTCTCGGTTGATTGTGCATCTTTTTCTTCCACACTTTTTCCTTCCACTCAACTTTCTGTTAACATGCTTGGATACAGCACTCTGTGAACAGCCAGCTTCTTTGGCAATGAAAGTTTGTGGCTTACCCTCCTTGTGAAGGGTGTCAATGATTGTCTTCTGGACAACTGTCAGATCAGCAGTCTTCCCCATGATTGTGTAGCCTAGTGAACCAAACTGAGAGACCATTTTGAAGGTTCAGGAAACCTTTGCAGGTGTTTTGAGTTGATTAGCTGATTGGTGTGTCACCATATTCTAATTTTCTGAGATAGTGAATTGGTGGTTTTTTTTTTAAATGTGAGCCAAAATCATCACAATTAAAAGAACCAAAGACTTAAACTACTTCAGTCTGTGTGCATTGAATTTATTTAATATACGAGTTTCACAATTTGAGCTGAATTACTGAAATAAACAAACTTTTCCACGACATTCTAATTTATTGAGATGCACCTGTATATGTATATATATATCAGACTTTTAGTTGGTACCAACACCAGTGAAATTTCACTGGTTCCATTCTTGATATTTGAGATTCAACACCACAGTAAAAATAGATAATATGCTATTATGCTATTGAACACACTCCTTTATTTAAAAAGTTAAACATTCGTGTAAATATACACATATTAAATAAAAACAATGTCATGTTACCTTGGTAATGTTTTTTTTTTTTTTTAATTATTCAGGTAAATAGTCATAATAATAAAGTGGCCAATACCGATTATTGATAATTTACAGCTTATTGTGGGCAGTACAATAACTGATAATTCACATCTCATTGTGAGCGATACGATAACTGATGATTCTCAACTTATTTTGGACGATATGATAACTGATAATTCACAGCTCATTGTGGGCAATACGCTAACCGATAATTCACAACTTATTGTGGCCGATACGATAATTGATAATTCACAGCTCTCTGTGGGCAATATGATAGCGATAATTCACAACTTATTGTGGGCGATACGATAATCGATATTTCACAGCTCATTGTGGGAAATACGATAATCGATAACTCACAGCTCATTGTGGGCGATACGATAACAATAATTCACAACTTACTGTGGATGATGCAATAACCGATAATTCTTAACTTATTGTGGCCGATACGATAACTGATAATTCACAACTTATTGTGGGCGATACGATAACGATAATTCACAACTTATTGTGGGCGATACGATAACGATAATTCACAACTTATTGTGGGCGATACGATAACGATAATTCACAGCTCATTGTGGGTGACACAATAACCGATAATTCACAGCTAATTGTGGGTGATACGATAATTCACAGCTATTTGTGGGTGATATGATAACTGATAATTCACAGCTAACTGTGGGTGATACGATAACCGATAATTCACAGCTATTTGTGGGTGATACGATAAGTCACAGCTAATTGTGGGTGAAACGATAAGTCACAGCTAATTGTGGGTGATACGATAACTGATAATTCACAGCTAATTGTGGGTGAAACGATAAGTCACAGCTAATTGTGGGTGATACGATAACTGATAATTCACAGCTAATTGTGGGTGATACGATAATCGATAATTCACAGCTAATTGTGGGTGATACAATAATCGATAATTCACAGCTAACTGTGGGTGATACGATAACCGATAATTCACAGCTAACTGTGGGTGATACGATAACCGATAATTCACAGCTATTTGTGGGTGATATGATAAGTCACAGCTAATTGTGGGTGAAACAATAATTCACAGCTAATTGTGGGTGATACGATAACCGATAATTCACAGCTAATTGTGGGTGATATGATAACTGATAATTCACAGCTAATTGTGGGTGATACGATAATCGATAATTCACAGCTAACTGTGGGTGATACAATAATCGATAATTCACAGCTAACTGTGGGTGATACGATAATCGATAATTCACAGCTAACTGTGGGTGATACAATAACCGATAATTCACAGCTAATTGTGGGTGATACGATAATCGATAATTCACAGCTAACTGTGGGTGATACGATAATCGATAATTCACAGCTAACTGTGGGTGATACGATAACGATAATTCACAGCTATTTGTGGGTGATACGATAACGATAATTCACAGCTATTTGTGGGTGATACGATAACGATAATTCACAGCTATTTGTGGGTGATACGATAACTGATAATTCACAGCTAATTGTGGGTGATACGATAAGTCACAGCTAATTGTGGGTGATACGATAATTCACAGCTAATTGTGGGTGATACGATAATTCACAGCTAATTGTGGGTGATACGATAACCGATAATTCACAGCTAATTGTGGGTGATACGATAACCGATAATTCACAGCTAATTGTGGGTGATACGATAATCGATAATTCACAGCTAAGTGTGGGTGATACGATAACGATAATTCACAGCTATTTGTGGGTGATACGATAACGATAATTCACAGCTATTTGTGGGTGATACGATAACGATAATTCACAGCTATTTGTGGGTGATACGATAACTGATAATTCACAGCTAATTGTGGGTGATACGATAAGTCACAGCTAATTGTGGGTGATACGATAATTCACAGCTAATTGTGGGTGATACGATAATTCACAGCTAATTGTGGGTGATACGATAACCGATAATTCACAGCTAATTGTGGGTGATACGATAACCGATAATTCACAGCTAATTGTGGGTGATACGATAACCGATAATTCACAGCTAATTGTGGGTGATACGATAACCGATAATTCACAGCTAATTGTGGGTGATACGATAACCGATAATTCACAGCTAATTGTGGGTGATACGATAACCGATAATTCACAGCTATTTGTGGGTGATACGATAACCGATAATTCACAGCTAATTGTGGGTGATACGATAACCGATAATTCACAGCTAATTGTGGGTGATACGATAACCGATAATTCACAGCTAATTGTGGGTGATATGATAACCGATAATTCACAGCTAATTGTGGGTGATACGATAACCGATAATTCACAGCTATTTGTGGGTGATACGATAACCGATAATTCACAGCTATTTGTGGGCGATACGATAACCGATAATTCACAGCTAATTGTGGGCGATACGATAACGATAATTCACAGCTAATTGTGGGTGATACGATAACCGATAATTCACAGCTAATTGTGGGTGATTCGATAACCGATAATTCACAGCTATTTGTGGGTGATACGATAAGTCACAGCTAATTGTGGGTGATACGATAATTCACAGCTAATTGTGGGTGATACGATAATTCACAGCTAATTGTGGGTGATACGATAACCGATAATTCACAGCTAATTGTGGGTGATACGATAATCGATAATTCACAGCTATTTGTGGGTGATACGATAACGATAATTCACAGCTAATTGTGGGTGATACAATAATCGATAATTCACAGCTAATTGTGGGTGATACGATAACCGATAATTCACAGCTAATTGTGGGCAACGATAATTCATAGTTAACTGTGGCTGATACCGACAACTGACAAATCACAGCTCATTGTGGGCAATATGATAACTGATCATTCACAGCTCACTGTATCCGTTACCGATTATCGATAATTCACAGCTAATTGTGGGCAATAGCGATAACGAATAATTCAGTTTATTGTGGAAGATACGAAAACAGATATATCACAACTCACTGTGGCTGATTCAGATAACCAATCATTTTACTTTTGAGTTTTAACCCTTTTCAACGGAGCTGCTATCTAATTAACTAAAAACCACTCACTTGAACAAGCACGTTTGACTGCTTTACGGATGTTCTGCTGGTCTGACTGAGAAATAAATTATACTTGCTTATATTGTCTTGTGCCAATTTATATGATTACTATAAAAGTGTAGAATGATCAAACATGTTATAATGAATGAAACCAAATTAAGGCTAGAATTTAACAGCATGTAACAAACATTAAATAATAATATAAAAAAATACACAATACAAACAAAACACAAAAGCAACACCTCTATATACATAGTGTAATATTTACGCAAACAACCAGACTGCATGTGCAGTGGTGGTTTGTGTGCGTGTTTGTGTGTACATGCGCAATGCGTAGTGTCTTTCACAGATGATCATTATTATATATTTGGTTGCTCCAGAGAATCGAACTAATTATCAGTGACAATATTGGCAGTAATTCCACGTTTATTCCACTATCAGCACAATAATAATAAATTTTCCGAATTTTCAGTCGCCAATATATTGTGCACCTCTAAGGAAAACATGCTCACCTCCTCTACTTTGTCCTCCTGGATCTGGTTATCCATTCCGAGTTCTATGAGGTACAGCACCATACACAACACATGTTCAGACATATTTTGATGATCCATCCAGATCTACACACACAAACACACAAAAGAGCATTATGATAAGAGTTATCAAACACATTACTGCTAATTTGATGAATGAGTGCTCAAGTGAAAACATTAATTTCAATGTTCCATACCGTCATTTAGCAGAAATCAATATATAAAATGAAACAGTAAACTTAAATTTTAAAGGGTCAGATTCATTACATTGAAGCTCACAATATCCTGTAAAATTAACCGCACACATCTCTTCTAGTGCATTTTATTTGGTTATAAGTTTCACCTTATAAAGCAGTGTAAAGATGACAATGTGCAGAGTTTTGCAGTGCAGCAGGCGCACCAGTCCTCTATAGCACGGGTGCAGAGGGGTCCTCTCTTTATAGGGCGGCCAGGGGTTCCCTGTATGAACGCCTGACTGCTTCAGACTACAGAAGAGACAACCACAATCAAATTCAATCAAATATAATCAGCCAGCAAACCAATTTTCATATTAATTATTAAAATATAAAAAGACCCTTTAGGGCACTGGTCAGTGAAATCTTATAAGGCAACATAAAACAGCATTTACAATACATTTAACTTCCATAATGTGATGCATATCACAGTTCTTCTAGAATTAATGTAGGATGGGACATTATTTTATCCATCATGATTTGATTGGACCATGGATGTTAGGCTATGATATTACATGTTAACATTATTTTGCACCACCCATGTGCCCTTGATTAAATCAGCAGAAAATAAAAGTCATTCAGAAGTGAAGAAAGTTTTTTTTTTTTATTTAACATTATGAAAAAACTTGTTTATTTTCTTCTTTAGAGTAATGTGCACAGTAGGTCTAGAATTTTTTTGTTAGAAAGTCAAGAGATCAATTGTATTTTAATGCTGTCTTCTGGGATAAAAAATAACAATATGACTGACAATGCAAGTGTATAACGTTTCCAGAGATTCAGGAACAAATACAAAAATACACAGTATACACAGACAAAAGGGGCTCTAGTTGTCAGAATGCAGATGTATTTAAATTACATTTTATATTTATTACACTGCTTGTATTATGTTGTTAAGCCACATGATACGTGAATGTAGCCCTGCTTTAAGACATTGACTCCATTAATGTTGAATGGGATGGGAGATATAAAATATTTTGTCCTCTTGACAGGTAATTCATCATCCAGCAGCCGTATGGAGCTAGGACACTGCCTAAAGTATTTGAATCTAAATTGTGTTCATTTAGATTCTAGACATGTGACATTTAACAAAAATTCTCTCATCATTTCCTCACCCTCATGTCATCCCAGATGTGTATGACTTTCTCTCTTCTGCTGAACACAAATGAAGATTTTTAGAAGAATATTTCAGCTCTGTTGGTCCATACAATGCAAGTGAATGGTGGGCAGAACTTTGAAGCTCAAAAAATCACTTAAAGAAAACATAAAAGTTATCCATATGACTCCAGTGATTAAATCCATATCTTCAGAAGTGATATGATAAGAAAAGATATGTGAGAAACAGATACAAATTTAAGTACTTTTTTTTTAACTCTAAATTTCCACTTTCACTTTTACATTTGAACATCACATGTGGTGCCTGTTTAGTTTCACTTTTACATTTGAAAGTGAAAGTGGAGATTTATAGTAAAAAGGACTTAAATATTGATCTGTTTCTCACCCACACTTATCATATCGCTTCTGAAAACATGGATTTAACCGCTGGAGTTGTATGATTACTTTTATGCTGCCTTCATGTGCTTTTTGGAGCTTCAAAATTCTGGATACCATTTGCTTGCATTGTATGGACCTACAGAGCTGAAATATTCTTCTAAAAAATCTTTTTTTTTTTTTGTGTTCACCAGAATAAGAAAGTCATACACATCTGGGATGGCATGAGGGTGAGTAAATGATGAGAGAATTTTCATTTTTGGGCGAACTATCCCTTTTTTTTTCTGCCATATTGCCCAGCCCTACATGAAAGCCATTTGAAAATCTTTCCCCGCTGTCAGTCGCCACATCTTCGGGCCATGCAGCACAGCTGGCTGCCGATCCAATGCAAATCAGGATGGCTCTGGTAAACGATCGATCGCTGGTAAACAAGACGTTTATTTTGCATGACTTCTTCACCCCTAATGATTTGGATTTTTTATTTGTGACTGAGACTTGGCTGAGTGCTGGGGATATAAGTCCCTTTTCTGAACTCGTACCCACACACTGTACATTTTTAAACTGCCCCAGAACAACTGGTAGGGGTGGAGGGTAAGCATCTGTTTTTAGAAGTAATTTCTGCTGTCGGACTAAAAAAACTGAGATGTATTCTAGCTTTGAAGTATTATTGTTCCATTTGGATCAGGATCAAGCATTAGCGATTGCAGTGGTATATCGTCCACCGAAATCAAACAGATTTTTTAAATGAGTTCAGTTTTCAAACTTCTTATGAGAAGCTGTTCTTAAATACGACAGACTCTTGATTGTTGGGGATTTTAATATTCATGTTTGTTGTGACTCAAATTCCCTGGCAAAGGATTTTATTAGTCTCACTGACTCCTTCAGCTTTGTCCAAATGGTGAAAGGACCCACCCATAAACAGGGTCACACACTAGACCTTGTTTTGCAGCATGGTTTTTCTATATGTGACCTAGAAATTTGTGACTTAAGTTTTTCCGATCACAAGCCTGTTGTGTTTACCTGTTCTCTCATAGATCGAATCCCACAAACCAAGAAGCCGGCATACTGGTCTCATATGTTTAATTCTACATCTGGTGATGAATTTTCTGTTTTATTTATGGAGGCTTGTCAATTTTCTACCCTTGATTGCCTTTCCAATAACTTCAGTGCAGGAGAACATCTTATGTTGTTTAACTCTATTTGTAATGACATTTTAGACTCTGTAGCTCCATTGAAAGAAAAAAAACCTAAGTCTGAACCTTGGTTAAATAATACTACACAGGCACTAAGACGGGCAATAATAAACAAGTGTCTCCTCACAAGGACAGTTCCAGAATACTTTAAACATGCAACTGTCAAACCATTGCTTAAAAAACAAATCTGGACTCGACTGTCTTGGCTAATTTTAGACCAATGTCTTCAGAGAAAGTTGTTCTAATTCAACTACAAAGCTTTCTAGAGCTAAATGGTACTTTTGAAGTATTTCAGTCTGGGTTCAGGAAACATCATAGTACCAAATCTGCTCTTTTAAAAGTCTCTAATGATATCTTGCTTTCTGTCAACTCAGGGGACTCGGTGATACTTTCGCTCTTAGATTTAAGCACTGCGTTTGATACTGTTGACCATGGCATCCTTATCCCTCGCCTTGAACACTGTGTGGGCATTAAAGGTCAAGCTTTAAATTGGTTCAAATCTTACCTGGATGACAGAACTTTCTCAGTTTGCATCAATGGGTTATCTTCGTCTAGATCTACTTTGACTTGTGGGGTCCCTCAGGGCTCCATTATTGCCCCATTTTATTTTCATTGTACATGCTTCCTTTGGGATCAGCTTTTAACAAACATGGAGTGTCGTTCCATTGCTACGCAGACGACACTCAAATTTATTTGCCTCTGAAGCAAAATGAAAATAATGGTTTAATAATGTCTTTTGCTGCTTGTCTGTCAGATATTAAAGCATGGATGTTCTGTCACTTTCTTTGCACTGGTTGCCAGTCCGCTACAGAATCGATTTGAAAATTCTTGTATTTTTGTATTTAAAGCTTTAAACGGATTGGCACCTATCTATCTCTCTGACATTTTGAATACTAGTACACATGTCAGACGTCTAAGATCATCAGATCAGACACTCTTGATGGTCTCTAAATCCAGATTAAAGTCGAGGGGTGATCGTGCTTTCGCTATAGCAGGCCTGAAATTGTGGAACAGTCTACCACTATCTCTTAGAATCATTTCGACCGAATCAGAATTGAAATCAAAGATAAAAACCTCTTCGAGCTGGCCTACAACTAATCCCAGAGCCTTTCCTTGGGCGGTGTAAATTTTATTATGTGCTATGATGTGCTTTGGGGTTGTACATAGATGGATTTGTAATTGCATTATGTTATGTCCTTTTAATTATTGTTGTACAGCACAGTGGTCAAACAGTGTTGTTTTTACTGTGCATTAAAAATGATTTGATTGATTGAAAATTAAAAAAGGGCATGGTAAATAGCCCCTAAATCAGTTTTAATAAGACCTTCATATAAGAAAAAGAAAAAAAGGGGAAACATTCAGCAATACAATTTAATCTCTTGTTTTGCAGGAGTCATTTTAGGCTGCTGCTGTTTAATTCTTTTTAGCTGCAGTACATTTGGAAAAATCTCATCTTGCTGATCTGAACAGGAAATTAGTTAATGGACTATCTCCTGCTTGTAAAGGCTTTCATTAGAGTATGAATCTGTTGGTGGAGTAGTCGAGTCTTGATCTACCTGATCTAACTGTTAAAGCTCATCTCAGGTGTAAGCCCTAACAGAGCAGTAGAACTGAGTGACCCTGAATATAATCTCCTCTATCACACGCTGACCCTGAAACTCAAGATGAACAGCACACAAACCCAAACAGTTTAAGGCTCCATTTGTGAGTGTTTTTCTTAGTTCAGTGTGGTTTCAAGATGATCAATGACCACATCTAAGAGAGCTTCCACCTTAGACTGAAACCGTTTTATAGAAGTTGTTCACTATTTTACAGTATTAAATGGCTGGCCACTTCCGGCTCTCCAATTTTCTCATTTAGGACTGACAACATTTAGAATTCTTTGTCTATTTCTGACTTTTGCACAGAGAGACACTCATCATCATATCATATGATTTTAATGACAAATGTTATACTGAAACAAACACCAAGCCCTCTTACTTTTCATCTTCTCTCCAAGCACCCATCATATAGCTACTCTTTTTCACCAACCAATCAATTCCCAATAGATAAAATCAAGACTTGTCCTACACTTTTTGGTTAAATATCCATGATTCACTTGGAAACACTGGACACTTATGAAGTAAAATGGGTTGAGAACAGCATTTCATGTTGACTGTAAGGATAAAAACTAAATATATCAAGGGTATAGTCTGTATATAAAGTAAATGGCAAGATGAGGTGGAGGTGTGGAGTATTTCAGAGACTCACAATGCGGAGTATCGATCCATGGCCGACTGCACGTCTCTGCGGTACACCGTGCGTAAAATCACCATTATAGGGTCAAACTCCTTCTCCCAGACTTCAGCTGAACACACACACATACAAACAAACAAACAAACAAACAAACAAAAAGAGTGAGTGTGAGTAATGCAAAAGACAGCCACAATACAGTTATAATTATTATACAAAAAGTGCAAAGTATCAGTAGAAATGATGGGCCTCCATCAGAAATCTATATTCCACTGCTAGAGTGAATGAATTGACCTTGAAATTATCCCGATATTTAGTTCTAGAACAGATATGGCCATATAATGAAACCCAATTAGAGCTGAACTTGAAATAATCTACAGATGTGCACTAGGTCTTGCATCAGGCAAATACAAAAACACATACAAGTATACAAATGCACACATATACAGCTAGAGAACAGATGCTTCTGTCCAAATGTAGAGAAATGAGCTCAATGCTGAACTTATGGCACCACAGTGCCATCTGGAGGTAAAGAAAGGCACATACAACAAACTGGCGCAATGAATTTATAGGAAAAAAAGTATGCATATGGATAATATATTTATAAATAAAAATAAGGGTAAGGGCTGTCAATTGATTACAATTTTAATCAATTTAATTACATGATGTTCTGATCAATTAATGTAATCACAATTAATTGCATATCAATATTTACTGAGAAAGGACACAACATTAAGATAACTTGGTATACAACAATTTGAATAATTATAAACATATTAATATATAATAAATATTATAATGAAGATAGCTCAAATAAATGATATTGTATACATATATTGTGGCAGCAGACAAGTAAAACATTTAGACAATACAAACAGTGGCTTTAAAAGTCAAAATACTGTTTATTCTATTTCCATATCATTGAATATAGCCCTATAACTGGCCTATATACAAACATACATATACATGCTGTGTATACGTGCTGTGGACGAAAATGGCTTGTTGATGACAGAGGTCAGATGAGAATGGCCAGACTTGTTTGAGCAAGAGACCTCAGCGAGATTCTGTCCCGTGCTAACACTGACAAAAGCAACTTAGTTAAGTCAAGTGTATAAGTCAAGCCCCAGATGCTGTTTTGGATATTTCTTTTAAACTTAAATAATAATTGAAAGAGAATTGGAATGTATTTGTGAGCTTATTTGTAGTGCATCAAGATTACATAAATGTATGTATTTATATTAAACATGTTGTATTATGAAGATTAAAATAAGGTTTGTATTGAGGTCACACTTTATTTTAGGTGTCTTTAAATACGATATACTTACATTAAAATTTCTGTCTCCAATGTCTTAAATATGGAGCACGGCAGAAAGAGTTACGAATGAGCCACTGTCCTTGCGCCTGTAGGCCTAAATCTTTTTAGTTTTTTTTGTTTTTTAGTTGTTGTTGGTGCTCTTGTGCAATAGATGAATAACAATTTATTTATTTTTAGATATTTTATTTTTAGATATTTCTATTTTGCGGGAGTCCCGCAAATAATTGTATTCTCCCGCAACAGTAACCCAGATAACATGCGTTATAACAGTGCTATGCAGAAAAGCATTTCTGAACGTACAACACGTCGAACCTTGAGGCGGATGGGCTTCAACAGTAGAAGACCCCTCCGGGTTCCACTTCTGTCAGCCAAGAACAGAAAACTGAGGCTACAGTGGGCACAGGCTCATCAAAACTGGACAGTTAAAGACTGGAAAAACATCGCCTGGTCTGATGAATCTCAATTTCTGCTGAGGTTCACAGATGGTAGACCCACTGCAGCCTCAGCTTTCTGTTCATTGCTGACAGAAGTGGAACCCGAAGTGATCTTCTGCTATTGTAGCCTATCCGCCTCAAGGTTTGACGTATTGTGCATTCTGAAATTTTATTCTGCTCATTACAATTGTACAGAGTGGTTATCTGAGTTACCGTAGCCTTTCTGTCAGCTTGAACCAGTCTGACCATTCTTTTTTTACCTCTCTCGTTAACAAGATTTTCCTTCCATAGAACTACCGCTCACTGAATGTTTTTTTTGTTTTTTTTTTTGGCTCCATTCTGAGTAAATTCTACAGACTGTTGTGTGTGAAAATCCCCGAAGATCAGCAGTTACAGAAATACTCAAACCAGTCCATCTGGCACCAACAATCATGCCACGGTCCAAATCACTGAGATCACATTTTTTTCCCCATTGATGATTTTATGCATTGCACTGCTGCCACACGATTGGCTGATTAGATAATCGCATAAATAAGTAGATGTACAGGTGTACCTAATAAAGTGCTCAGTGAGTGTATATATATATATATATATATATATATATATATATATATATATATATATATATATGTGTGTGTGTGTGTGTGTGTGATGCATGAGTACATAGACCAACAATTAAAAATATATATGGCAGCAGATTATATAAAAATATAATGAAAATGAAGAAGATCTAAGATCTACTAATTTTGTCATTGCAAGACAACAAATATTATTCATCCTCTCGAACATATTGTTATCTTCAGTCAGATTAGATGCCATAATATTTTTAAATGAATGAAAACAAGGCTAGATAATGCTTCTAGATAATGTTTAATTGCTAAAACCAATTTTTTCCAAAATTTGTAAATTGGCAATTTATTTATCTTTCATCAGCTGAATGACACTAAAGTGCACCACTGTGAGTGAGACACAATTAACAGACCGTTTCTTTTTCCTTCACAGCCTCATTTTCATTCACGTCAAGGTCTACTGGAGGTCTCATATCACTGTACTGCTTCTAGCATCAGGTAGTGTTGTTAGTGCTGTGATTGAGTGTGTCACCTTTAGGTGTGTACATGCCCTGCTGCATAGATCCTCCAGGCTCAAACACTGGGGCTTTAAAATCAGCTACAGAAGACAACATCTCCTCAAAACTACAGCTGCCCGGAACCGCACCGCTCTTAGGGTTCGGATTCTCAGGGATCTACAACTGCAGTCAAGGACAATCTTAAAACCACAACTAATGTGAACGCCCTTAAAGTGAATCAAAATATAATGAGTAGAGATATAAACCCCACACAGAGGTCAATAATGTGATGTTACATAAACCGGAGAGAAATGAGAAAGGCTACTGTGATTATAGTAACTACTGTAACATTGTTATTATGAGAAGAATTAACATAAGGAAATCTTAAACAAGACATGCAGTGTCCAAACCAGACTCAAT
The DNA here is from genome assembly GCF_019703515.2 of Myxocyprinus asiaticus. Classification (NCBI taxonomy): domain Eukaryota; kingdom Metazoa; phylum Chordata; class Actinopteri; order Cypriniformes; family Catostomidae; genus Myxocyprinus; species Myxocyprinus asiaticus. The sequence continues at coordinate 3,300,102 of NC_059353.1, forward strand.
GCAATTCCAGCTACAAGCAATTAGTTTGTCCACACTGAAAACGTAGCAGCTGTGCGATGTGACACGATCGCAACCAATCAGAAGATATCTGATTAACATGAAAGAGATAGCTTTTATCCTTTGTTGCTTTATTACTTGTCGCCTTATCACATTATGTATGATTAGGACACAGTAAAATACTTGCAAAAACACAATCAAAAGCAGAAAGCATTGCTGTCATGGTGAAAGGATACTAGATCCAGCAGGGAACTATGGGTACGATCATTCATACACAACTGTGACACCATCTCTGCTCTCAAAATCTCATCATCTGACATTCCTGCAGATAGACAAACAGACAGACAGACAGAGAGAAATTCATAAAAGGTCAAGTATTACACAAATTATTGTCCCTAATGAAATCATATCAAAACCATAAATAATCAGGATGCTCAAGCTCTATATAATGATAAACCATGTTTATGGGAGTTGTTATTGATAAAGAGAATAGATATACCTAAGTGTATTCGGAGACTGCTCAGTATGACGAGGAAGGTGAGCGCTCCCTCCAGCATGGGTCTCTCCTGCTCCGAGTCCAGCACTGCATTTTGATGCTGAGATGCCATCGTCAACAAATCCACCACCTTAAACCTGACACACACACCAAGTTTTAAGGGGTTTGTCACTGTGTGATGGTGCTTATTAAAAATGTATGTGAATTATTTGAAAACATTTGAAACCGAAAAAATTCAAGGCAGAAAGATTGCAGTACCTCTCAAACACAGAGGAAATAAAATAATCTGGATCCAGTCGAGATGCACACACCTACAAGAAACAAAATAAGATGGAATGGAGTCATGCTGAATAATAAAATCTTCCATGTTTGTCAGTTTCTAAAGAGTGGGCTGGAGATGTATTACTAATATCTTGTGAGGAAGCACTCAAAGCACTCAAAGTGCTAAATTCAATAAAAAAAAAATAAAAGCACACCCAGTAATTTTTTCTTCATTAAAATAACCCTCTTTTTATCGAATTGACAGAATGATAATCTGATTCTTACTGATGTGCGCAATTCAAATCAAATCTATTAAAGAAAACATCAGTCGTAACCTGATTTACACTAGCAGTCTCGGAATAACTCTATTTGGGTGGGGGGTGTCAAACTTAATGACTGTTTTGCTGAGATCTCGCACTCTTCAGGTGGTCGTATGACACACTTGGCGATACAGAATGGTAGAAGTGTGACAGAGAGTCTCTCAGACCCTACAACATCAGCCACGGCCCGTAAGCCAACAGTCACAACCTGCGACCCTTACAACATCTGTCGCAACCTCATATGACATCAGTCGCAACCCTGTATGACATCAGCCGCAACTTGTACAACTTCAGTCGCAACCTGCAACCCGCACAACATCAGGTAAAACTTGTACGACTTCCGTCGCGCCCCTTACGACATCAGCTGTGACCCTGAATGGCATCAGTGGTGACCCACATGACTTCCGGTAAGACCTGCACGACTTCTGCTGCGATTCGTATGACATCTGTCGCAACCCGTACGTCAGTCACGACATGCGACCCACACGACATCAGGCACGAACCCATAAGACATCAGCCGCGACCCGCATGTCATCTTCCGCAACCCTTTATGACATCAACGGCGACCCACACAGCATCAGCTGCAACCCTGTATGACATCAGCCGCAACCCGCCTTCCGGAAAGACCTGTATGACTTCAGTTGCAACCAGTACGACATCAGCCGCGACCCCATCTGACTTTAGTTAAGACCCGTACGACTTCAGTTGTGATGTGACCCCTACGACATCATTCGCGACCCGTATGTCATCAATTGCGACCCGCACGACATCAGTCGAACGACTTCCGGTAAGACCTATACGACTACCACTGCAACCCGCATGGCATCCATCGCGACCCATACGACATCAGTGACGAACCACATACCGCACGACATCAGAGAAGACCCGTACGACTTGTGTGACTTCAGCCACAACCCATTCTACATCACCCGTGATCCGTATGACTTCAGTCATGACCCACGACACGCACAACATCCGGTAAGACCTGTACGACTTCAGCCACGATACGTGTGACTTTAGCTGCGACACATGTGACTTTAGACTTCAGAACAGAAGTGTTAGGTGACTTCAATATTGTATCTTGGGAACAATGTGTTGAAGGAAGATGTGTACCTTGAAAAGATGCTATTTATTGTCTCTAAAAAGACAATTAACAGAAATTGGTAAAACCCAGGCCCCCCGTTAAGAAATAGAGTGTGTACGATAATGAAGACTTTTTATTGTAAGTCTGTAACATTTTACATTTGTGCAAACGGCTGAGCAGGTATTTGTTTTTATTTGTTTTGTTTTAAATGTGTATTACTTTTTTGTTGTAGACGGATAATAAAAATAAAGTTTTTAACATGTTAGGTGAGTGAGTGCGTGTGTTACCTGCAGGAGGTAGATGTCTGGGTCAATCATAGAGTTACAGAAGTGAGACTGGACATACGTCATCGCCTGACCTTTAATCTGCAGTCCATTTCTCACCCACATGTTACTGTGGATCTCAGACAGACTGGCCTACAAACACACACAGATCAACTGACAGGTCAGATACAATATAGCATGAGTATCATAACACTGTCACATGACATCAGGTCACATGCCAGCAGTGAAACGAAAGACATCAGTTAAGATTTATGACAAACTCCTGCAATATTACACAACATAATGATCTCTGATTGAGGCTACTTAAACACTTATGCATTAAGGTCGTGCTTCTCAACTAATAGGGCACAGGTGTATTCTGATAGGGTTATGGACAGCAGGGGGAAAAAAACACAAAAAAAAAACCAATGCTAAATGTAAATAATGAAATGCAACTAATTATATAATTGTGTATTGTTAGGATAGCAAAATAAAAAGGCTTATCAACTTTTAAAAGATGGGAGAAAAGCTTCCCATATCTTTTGTTGTTGGTGGCTTCCAAGTCTGTGTGTTCAATAAAACTCTACAGTATAATTGATCTGTCACTTAGTAGAAGCAAGTCAAATTAATCAGTTGCCAACATCTGACAAGGTTGTGTGATATGCCCTCCAAACCATCAACAAAACTACACAAGGTAAAAAAAAAAATATGACCCAGACCATAAAAATATGGACCATAATATGTTTTGTGCATTGACTTATTGGTTGCCGAGAGCATAAAACCATTGATATTCAAGAGACATTTACAACCAAACACTTCAAAAACAAAGACAAAGTAAAACTAGAAAGTCAATTTACCTATTCTGCCTGTCATGTAAATAATCTTGAATACTGTTGGGCCTATGCAGCTCAATATTAAAACGTTTAAATGTTTGAAGGGATATTTTTTTAGCTTTGTAAGGTAAACAATTTTGGTACAGCGTTGGGTCGTTTACAAGATTACAAATGGCATCAGTGGGCTCAACATTCTGACATACACAGACTCAAAAATACACACAATCACCTGCTTGTTAGCAGATTATGAATTCTTCTGTTCACATGTTTATTCATGTAATACCTGTATCTGCAGTGGATGAACCATGATCTTCATCAGCATTTCCTGATCAGGCAGCAGACTGTCCAAATCCAGACCTTGACACTTCACTCCCTGCAGAATAAAATCAAAAAGATACAATTTATAGTCATGCTAATAAATGCGTAAAACAGACCAAATGCTGGAGCCAATTAGGGCTGTCAAATTAAAATGCGAAAATTCATTGTATTTAAGAAAAAAATGCACATTCGAATGCTAAAACTGTGCATTTGAATTTTGGATGTGTGCCAAGAACTAACAATGACTTCAGATCGATCACATTCTTGCGCTAAAAAAGGCTAGACAGAGTGCAACAAGATGTCTCAATATGCTTTTAAAGTTCTTTTTAATTAGACACATCATCTAGAAAACAGCACTCCTGCACAAGACGCTTAATAAACAAATATGTACATCTAGTGCGTTTACATCGAAAAACAAATGGATGGTTGCAAAAGCGTTCAGTGTGAACAGCCCCTTACAATTGATGGAGGTCATTGGCTGTTGTGTCTTGCTCTCTTATAAGCATTTCTTAGAAGAAAAAATTAGTTTTTTTTAAACGCTTTGTCAGGAAAGGAGTTCAACATCGCGTTTGGTTCTAGTCTGTTGTGTTCCGTCTGTTTGAACAGCCCCTTGCCTGGGCTCATAGTCTGAGCCGCTTCACCACCGAGTTCAGCCGAATACCACTGCTATCTGTGAATATTGCTACTATACATAAAACTGTACTGAGTAAAAAACAATGTGGTATTTCGCTGTTATTATGAAGCTTGAGTCTGGTGTAATAGAAATCAGTGCAAATGTAACACCATGTGAACTGTCTAATGAAGCGTTTTCCCTTCTCATTTTACTTTTGACTTAACATTTGAGAACATGGACAGACTAAAACTTTTTATTTATTTATTTTATGCACATTAGTTTAAAATGGAATGCTCTTTTTTAACAGCCAGGAATGTTCTTTGCAATAATATAACAAGGTGCAGTATGGTTTATATATATAATGCGCCCTCTTTTAGAATACTAAGGAAACAACGTCAATTTAATTTTGAAAATATTTAAGGTAAATATCTGAATTTAGTTTCTCAGCCCAATTGACCTAGAGCCAATTAAAGACATGACATCCAAATTGACCCCGTTTGCTTTCTAAATAAATCTCTATGATATTACTGTGCACAGTTCATCAGGACACACTATTCTGCATTCATCCATCAGTGCATGAGAGTGAAAAACATTGTGAATGTAATTTCAGGTTGCCTTTAAAAACTTAATGATGTCATCTTAAAAAAAAAAAAAAAAAAAAAACTTTTACTGTGTAATTAAAGATTTACTTCATGAAAGAGATCAATAACTGTATGGCTCAGTATTATTCAGCAGTTGTACATGTGAAATCTCTGAATTACCTTGCTGAGGAACATGGCATAGTATCGGTGAAGAGGTAGATGAAAAGTCAGCTGGTTGGGTGCAGGCTGAGAGAGAGAGAGAGAGAGAGAGAGAGAGGTTACTAACCACAGTGACATGTATCAGCATCTACTGTCTTAAATGTAAGCATCAGTACTGTACCTCATCCACAAACCCAGTGGCATCAAACCACATCTGTAGAGTTTCCAGACAGTACCGCACCACAGTCTTTGTGTACTCCTGTGTCTCCTGACAACACAACACCAAACAAACACTCATGAAAAGTAGTCAGGTTGGCTTTATATGAAATTTCAGAGAAATAGGAACGATTCACTTATGTTAACAGTTAGGAATAGTTTTATGAATTAGGAAAAATTAAAGCTTGACTGGAAATGATGCCCAATTAAAATACTCAGCTCAAAAGTTATATTTAATTTTCTTCAAACATCACTTGTCACATATTTCATCTCAAGCATGCTCATCACTGACACTTTTATCAACTTGGTTAACAAGTACTCTAACTCTTGGAAAAAAAACAAAAAAAACTTCAGGGGCAAAATGTGGTGGTAGAAGTGTGGCGGAAATGACGATGCAACTGTGGGTCATAATTTTCACCTTACATACAGACCTTTTTACTGACTTAAACGATAAAGGAATCACATACATTTCTGGTAGCTGCATTTTTATAACCAAGAACTGTCAAAGTAAAATGACTAGTGCATACTACGAGTCTAGCTAAAACACAATAAGGTGTCATTACTGAATCCTTTAAATAAGACTTCAAGGCAAGAACTTTTCTCAAAGGACATGAAGCGTTCCCTGAAGTGACTCATTTAGACGTGTACTATTAAACGAGAAAAGCGATGAAAGTGTTTCATTGTTTAGATGCTTACAATTATTTCCTCAGCTTTGTTGATTATAATAGGAGGGATCCAATTTTCCCAACCTTTTCACTGTTAACACTGCAAGAGTGTGACTTGCGTAGCTTCATTTATTATAAAGGGAGTGATTCAGAAGGACTCTTTTAGAGCCCGTAAAGCTAGACTCTATTAATCAAACCTTGAATTAGTTGGCAAAAATTTAGTTCACCTACAAGAGAAAAAAAATATCCTACAGATGTTAGTCCTGCGTGTTTTTTTTTTGTTTGTTTTTTTTCTCAGAAATTCAAATACTTTTATTTTCATTAGTTCCAGGCAGGGAGCATCCAGCCATCAAAGAACATGGTCTAAATTTTAATGCTGCCATTTGATGTCAATCATGTTAACGTTACTGGTACGAGTCTCGAAGAATGAAGCGACTCCCGCTGTTGTTTTGAATGAGTTTGACAACTAACCGGAAATATTCTAGCAACCAAGACATCACTTCCCAAATCAATGAATATCATTATAAAATTATGTATTTTTATTTAATTCTATGTTTAGATTATCAGCACTCTAAATATGCAATAATTTGTAGTTTTATAATAGATTTTCATGCTTTAATATTGAAAGTCTGGGTCAGGGACAAGGCTAAAACAGTCAAATCTATACATGAAAGGCATTTTTAAAAATATACCAAAAATAAATGATGATGGCCTGCTAAAAAGTTTCCAAGTCAGCTTTAACATGGCCTTCATATAAGCAATAAAAAAAGAAGAGTGTATCACGCATGTACTGTGTGTGTGTGAGACCTCACTTTGACTTTGCAGTGTGTGAGGAGACCCCACATGGGCTGAGCACACGCCTCCAGCTCAGCTGCAAACGCTGCGTAATACGTCTGAGACTCGAACTCCACGTGCTCGTTCAGCTCTCGCTTATTCAGATTCATCCCTGACACAGCGAAACATAGAGAGACAACAGACAACATCAGAGTGAACCACTGAAACCGATTGTGCTATTAATAAATCTAAAGTCACGTCACAGTAGGCTTTGAGAACACAAAATCAAATCGGACACGGCAACAGACAGCATATGATGTCATGCTAGAGGGCTTCTAGTTTTAATACATAATAAATCACAAGCAACAAATGATATTAAATTCAAAATGTTCAAGTACACGTCTACTCATTTCCTGTAACAAACAGGCAGCTTTGGAAATATTCTTTGTACTAAGCCAAGAGCTCAGCCGTTTTGTTAGTAACAGTTACATCCTTATTGTTTGGACTATTGTATATTCCTCTTTCAGTTTTGGTAATTACAGTTAAGAAATGACTAGTTCACATTTCTCTGCTGAACAATGACGCAACATCACTTTACAAGTAAATGGCTCATTCTTCAATTGGAGTGGCAAATTTGTAAAAATGCTTCTTATTTATTTAATAACATACTTTATTGCTATGCATTTAAAACTAGGTTATTATGATTTATCCAGTAAAATGGAAGCTTAAAGACATTTCAGTTTTTAAATCACTTTAATCAAATATTGGCAACACAACTATGTTTATTAGAAGGGAATTTCTGGGTTGTTCTAAAATTAGTAGGAAAATGCAACTTTAGGGATTTATTCAGAAAAATATTCAATTTAGATTTTGGAATTCAATTTAATTGCTTTATTGAAATGTCAGGTTTTTTTGTTTTTTTTTTAAGGCATTTTTCAGCTTCTACCCTATTTCTGACATAAATGTTTATTTTGATATAAATGAATAAAAAAAGGTTTAAAAAAAAAAAAAAGGTTAAAATCACTTTAAGATTTGAAAAAACATCAAATAAAAAGATGAACTGGCTCTGAAGAAAATAAATGTTGGGTACAATTTAAAGTAACACCACAGACAACTTTCATTACGCCAATGTTTCTGTCTGGGCAGTTACTATGGAGCCTCAGACAAATCTGCACAAATCTGGATTTTTTTTTTTTTTTTTTAAATGGAGGCTTCCTTCATGATTTGATGTTTTAAGGTCAGGGGACATAACACCACAGACATTCATTTTAAGAACACATTTTTTGTAAAATAAATCATAAAATATATTTTTTTCTTGTTACATATTAAATTAAATCTATTTTCGTAATTTTACAACTTTGTGTTAAAAATGTTCTGTTGTTACAATTACATCCCAGGACACCTCTTTGAGGTTCGGTGTATCAAATATGATACACAATGCTTGACAGCTCCTGTTTCACTCTCTGTTCAAGCTGATGAGCCAGACAACCTATAGTGTGTAAAATAAACATGTTTATGGCACCATATAGTGGTTATTTGTGAAAAACTTGGTCAGTTAAAAAATGGCGGCTGACTTAAGTGATGTTAGGATAAATGACATTATATTTTAAAAGTTCAAGGTAACATTAGAATTAAAGTTATTGATATTTTTTGAGAATAAATGTTTGCTTTATAAAACTAGCCTATCATTGTTTCAAAGCACTATGTTTAAGTTAATAAATTACAATGTTGAAATTCTGTATCATATTTGATACATTAGGCTTTACAGGTTAAATATGCCATTAGCACTATGTTATGTATCTGACAGAAACTTTAAAAAGTGTTATATTTATATTATTATTGTTCTTTCCTCTTGAAAGACTAAACAGTAAACTTTGTTATAATTAATATATATATATATATATATATATAAGAAAAATATTATATTTGTTTTTAGAGGGCAAAAAGGTATCTCAAATTTCAAATATGACAAATTTGAAGACATGTTGTAATAGACAAATAAATGATATAAATAATAATTATATGAATGTATATGATATGCATGCCTCTACAACCTTAAATCTATGTTGAAAAAAAAAACAGGACAGTCAAAATATTATAAGGAAGATTACTGAAATAAAACTTTGTAATTTCAATATATGTATATAAACAAATTTAGTCAAAAGGACAGGGAAAAGAGACTTAACTAATGTGGCAGAAAATAAACATTTAAATGCTGTGGAAGAAAAAAAAAAAAATAGTAAAAACACCAAATGGGAAACACTCATCTGGTAAACTAAATGGAGGAAAAACTAAAGCATAATCCCTAAAACATAACGTTTCAAATAAGATACATAAAAAATAAATAAAAAAAAAATGCCCTTTTTTTTTTTTTTTTTTTACGATTTCATTATATATTTTGTCTAATAATACTAAAAACAGTTTGTCAAAAATTTGAATTGTCAGACAGTTATTTCAAATGTCAGGCTTTACAGGGTTAAACACAATAAAATATGTATTTTAAGACAAAAATTAAACAAAGCGCAAATTGCTTTTACCCTACAGAATTCAAATGTGCAAACATTTTACGATTAATAGTAAAGTAGATTTCTATTGTTGCAAAGTAGAGGGACACCATTTGAATAAATGAATAAATGACCCAAATACATCATGACACAGCTAAACTGAAGTGTCAATTTTAGCATTTAATGTTTACAACTTTGACTACATTCTTATTATTTATTTATTTTTTTTGATTTTTTTTTTTTTTTTGGTCTGCTTTTTAATTCAAGTCTACTCATTTAAGTTTAGTAAAATGCTTTTAAATTTAGTTTTAGTATAAGGTAAGAAGCCTGCTTTAAAACCCCATAAAATCCCTTACAGGATTTCCTTTAACTCAACTGACCTTGAAAGAAGGAGACGAAGCTCATCCAGAGCAGCAGCAGAGAGTGATCCTCAAGGAAGCGCTTGGCCACACTTTGGTGTGAGAGGATATTAATAAAATCACTAACTAAAGGCCAGTAGGTGTTATTCTTCAGTAGAGCTTCACCACAGTTCACCACCACATGACGATTGTTCTCCTCATCTGTCAACACAGATCAAACTCATTTCACAACATGTCATTTCCAACTACGTGACCTTAAAGTCATTTTACTTCAGATGGTGAAGCTTCATTCTCATTCTTCATCTATCAACTGCTATGATTGCTGTAACCTTTACTACATTAGTCAGCAATAAATTACTGTTAACTATTGGCAAGATTGGGGACTGGGGATTGCAATTATTTCCCATTAACACGTGTTAATGGGAACGCACGGGCAGCCTATGAGGAGGTCGACCAGGTGAGTACCCGCAGGGGGCGGCGCACATCGGTGGCTGGGCGCGCGGAGATGCTGACGTGGCGCAGTCATAGTCGTGCCCGCGCCACTCCCCGCCCGCCGAGGGGTATGGGTGACCTTGTCAAACAGAGGACAAACTGTGGTTAGCCTCGGGCGGGGGGGGGCGCCACCACCCCCGCCTCAGACTCAGCCTTCTTGCCGCTCTCATTTCTATATATTTCCTCTTTTTGATTTGGGGTTAAATATGACCTGGACATTTTCTTGACAGGTTTTGTGAGATTCACCCTACTATTTTTAAAAATAGTACGTAAAAAAGATTGTGGTATGCAACAAGAAAACAATTCAAAACTATATTGTTGTCACATGCCCACATATTATTGCATGTTTAATTCAGTGGCATCCGGTTACATCTGGTAGACTATTTTTGATTTTTATACCCAATTTTGTGTAAAATGTCTTAACGTTGGCTGTTCTTTCAAATAATGAGTCAAGAAAGAAATGTTAAAAATTACAGATGGTATTATTTCTAGTGATCGACCAGTATGATTTATTTTTATTTTTTTGTCGATATATGCAGGATACATATCACATCACACAATTTAATATGACAGTAAATGGCATAAAATTGCAAAAAAAAAATTTTTAGCATTATATTTACTCAATTTCACAAAAAAATGTAAACTTTGTTAAAAAAAAAAAAAAAAGTGTACATTTTAGATGATAAATAGCAGATTTTTCAGCTTCCTATGAGAGCGCCACAGGAATAGATACTTCGCTGGAAGAAATCGCTGGATTTGCCCAAGCTTTGTGAGGTATGTGAATTAAATCTTTGAAAGATATGCAATTGTTTTTTTTTTAAATGAGATGTCCACATGATATATGATTGAAGTTTTACTGCTATTTGCCTTTTAACAAAAAAAAAAAACAAACAAAAAAAAACAAGATTTGGTACATTATGCAGGACTTTTAATTATAAACAAGCCCAAAATACATCTGGGACTCATACTTTGAAATGTCTGGTGCTCCCAGTTGTGAACTCACTGACAGCTGATTTAATGTATGATTTGCTGATAAAATGACTCTAATTTAACTGCTAACCTGAGTTCAAACCATTTTATGAATCTTTTTGGTTAATTCACTAAAAAGTCTGGCTTTTCGCAGTCCACACACAGCATACATACTGCAGAAATAGCATGAGGTCTCTTTACCTTGCAGTTCACTCTTGATAAGGCAGCTCTCCATCATGTACAGGAGCACAGTGACCATGATGTCCAGCAGCTGGCACTCCTCAGTGACATGTCTTGCCAGCTCCTCGTTACTGAAGAGCTGCACGCTGATGTGGACGATGCGGTTGGACATGGTGTCTGACTCATGACTCTTCATAAGGGTCTTCATGATGAAGGCGTAGTGCTGAACAAATGTTTTAGTGAACATGATCTTTGGCACAGAGGGAGAAAGCACACACAGGATGAAAAACTCAATAAAGCCCACCAAATGGAACACTGTAATTTTACACTGGTAAAACAAAAGTAAATAAAAATGGAGAAAATATTCACTTTAAAGGATCATACTGTATGTACAGGGTCCAAAGTTAACACCCACCTAACGGGTAATGCATGTAAAAATGGGATCTGGCAAGTAAAATGCAATAAAATTTAGCTGGTAACTTTTTAGAAACTAAGGATGTCACCATGTTGGTTCCAAGTCGATACTCAAATTAAAAAGATGGAACTATACCAGTCTTTCTGCAGTACCGGTAGTAATGTGCACCAACTCATCTTGGTGCCCTTGCGATGTCTGACTGACAGATGGCTTCTTGGTGAGGTATTAATTTGGACACGGTCAGTTATGTATAAAGTGAAAGTTAACAGCGGGACATAAAAGTGGATTTTTATCAAAAGATCGGATCTGTGCAATGTAAATAAAAGACAATAAAAAAAACTAGACAGCGGCATTTCTATATTAATCAAACAACAGTAACAAGACAAAGAGAAAACCCACATACAGCTCTTGGCTGGATAACTTTATTAGCTTTAATAAGTATTAATGTATTATATTTAATGATCATACGCTGAAGACTACAGAAGTAATAGAAGTAGTGTTAAATATTCTTCCCTTTCATTATTATTTTTTATTTCTGAATATTCACCCAAAAACTTGATGCAGCTGTTTGGCCAACCTAAAAAAAAAAAAATACTTCAAGCCCCGTTTTCTTAATTTGTATCAATTTTTTTTCATGTCTTGAATAATTGGTTTAATTAATTGGCAAATTAGTTGGTAATCGTTTTTGCTGTGGTATCGAAATTGGCATCGAGAATCGTGGAATTTCACTGGCATTGGTACCAACTACTGAAATTTTGGTATTGTTACAACACTTTTAGGAACTGCAACTGCAATTAGGAACCATCTGTTTTCAAAGGAATATTGCAGGTTCAATACACGTTAAGCTTAATTTATCTTTACTTTAAAAAGATACAGTGCGGCACTTACAATGGAAGTGAATGGAGCCAATTTTTGGAGGGTTTAAAAGCAGAAATGTGAAGCTTTTAATTTTATAAAAGCACTTACTGGTACATTAATTCTTCAGTGAAAACGTGTGTATTATTTGAGCTGTAAAGATGTTTAAATTGTCATTTTTGGGCTTTGCTGTTACATCGTCATGGTAACAATTTTGTAAAAACTGGATAAAACTTTACAAAGAAAAGGTCAGTAAGTGATTTTATCACACTAAAATCATGTTAACACGCATGCTGTTTTAGTTCTTGTGGCTATAATTTTGAAACAGTGAGTATTTTAACGTTTACTGATTGGCCCCATTCACTTCCATTGTAAGTGCCTCACTGGAACCCAGATTATTTTCTCCCTTTTGCTCCCCAATTTGGAATGCCCAATTCCCAATGCGCTCTAAGGCCTCATGGTGGTGTAGTGACTCGCCTAAATCCGGGTGGCGGAGGACAAATCCGAGTTTCCTGAGACCATCAACCCGTGCATCTTATCACGTGGCTTGTTGAGCGCGTTACCACGGAGACATCCACCGTGGCATCCACGCACAATTCACCACCCGCCCACCGAGAGCGAGAACCACATTATAGTAACCACGAGGAGGTTAACCCATGTAACTCTACCCTCCCTAGCAACCGGGCCAATTTGGTTGCTTAGGAGACCTGGTTGGAATCACTCAGCACACCCCGAACTCGCGACTCCAGGGGTGGTAGTCAGCATCTTTACTCGCTGAGGTACCCAGGCCCCCTCTTTTTTTCTTTTTTCTTTTTTAAGAAAAAAGGAGGGATGCGTTGAAATTTATTTTGTGGTAATCAGCATTATGCCACAAATAATGCTTAAATTGTATTGAACCCAGAATATTCCTATAAGATCAATTTTTTATGAAAATTCTACAAATGATTTTGAACTGACTAAAAAGGTTAAGGTTAAAGGTAGTAAGTAGAACAAAAAATAAAAAATCTCAGATGATATTACCTTCCGATAAAATTTACTTATAATACATGGATTGATCACAAGAATTATATTTTGACCGTCCCTTAAGTAAGTGATGTGAGAGATTTAAATCAGACATACAGTACAAATGATCGACTAAAGAATCTGTCATCAACATCTGTCATGACTCATGCATCATCTAACCACTTGTACCTAAGTGCAAAATGTACATGTATCTAGGATATATATATATATATATATATATAAAAAATAGGTTCAAAATCATATGTTTACATTAGGGATGGGACGATATGGTTATCTCATGATTCGGTTCGATATAATCTCGATTCCATATAATAACACTTAAATGACAAAATATTACAGACAATTGTTTATTTTCTGAAAAAATATTTGAGCAAAATGTTCATTATAATTTCTAATCAAAATAAAGTTCTTTAATACACAATATAAATGCTTAAATAATAAGTTTAAATAATAAGAGTTTCTCTATAAGAAAAGATCACAAACTAATGTTTTTAAAAATAGTGAACTGAACCTGTCCTGAAAAAAGTATATTTTAATAATTTGTTTGTCATTATTATTATAATCACATTTTAACTTTGTAAGAATACAAAAATTCTACATTATATTAATTAATGTTACATTATGAAATGGTATTTATAATAATGATATGAGCTATCACTGTTTGAAATAATGTGTACAATTCACAAGTAATAACATTGTTATTACATTTGTTTAAGAAACACTAAAAAGGTTACTGTCACTTTAAGAGTTCAACAAGCGGCTCACAGTGTTCCGGTTCGTTTAGCGCATCCATGCTGTTTGAGATTAAAACTAATATTTCTTTTTACTTTTTTATCTGTCTGTAAAGAACAGAAAGGATATTAAGACACATTATTCAATGAAAGTGGAGTCGCCTCAACTTTGATGGACACACATTACACGGAGGAAACGATCCGTTTTAAGCTCAAGCACTTTTCATCAAAACAAGGTGATTTTCCAGGTATTCCAGTACTTAAATTTCTAAAGCTAAATTCAAGCACTCTAAGGACCTTGTGTGACCCTGTAAACAGTGTAGAAAAAAGTGCAGTAGGGGACAAATCAAACAATAGAGAGATTATGATGTTTGACACGTTATTTCATTTATGATCACATGGACAGAAAACAATGTTGCAAATTTCGAAATATCAATTTATGCTGTCATTTGGTGTCATTTTTTTGGTTCACAATATATCAAAATTTGATATATCATCCCATCCCTTGTCTTCATGTGAGAGATGCAATTTCACTGAGAGAGATATGATGTGATATACCATACACGATGCTACGACACAATTTATCATACATGAAATTGACACAATTTAATAAAAATAATGCTTTGCAAACATTAATTTTGGACCACCCCATATGTAGCAGTTGAACCGCATTAAATACCTTGTAGTCCTGATCTGGCAACATGTTGAGCAAAAATGTGACCATCTTCTGAGGAAATTCATACTTAATAGTCCAAAACAATAACTCTTCTAAAAAACATTTATGCTTCAATGTGTCCATTATAGATGGATCTGTAAAACACAAGAAAACAGCAAGAACATTTTACGGTTATTGTTCTTCTAAATTATTTTATAGGAGTAAATAACAAAAATATATTGACCCAACAATGAAATATTCTGTCACTATTTACTCAACTTTATGTCATTACAAAAATATATTACTTTATGTTCCCACTTTATATTAGGTGTTATATTAACTACTATTTACTAACATTAAAATACATACAATAAAAATGTACTTATTGTGTAACTAAATTTTATTCTGCTAATTCTCACAAGACTCACATTTGCTGCAACTGACATTGAGGTACAGGTAGGTATAGGGTTTAGAGGTTGGGGTAGGGTTATGGTTTAGGATTAGGGGTTATGGTTTAGGGCATGGGTTAGGGTTAGGTTTAGGATTAGGGGTTATGGTTTAGAGGTTGGTGTAGGGTTATGGTTTAGGTTTAGGATTTGGGGTTATGGTTTAGAGGTTGTGTAGGGTTAGGTTTAGGATTAGGGGTTATGGTTTAGAGGTTGGGGTAGGGTTAGGTTTAGGATTAGGGGTTATGGTTTAAAGGTTGGGGTAGGGTTAGGTTTAGGATTAGGAGTTATGGTTTAGAGGTTGGGGTAGGGTTATGGTTTAGGATTAGGGGTTATGGTTTAGAGGTTGTGTAGGGTTAGGTTTAGGATTAGGGGTTATGGTTTAGAGGTTGGGGTAGGGTTAGGTTTAGGATTAGGGGTTATGGTTTAAAGGTTGGGGTAGGGTTAGGTTTAGGATTAGGAGTTATGGTTTAGAGGTTGGGGTAGGGTTATGGTTTAGGATTAGTGGTTATGGTTTAGAGGTTGTGGTAGGGTTATGGTTTAGGATTAGGGGTTATGGTTTAGAGGTTGTGGTAGGGTTATGGTTATGGTTTAGGATTAGGGGTTATGGTTTAGAGGTTGGGGTAGGGTTATAGTTTTGGATTAGGGGTTATGGTTTAGAGGTTGGTGTTGGGGTATGGTTTAGAGGTTGGGGTAGGGTTAGTTTTAGGATTAGGGTTTAGGGATTGGGGTTCGGTTAGGTTTAGGATTAGGGGTTATGGTTTAGGGGTTGAGGTAGGGTTAGTTTTAGGATTAGGGGTTAGGGTTTAGGGGTTGGGATTTGGTTAGGTTTAGGATTAGGGGTTATGGTTTAGGGGTTGGGGTAAGATTAAGGTTAACAGTCTAACTACAGATGTAATTAAACGCAGGTACTTTAAATATAAGTAGAATGCAACAACATGTATGTATATAATAAGTACATTGTATCAAATGCTTAAGTACATAGTAGTTAAAGACACCTAATATAAAGTTGGTCAGACTTTCTTCAAATGAACATAAAACAAGAAGTTTATATATATATATATATATATATATATATATATATATATATATATATTTATTTATTTATTGTTTTTTTCTACCTTTGGTAGTGTTACTGAGCTTGACTCTTTTCCTCTGGCCCACACCCTGCAGTCCATCCTGATCCTCCTGACAAACAAACACATGAAGCGCTTTCACTCTCCTCAACAAAAGCCAGAACTGAAACAGTTCATGACATAAAAGTGGCAAAAGGAAGGCTGCATTCTCAACAATGGCACAAAGGAAAGATACACCCCTCTGTGTTTGTTTTGATTGGTTGCTGGGTCACACATATATCTATCCCAGAAGACTGCATGTGCCTACCTCTTTGCTAGAATCCTCCAGACTGGCAGCTGCAGTGGCTCCTGAAATAATAAAAGGATGTAGTTACAAACATGTTGCAGTCTATTAAACCAATGTTATCATGTCTGAGTCTTCAGAACCACCTTCCTATGAACAAAAAAGGGTGAAAACATTAAATATTTACTGCAGTGTTAAAGAAGCTACTTAAAAACGGCTACAAACCACTCATAATTTAAAGTGTTACAGTAAAGCTATTCTTTTAGATAGCTACACTACAAGCTACTAACATAAAATGCATTGATGCTGAATCATTCCATTTCAACTCAACCAGAGGGCACCGTTTTTTTTATATTTTGTTTTTACTGCTGAAAGAAAAACATAAAAGATGAAAGCCAAAATATGAAATAACATGGATCAATACTTTCTTTGTAATCCAATATGATGAAGAGAAGGGTCAAGGTTACAATTTTTACCCATGATTTTTGAGCAAAACTAAAGGTCAAAAAGATTATCTTAGAAAGGTGGCTGCATCATTATTTTATTTTTACACAAAGATAGGGACGTCTGTTACTAAAATCGGTTCAATTCAGCATCACTTGCTGTTCAGATTTCCTTTTCCTTAAGAAAAAACAAATTATTTATATTTCTTTAGAAAATGCATCAACAAAATACATAAAAATCACCCAAGTTTCTGGTTGATTTAACATGGAATAACCCAAATATTTAAAAGGGATAAACATATTATATACTGTGTATATAAAATAATATTATATACACTGATCAGCAACAACATTAAAACCACCTGCCTAATATTGTGTAGGTCCCCCTCGTGCTGCCAAAACAGCGCCAACCCGCATCTCAGAATAGCATTCTGAGATGATTATTCTTCTCACCACAATTGTACAGAGCGGTTATCTGAGTTACTGTAGACTTTGTCAGTTTGAACCAGTCTGGCCATTCTCTGTTGACCTCTCTCATCAACAAGGCATTTCCGTCCACAGAACTGCCGATCACTGGATGTTTTTTGTTTTTAAATTCTAGAGACTGTTGTGTGTGAAAATCCCAAGAGATCAGCAGTTACAGAAATACTCAAACCAGCCCGTCTGGCACCAACAATCATGTCACGGTCCAAATCACTGAGATCACATTTTTTCCCCATTCTGATGATTGATGTGAACATTAACTAAAGCTCCTGACCCATATCTGCATGATTGTATGCACTGCAGCCACACGATTGGCTGATTAGATAATCGCATGGATGATTGTTGGTGGCAATCTCTCAAAAACATAACTTCAGAACTACTAATATCACAGCTTGGGCTGTTTCTAACATGTTATTGGAGAAACAAAGATGTGTGTGTGTGTGTGTGTGTGGGAGAGAGAGAGAAAGAAAGAGAGAGATATGGAGTGTGTGCGATCAACTGTTGATGATGCTGTAGTCTGTTAGTCAGCTTTCTGAAGATAATGTCATTTTGGTGAAATTCATCCTATTTTCTCAGTGGAAAAATAGCCGTCCAAGCAGGGGTATTCCTCTCTATTTCACGGTAGCCGGTGCGCAAGAGTAATTCACCATAGAATCCGCAAAGTCCTCCGCCATTTTGTCCTCTCCAATGTGGAAAGTCCGTTAAGATGTAAGCGCCTTGAGTTTGTGTAATTAATCAGTCTGTTATTTCTCTCAGCTGTGATGAGCCTTAATGCTGAATTTGTTCGTTTAAAGCCGTTTAAAGTTATTTCCTAGCTTTAGTAGTGTAGAAGTAATACGAGCAATCACGTAGAGTGATGCTGACTCACTTCACATCACCAACTGTCTCATATTACACACAAAAATGGTCTTTTGCCTCCACCTGCTGGCTAAAATATGTAATGTCACAAAATTAAATGTAAAGAGACAGATGGCTCTTAACACATCTGCACTGCTCTTACACTTTAGTTTAGAACGGCACGAACACAAGCGGAGTGATACACACAGTGAAGCGTCCGAGTGATGATGGTGTGAGACATCAGTATTCATGGAACATCTCTTTGTCCAATCAGATATATATATATATATATATAGAGCTCTACAAAAGTTTTAGGCACTTAAGATGTTTCAAAAAAACATATGTCTTAAGATGGTTATTTATATCTTCAGCTTTAGTGTGTCAAAAGGAAATATAAATGTTAGACTCCCAAACATTACTTTTGCAAATAGAAAAGATTTGAATAGAAGAACAGGGTGCTCTGCAAGAGATGGCATTGCCCTCACAAAGCTGAATATTGAGTCAGTCTGGGATTACATAAAGAGACAGAAGCAATTGAGACAGCCTAAATAGATAGAAGAACTGTGGTGAATTCTCCAAGAAACTTGGAACATCCTATCTGCCAACAACCAAGAAAAACTGTGTCCAGGTGTACCTAGGAGAATTGGTGCTGTTTTAAAGGCAAAGGTGGCCACACCAAATATTGATTTAGCTTTTTTATGTTTACTGGACTTTGTTTGATGTTAAGTGATAAATGAAAACTATTTATCTCATTATTTTTGAAGATATCCTCACTATGCAAAATTTTTCACAAGTGCCTAAAACTTTTGCACAGTACTAATATATATATATATATATATATATATACACACACACACACACACACAAACACAAACTCTCAGCCAAAAGTTTGGAATGATGTATGGATTTTGCTGTTTCGGAAGGAAATTGGTACTTTAATTCACCAAAGTGGCATTCAACTGATCACAAAGTATAGTCAGGACATTACAGATGTAAAAAACAGCACCATCACTCTTTGAAAAAAGTCATTTTTGATCAAATCTAGACAGGCCCCATTTCCAGCAGCCATCACTCCAACACCTTATCCTTGAGTAATCATGCTAAATTGATCATTTGATACTAGAAAATCACTTGCCATTATATCAAACACAGTTGAAAGCTATTTGGTTCATTAAATGAAGTTTAACATTGTCTTTGTGTTTGTTTTTGAGTTGCCACAGTATGCATTAGACTGACATGTCTTAAGGTCAATATTAGGTCAAAAATGGCAAAAAAGAAACAACTTTCTCTAGAAACTCGTCAGTCAATCATTGTTTTGAGGAATGAAGGATACAATGCTTGAAATTGCCAAAAAAAAATGAAGATTTCATCCAAAGGTGTACACAACAGTCTTCAAAGACAAAGGACAACTGGCTTTAATAAGGACAGAAAGAGATGTGGAAGGCCAGATGAACAACTAAACAAGAGGATAATTACATCAGAGTCTCTAGTTTGAGAAATGTATTTGGCTAAGGTGTACGTAAACTTCAGACTTCAGCTGTATATATATATATATATATATATATATATATATATATATATATATATATCACACACACACACACACACACACACACAGTTGAAGGCAGAAGTTTACATACACCTTAGCCAAATACATTTAAACTCAGTTTTTCACAATTCCTGACATTTAATCGAAGAAAACATTCCCCGTCTTAGGTCAGTTAGGATCACTACTTATGAATGTGAAATGTCAGAATAATAGTAGAGAGAACGATTTATTTCAGCTTTTATTTCTTTCATCACGTTCCCAGTGGGTCAGAAGTTTATATACACTTTGTTAGTATTTGGTAGCATTGTCTTTAAATTATTTAACTTGGGTCAAACGTTTTGGGTAGCCTTCCACAAGCTTCTCACAATGTTGCTGGAATTTTGGCCCATTCCTCCAGACAGAACTGGTGTAACTGAGTCAGGTTTGTAGGCCTCCCTGCTTGCACACACTTTTTCAGTTCTGCCCACACATTTTCTATCGGGATGAGGTCAGGGCTTTGTGATGGCCATTTCAATACCTTGATTTTGTTGTCCTTAAGCCATTTTGCCACAACTTTGGAGTTATGCTTGGGGTCATTGTAAATTTGGTACACCCATTTGCAACCAAGCTTTAACCAAAAAGTATTATCTTTGTCCCCATGTGCACTTGCAAACTGTAGTCTGGCTTTTTATGGCAGTTTTGTAGCAGTGGCTTCTTCCTTGCTGAGCAGCCTTTCAGGTTATGTAGATATAGGATTTGTTTTACTGTGGATATAGATACTTGTCTACCTGTTTCCTCCAGCATCTTCACAAGGACATTTGCTGTTGTTCTGAGATTGATTTGCACTTTTCGCACCAAACTACGTTCATCTCTAGGAGACAGAATGCATCTCCTCGGTATGATGGCTGTGTGGTCCCATGGTGATTACACTTGCGTACTATTGTTTGTACAGATGAACGTGGTACCTTCAGGCACCTGGAAATTGCTCCCAAGGATGAACCAGACTTGTGGAGGACCACAACTTGTTTTCTGAGGTCTTGGCTGATTTCTTTTGATTTTTCCATGATGTCAAGAAAAGAGGCACTGAGTTTGAAGGTAGGCCTTAAATTACATCCACAGGTAAACATCCAATTGGCCAATTAGCCTATCAGAAGCTAGTTGGCTAATCCCCTAAAGGCTTGACATAAATTTCTGGAATTTTACAAGCTGCTTAAAAGCAACATTAACTTAGTGTATGTAAACTTCTGACCCACTGGAATTGTGATATAGTCAATTAAAAGTGAAACGATCTGTCTGTAAACAATTGTTGGAAAATTTACTCATGACATGCTCAAAGTATATGTCCTAAATGACTTGCCAAAAATATAGTTAGTTTGTTAATATGAAATCTGTGGAGTGGTTAAAAAATGAGTTTTAATGACTTCAGCCTAAGTGCATACAAACTTCTGACTTCAACTGTGTATATATATATATATATATATATATATATATATATATATATATATATATATATACACACACACACACACACACACATACATACACACACACACACACACACACAGTGCATTCAGAAAGTTTTGAGACCCATTTTTCCAAAATTTCTTATGTTGCAGCCTTATGCTAGAATGCTTTAAATTATTTTTTTCTCACCAATCAACACTCCATACCCCATAACGACAAAGCAAAAACCAGATTTTTGACAACTTCGCAAATTTATTACAAATAAATAAATGAAATATCACATTGACATAAGTATTCAGACCTTTTGCTCTGAAACTTGAAATTTAGCTCAGGTGCATCCCATTTCTCTGGATCAACTTTGAGATGTTTCTACACTTTGAATGAAGTCCACCTGTCTCAAATTCAATTGATTGGACATGATTTGGAAAGGCACACACCTGTCTATATAAGGTCTCACAGCTGAAAATGCATATCAGAGCAAAAACCAAGCCATGAGGTCAAAGGAACTACCTGCAGAGCTCAGAGACAGAATTGTGTCGAGGCACAGATCTGGGGAAGGCTACAAAAAATGTCGGCTGCATTGAAGGCTCCCAAGAGCACAGTGGCCTCCATAAATCTTAAATGAAAGAAGTTTGGAACAACCAGGACTCTTCCTAAAGCTGGCCGCCCGGCCAAACCGAGCAATCAGGGGAGAAGGGCCTTGGTAAGAGAGGTGACCAAGAACCCGATGGGCACTATGGCTGAGCTTCAGAGATCATGTGTGGAGATGGGAGAAACTTGCAGAAGGACAACCATCACTGCAATACTACATCGATCTGGGCTTTATGACAGAGTGGGCAGACGGAAGCCTCTCCTCAGTGCAAGACACATGAAAGCCTGACTGGAAGGACTCACAGACAGTGAGAAACAAGATTCTCTGGTCTGATGAAATGAAGATTGAACTGTTTGGCCTCAATTCCAAGCATCATGTCTGGAGGAAACCAGGCATCGTTCATCACCTGCGCAATACCATCCCAACAATGGTGGTGTTAGCATCATGCTGGGGGGTTGTTTTTCAGCTGCAGGGACTGGGGGACTGGTCAGGGTTGAAGGAAATCTGAACACAGCAAAATACAGAGATATCCAGCAGCGCGTTTTCGTTTAAGCACCCTTGTTAACAGATTACACCCTTCACATTGCAAGCGTTAGTCATGAGGTGAAGCATCCCAGACATGGCAGTGAGCTATTTTTGCCGTGTGGCTCACTGTGGACTCAGCGGCTCTGGGTGTAGTAGAAAATTAAAATAATCAGGAAATTATAGAAGAAAAAAAAAACAAAAGCAGATAAAAAATATTTAAACCAAACCTACAATACACTACAATTTATAGTCTGCACGCATGCAAACACAAAATAACTAAATAATGGAAAGAATAAATAAATAAACTGCGTGACTTTTGCCCATGTTGTATATATACAGAGACAGTTTAGAAGAGACGGACCACTGGTACTAAAATGAATGGGAAAAATTGGAATGCCCGCTTTTCAGGTAAAAGAGCCAATCACCTTTTATATAAAGATATCACCTGTCAATCAACTCAAGAACGTGCATGCACATTAGCTGATCCAGCCTGAAAAAAAGTGTTTTTTAGCGTAATCTGAGGTAAAGCTGTACAATTTATGATACTATTGTTGTCAGATTTTACTGCTGACATTAAATATGTTCTTTGATCATTATCATGACCAACCATTTTGGAAATTTCAGTCTTTGCCCATTCAAGTAGATAGGAGCTGTACTTTTATGCCACATGTTTACAAAAAACAAGATGCCCAGCCTGCTCGAGAGGGTTCCAAAGATGACCGCAGACTGGACTGACTTGACTTGAAAGGGACTTTGTTATTTTAACCAATCACGACCAAGTATGCTGATAAACAAGTGCAAGTGACTGCCCGCCATTGCCAAAGGAACATAGAAAAGAGACGTGGTCAATGTGAAAGCCCAAACGCAACACGTTGCTCACACCTTGCTCACGGAGAATGTATGAATCCGGCATTAGGAACAACTCTGTGAATGTCCTTGAGTGGCCCAGCCAGAGCCCGGACTTGAACCCAATTGAACATCTTTGGAGAGTCCTGAAAATGGCTGTACATCGACGGTCCCCATCCAACCTGACAGAGCTTGGAGGATCTGCAGAGATGAATGGCAGAAAATCCCCAAATCCAGGTGTGCAAAGCTTGTCAGATCATACCCAAAAAGACTTGAGGCTGTAATCGCTGTCAAAGGTGATTCAACTAAGTCCTGTGTTAAGGGTCTGATTACTTATGTCAATGTGATATTTATGTTTTTTCTTTTTAATACATTTTCAAAGTTATCAAAAATCTGGTTTTTGCTTTGTCATTACTGGGTATGGAGTGTAGATTGATGTGAAAAAAAATAAAGGGGTCTGAATACTTTCTGAATGCACTGTACACACACACACACACACACACACATATATATATTCACCTTTGGCTTGCTCACTGGGGGTCTAAAGACAAATAATCTATTTTTTTTAAGGCATAATATATAATAATGTCAAACCACACAATAATGAACGTAAGACATTACAGCATTATTTTCTATAAAGCTGCTTTGAAATGGTGTTGTGAAAAGAGCTATAAATTTTTTTTACTTGACATACAGTATAATATATGTGCCTGACCGATTTATCGGTAGCCTTTTACAGATATATCGGTATCATCGTATATATGTTTTCCGATATGCGCAGATATGAAAACTTTTTTTTCAGAGCATATAATGCAGAAAATAATGCTTGGGGTGATTTAGAGTTGGTGTTATAACGTAGTTTGTCCAGCAGAGCGTGCTACGACTCCACTGTTTACAGAGCTGAGCTGACGTGGTTCTGCTGACAGAGTTAAGCGGTGACTTCACGATAAGTTGTTAACTAGTTTGTGAAATACATACTGGAAAGTTAATAAACAATGATCCCATCATTTTCCCTTTTCAATGTAACTAATATAACGTTAACCCTGTCCCTGACAACCATGTCACTCATGTTTATCACATCTGTTTGCCATGTTTGCCAGCTATAGTTTGTCAATGCAGTAAGTAATGTAGCAGATTGAAAGGTAAGCATTAGAGCATCTTTTTGCAACTCAACAGACAACAGTGCGGTGGTGGATTGTGTCTGATGAGTGTTGATTTCACGCTATGTTGTTACCTAGTTGGTGAGATGCAATGCTGGAAAATAAACAACGTCTATCGTTTACTCTCTGTGACAACAAGCTTATAGCTAACTAGCTAACCACGTAGCTACTTTCATACCTTGTCAGCTGAGTGGAAGCTAATGTGTAAACATGTATTCACCAAACTGTTTTGTTCAGGATTCGCAGTTTGGCACTCCCTTCAACCGAAAAATTCCAGTCATTGCATTTATAAAATGTAATATTTAAAAGTCTGGTTTTCCACCGTTGAAAGTTTCCCCTGAACTTGTATAGCAGAATATGGTGTAACACCGCTGCTGCTGTTTATCTCTTGTCTCGGCAGGTGTAAATGCTTCTTGTTTTACAACCTACTGGCAGTATTAAAATAGTCAGCATTTGACTGATACGAAACAGTACTGATGTTTATTTAGCTATAATATTAATTGATTCTTTATTTAAATGGTCAGCAACTGACTGATACTAAACATACAATAATGATTTTTATTTAGCTATAATTTTAATTTATTCTTTATTTAAATGGTCTGCAACTGACTGATACTAAACATACAGTACTGATGTTTACTAAGCTATTTATTGTATTTTTATTTATTCTTTATTTTCTCAGAGTTCATTTCTAGAATTTGCTGACAATGTATAATAATAATGTCAAATATTCTTTGATAAAAATATTTAAGAAAGCATCAGTATATACAGGTTTTTTAATTAGGGTCACAGCATCTCAATTCGGCTGACAGCATTTAACTCGAACAAATAAATGTACACTAAATACCCTAATCCTAATAAAACAAAACAAACACCATACGATATATTCTAAATAAATTAAGTTTAAAACATAGTACAGTTGTGGCCAAAAATATTTGGTAAATATGAGAAAAGGCAGATGTGAAAAATATATCCTTATTGTTTATCCTTTTGGTATTTCATTCAAAATGTTCACACAAATCTATACTCTAATAGATATCAAACAATTCCAAACATAACACAAGTTTTATCAAAAACAAATATTTTTGTCAAATATATGTGACACAATTATTGGCACCCTTGTATTCAATACTATGTGCAACCTCCTTTTGCCAAGATAACAGCTCTGAGTCTTCTCCTATAATGCATAATGAGGTTGGAGAACACATGGCAAGGGATCTGGTGGACACTCCTCTTCAGTTCACCACACAGGTTTCTATGGGGTTCAGGTCAGGGGACTGGGATGGCCACGGCAGAACCTTGTTTTTGTGGTCAGTGAACTATTTTTGTGTTAATTTTTGATGTTTGTTTTGGATCATTGTCCTGCTGGAAGATCCAACCAGGGTCCATTTTAAGCTTTCTGGCAGAGGCAGTCAGGTTTTGATTCAGTATCAGTTGGTATTCGATAGAGTCCATAATGTCATGTATCTGAACAAGATGTACAGGACCTCTGGCATACACAACGTTAAAGATCCACCACCATATTTAACCATGGGCATGAGGTACTTTTACATATGGCTACCTCTCTGTGTGCGCCAAACCAATCTCTGGTGTTTACTGCCAAAAACCAGTTTGACCATAGAACCCAGTCCCATTTGAAGTTGCAGTAGTGTCTGGCAAACTGAAGATGCTTGAGTTTGTTGTTGGATGAGTGCAGAGGCTTTTTTTCTTGAAATGCTCCCAAACAACTTGTGGTGATGTGTGTGATGTCTTATTGTAGTTTTGGAGACTTTCTGACCCCAAGACCCAATTAATTCCTGCAATTCTACAGCTGTGATTCTTGGAAAAATTTTGGCCACTTGAACCATCCTCCTCACCGTGCATGGAGACGATATAAACACACGTCCTCTTTCAGGCCGATTCGTAACATCTCCAGTTGATTGGCACTTCTTAATTATTGCCCTGATGGTGAAAATGGGTATTTTCAATGCTTTAGCTATTTTCCTATAGCCACTTCCCATTTTGTGAAGCTCAACAACATTTTGCCACACATCATAACTATATTCTTTGGTCTTACCCATTGTGATGGTTGACTAAGGGAATCTGGCTTGTGTGTTACCTCATACATACCTCTGTGAAACAGGAAGTCATGGTTGAACATTTTCATGTTCCTTGTCACCCAGCTGTACTACAAAATGTAAAATATGAATGGGAATATACTTCAGATATATTTTACTCATAAGAATTTCTACGGGTGCCAGTAATTGTGGCAAACATGTTTTGGAGAAAAATATTTATTTAATTATGAGATTTTTCCTCCTTTCAATTAGTTTACTTCAACTAAAGTTGAATATTTTGAATGAAAAATCAAAAGGATAAACAATAAAGACAAATTTTTCACAGCCTCCTTTGCTCATATTTACCAAGGGTGCCAATATTTTTGGCCACAACTATAATGATTTTATTATAAAAAAAAAAAGAAATCACTTACTCCTCTTAAAATAGAATACGCAGACAATAAATTACCAACTAAGCCTTTATCAGCCAAATAACAAAGGACAATGCATCTACGTGAACTTCCGCAGTCAATTCAGGATGGAATTCAAAGACACTTCAAGTAAGTTTGTAGTTGAGTACTCTAACCCCCCCAAAAAACGAGTAATCAATTACTTGAAATGTAGAATTTAAGTTAGTAGTTAAGAAGTTAAGTTAGTTAACGGTTTTTGTTTTTATAAATGCATGAACAACATCTAAATTAAAAAATGTCAAACAAATTGCACATTCAAAGACTTCCGAAGCAATATGGACACTTTAAATAATGACAGAATTTTCATTTTTGGGTGAACTATTCCTTTAACAACATCATGTACATGTCATAGCACCACACAATGCACTGAATTGTAATGGCAAGATTTAGGCGAGATGCAGTTTCATTGTTGCCCACAAACAAAGGCACAAGGTAAAACCAATTTGCGTTATTCATGTAGTGTTTTTACAAGTCGAATATTTAAAGCTGAACGAGGACTCAATTATTCGATAACTTGTGCACATCCTTAACACTTACAGATAATTACTAATCTTATAGTTCAATTAATATTCTTTAGTTTTAAACAATTGCCCACCAACATCTCCTCAGTTTACTCAATTAGCACCTGTCTTGTATTTCACATAGAACAATAACTAATATTGGTATTAGACATGCCACAATATCATAATTTTCACACCGGTGCGGTTTTCATGTTCAATCCGACTAACCGCTGGTTGGGCGCTAAGTGGTACTATGGGGTATTTTCGTTAAGCAATAGCCTACACAATAACACAAGGCAGCTTGATTTCAAACTTGGAACTTTATTTTTTATTTATTTAAACTAAAAATTCAAATGAAACTGGAAAAAAATGAAGTGCAATTAAAATGTGTGTTGTTCAACTTTTTGAAAGATGGCTTTTCAACAGTTGTGAAGGGCAACATCTCTCTGGCAACGAACCTTGTAACTGCATCCGTGCATCCTCTCCATCTGGGCTACCAGTCGGGTATTTCGTTGTGCGGGCAAATACATCACTTATTGTGGGTTGTTGCGGGTTTATTGTTGGTGTTTTATTACTTTTCATCCCAGGACCCAGTTTAGCTGCTTTGGAAGGGTAATGACTTTAAGTGTGTGAATAAATTTGTTTTGTTCCCTTCTAGGGCTGGGCGATATTAAAGAAATAGGTTCACGATATTTTTATAAAAACTTTTTTTTTTTTAATCACAGTATCCAATTACATCGTCAACCCCCTGGCTGAGGTATCGGTGAATATTCTTGCTTTAGTGATTTTGCATTGAAAATGTAATTCTTTTATTTAAAAAATGAAAAACTTAAACCAAAAGACATCTCTAAATTCAAATTGCACTTCAAACAAAACGAAAAAGCAATTAAAATAATAAAGTGGTAAAAAAAAACAAAAAAAAAACACATATATAACCACCTTTCCATTTACCGTCACGCAAGTATCCGTCTATGACAACAGGTGGAAAATTACTAATACATATTAAGATATAAAAACAATTATACATGTAAACATAATAATTCTAATGATGATAATAATCACTGAAATATAAATCATGGTTCGAGGTGAATGCATTTTTGTATTATTTTATGATTTAATCACTGATGTATAGGCTACATATAAAGTGACCCTGCAGAGTTGCGCTCACAATGAACTGCTCTGTGGAAATAAAGCGAAATGAACTCAGAGCACCTCCTGAGCCGAGATGGTCTGTGGTCATTTGCAGCATTCTCATAGACGATATTATTCTTGCAAAACATTTTCCGAAGACTGAAACAAAGAAAGAGTGAGAACCTTAACCCTAACCTAACCCTAACCCTACATACGTGTGTTCCACAAGACAGCACGCCTCCGGACAAACAGCGCATCAGACATGCGCATAGACGGCTTTTCTGTCATCTGTTCTTAAAAATGTAATAAAGTGTGTTTCTTCAAGCACGTTTAACAGCATTTCTTGCGTCATTTCAAATCCGAGATGTCTTACAGTTACCCACCAAGAACATTATATTTGCTACCTGCAATTAAACATCTTCTGTCAGTGCACGTACTTTGCTGCCTGTGTAATTTGATACGTTGGTAAAGAACATCTGGGTTTCAATGCATTAATTAGTTTCATTTATCATGGGTCACAAACTTTTCATTAGGCAACTATTATTATTACTTCTATTATATTGATATTGGAAGTTCCATTCATAATATTTCCCCTTTCACCCAGTATCAAATTTCACACCGGTGTTGTCCCTTTTACTAAGTAAAACCGGTAACACGGTACACTGTGGCAACCCTAATTGGTATAATATTCATGATGTTAGCCAGAGGGGAACTGGCCCCCACAGTGAGCCTGGTTTCTCCCAAGGTTATTTGTTCTCCATTAACTAACCTCTTACGGAGTTTTGTGTTCCTTGCCACAGATGCCTTTAGCTTGCTCACTGGGGTCCTAAGCTAAGGCAACTAGTTTAAAGGCATGTTTTTCAATGATGCTTTTCAATGAAACCGCTCAGTGAGGACATTACAGCATCATTTTCTGTAAAACTGCTTTAAAAATATGTGTATTGTGAAAAGCGCTACATGAATAAAAATGATTACTAAGTTAGTAGCATTGCTACTTTTAGTTAATCCACAATGTTGCTCTACTGGAAAAAAGCACAGAAGAGGCAGTGGTGTTACCCAGTAGACTGAGTGCTCCTGCAGCACTGTCTGTTGCCCCAGCGCCCGCTCCTCCTGCCCCCTTCTCCTCCACTGACACCAGCCCTGAACTCTTCAAAGCAGACAAATACTTCTCATAGTTCCTCTTTGCATAAACATTTTCCTCTTGACCTGTGGACAATATAGACATGAGAACAATAAGCCAGGAGTTGAGAGAGCAATGTTTTAAGATTCAGAGAGCCGCAGTAATTACACTCATCCGGAAGTCAACCTACCAATGGCTTACTAATTGTAGTGTGTGTGTGTGTATCCACACACACACAATTAAATGATTGCAAATGAGATATACCCAAACTTTTGTGCATGTCAAAAATGTACACTTATTTTACACAATATTTACACTCAATTCATAATAAAAAAGAAAAAGACAAATGTGCGTTATACATCATCAATGCTGTTGGTACATTCTGAAACACTACTAATCAGGGGCACGGTCTTTGGTCAATGCCAATAATCTCAAACTGCCCAAATATTGGTATATCACTGCCCATTAAACTGGGACAGAAGAAAGTATTTTTATATTAAAGAAATGTACACATATCACCTTTAAACAAAACACACCAGTTAGGATTATAAATTTTATGTGGCTGGTTACAATTTCTAATAATGTATAAGAAATCTGCAAGTTATAGTGGATGCTAGGCCCTGAATGTAGACCTAGTACAGTACATGACAGAAATTTAAAACTCAGTCCATCAGAGTGACAGATAAAACAAATGTCTAGCGCAACCTCTGCTCCTGGTCTGTGTTCTAGTCATTATTAGCATTCTTTACAATGGAAATGTCTAGAGAGCTACCTTATTATTTAACTGTCAAAGTGATAAAAAGCTTTTAATTATCCATCAATGATTTTAAAATGTGCTAAACAAATGAGAATTTTCAGTTACCGCAGCCTCTGATGTAATATGCAGTAGCGTAGGGCTGCACAATTAATTGGAAAAAATAATTGAGATTACAATTACAGCTGCCACAATTAACTAATCATGAAGTGTCAATTATAGCAGTCCATGTAGGTCTACTATTGTTGCGTCAAACATTTCCATTTAAATTACTCTTTATAGTATGTTTTTGCAGTGGTTGATCATTTTAACCAATCACAGACATAATAACAGCTTTGTTTTTTATGCTTTTCAGAGGGCCAATGTAAAGTTGACAGTTTAGGTAACTGCCGGTAGTCTGGATTTACTGATGTATACAACAGCAATAAAGTCATTCAGGAACACAGTTCTCAGTTTGTTTTGGATCTGTAGCCAACATAAACTTGTTTATTTTTTTAGTTGATCCACCAAAATAATTATTTTAATGTAAATTCTATAAATCGAAATTAATTGCAATTACAATATCAAGGGAAATAATCAACAATTATGATTTCTGTCATAATCGTACAGCCCTAAATTTGAGTTTTCCCATTTTGAGCAGCGTGGAGATGTATTTGACTGCAAGGTGTAAATGCAGTCCAGCTAAAGAATACCCAGATAATATTCGGATATGCAACGCATGTTAATGCTAGGTGTAAAGGGGGCCTAAGAAACTCCAAAATAAGCAGTGATATATATATATATATATATATATATATATATATATATATAATTAATATTTTAAAAACGTTTGTACGTCAAATCAAAGTCAGGTGTTGAAACCAACAGGACCAAAAAAAAAGGACCCCTTTAGATCCACATGACTGTGAAGTAAAAAAAAACATCTAATATTTTGTCATTTTATGAAAAGGCACATTTTGTTCAGGTTAAATGGAGTAACACTAAGAAAACTTCTTGATATTCATGATATATATACACACACACACACATATACAGTATACTTGATGGTTACACAACTTTTCATTAATCCTTTTGTAGAAAATGCTATACAAATATTTTCAAAAAATGTATGAAATCAACAGACACAAAGATTATTTTTCTACGAACTTGATAATACATGTGTACAATTTTTCAGTAACACTTTAAAATAAGTTAACATGAACTAACTATGAACAATACTTTACAGCATTTATTATGCTGCATTCCATTCAACTAGGAAAATCAGATTTTCCAACTTCCTACAAGGAAAAGTGCAATGGAACACCACTTCAAGTCGGAATTCCAACTGGAAACTCGTGCGGAAATTTCAACTCCGATTTCGCCGAGATGCAGGTGCGTGACGTCACACTAACATGTCGGCACTCAGGGAGATACACAAAGTGATAAATATTCACTTTTATTAAGTAATATCAATGATTGAGTGTAAGTTCCAACATTACATGATATTAAAGCTTATTTAACAAACGCCTGCAGAAACAGGTGTACAAAACATTATAATCTCTTTTGATAATTGTACACCTGTAGCACAATTGCTAGCATTGCAGCATTGTTTATCAATTGGGCTGCTAGGAGACATTTCTGGTTACAGTCAAACACCTGTTAAGCTAACGGGAGCGTTGCAGTTTTGTTTCCTTACACGTCATCTTCAGAGCATCTGGCAATGGAATGTTTTTATGGTCGGAGACCGGAGATATCAAGTTGGAATATCCCACATCCGAGTTAATTTGAAGGCAGCATTAATCTTGGTTAATGTTAATTTCAACAGTAACTCAATAGTAATACATTTTTTAAATCAAAAATGTTATATGTTAACAACATTAGTTAATGCACTATGAACTAACATGAACTATCAGTTAACAACTGTATTTTTATTAACTAACATTAACAATGATTAATAAATGCTGTAAAAATATATTGTTCACTGCTAGTAATGATATCTAATGCATAAACTAATTCTAACAACTGAAACCTTATTGTAAATTGTAATTTCTCCTTTTTATCATCTCTGGCAAGCTTATTTGTCAATGACCCAGATACATGTATGAAAAGGGAAAACCAAAGGAGTGTCAGAGAGTAGTAGTGTAGAAGTGAGGCGCTAACAGCATCAGGTGTGACACACTCACCCATACTCAGCTCTTTAAAGGTCTGCTGATTGGTTAAGATCTTGGTGAGAACAGTGCGCATGGCCCCACCCATCTTGGTGAGCTCTTCTAGGAACGATATGTGTGGCTCTAACTGCTGAAGAACCTTCTGTAGATCTCTGTCAGCCGCCGACTCTGGGAGCACATGATAAGATGTTTGTGAGACACAAAAAAAAAAATCAGCATATGTGACCCCAGCGTGTTCAGGCTCAGACAATACACTCCACACACACGGGGCAGATATTACACAAAACCACAGGGAAAGCTGTTGAATGATTTTTATTTGTATTTTACACTTCAGACTGTGAGATTGTTTGTATTATAATATTTCTGATGGTTCTGATTCTCATTCTAGAGAGCATTTGATTCAACAGTAATAGGGCTGGGCGATATGACGATATACACTGATCAGCCACAACATTACAACATTTATTATCTTGTTGCAATGGCACCTGTCAAGGGGTGGGATATATTAGGCAGCAAATGAACAGTCAGTTCTTGAATTTCACGTGTTGGAAGCAGGAAAAATGGGCAAGCATAAGGATCCAATCGACTTTGACAAAGGCCAAATTGTGATGGCTAGACGACTGGGTCAGAGCATTTCCAAAACAGCAGGTCTTGTGGGGTGTTCCCGGTATGCAGTGTTTAGTGCCTACCAAAAGTGGTCCAAGGAAGGACAACGGTGAATGCGCAACAGGGTCATGAGTGCCCAAGGCTCACTGATGCACGTGGAGAGCGAAGGCTAGCTCGTCTGGTCCTATCCCACAGAAGAGCTACTGTAACACAAATTGCTGAAAAACTTAAAGCTGGCCATGACAGAAAGGTGTCAGAACACACAGTGCATTGCAGCTTGCGGTGTATGGGGCTGCGTAGCCGCAGACCGGTCAGAGTGCCCATGCTGACCCCTGTCCATTGCTGAAAATGCCTACAATGGGCACGTGAGCATCAGAGCTGGACCATGGAGCAAAGGAAGAAGGTGGCATGGTCTGATGAATCATGTTTTCTTTAAGATCATGTGGACGGCCGGGTGTGTGTGCGTCGTTTACCTGGGGAAGAGATGGCAGCAGGATGCACCATGGGAAGAAGGCAGGTCGGCGGAGGCAGTGTGATGCTCTGGGCAATGTTCTGCTGGGAAACCTTGGGTCCTGGCATTCATGTGGATGTTACTTTGACACGTACCACCAACCTAAAGATTGTAGCAGACCATATGCACCCCTTCATTGTAACGGTATTCCATGATGGCAGCTGCCTCTTTCATCAGGATAATGCTCCCTACCACACTGCAAACATTGTTCAGGAATGGTTTGAGGAACATGACAGAGTTCAAGGTATTGACTTGTCCTCCAGACTTCCCCAGATCTCAATCCGATTGAGCATCTATGGGATGTGCTGGACCAACAAGTCCGATCCATGGAGGCCCCACCTCGCAACTTACAGGACTTAAAGGATCTGCTGCTAACGTCTTGGTGCCAGATACCACAGGACACCTCCAGAGGTCTTGTGGAGTCCATGCTCCGATGGGTCAGAGCTGTTTTGGCGGCACGAGGGGGACCTACACGATATTATACAGGTAGTTTTAATGTTGTGGCTGATCGGTGTATATTATGGGAATGATATAGTACCAATCGATAGGGATTTTGCTATATTGTGTATATCGTGATATGTAAATATCCACGTGCTAGCGTGGGCTTATTTATCAGTGGGCAGGGCTTCACGTGAGACTGAGAGAATTGCAGAAACATGGACAGGGTTTTTCCGGCATTGAACATATTTCTGCGGCCGCACAAGCAAATTTAATGACCTTCATCTAGTGTTTGTCGCTTCGTTAAATATTCTTCTCATCTGACTCGCAAAAGTTTCACGTGACTGTGGCACGTGCTATCTCTGGAGCTCTGAAGTGCGAGAGAGTCCAGGAGGCTTTCTGATATTTGTGCTCCATAGACAGGAGAGCTCAGAGCAGGATCATTTGCACTACTTAACCATTTCTGACATAGGAAAACCCCAAATGGAGAAAGAAATCTCCACAGAATGGGATGACTCCCAAATAGGTCAAGAAAATGAAGAGGAGTTTGTTATTAAAACAGGTGCAACATCTGTGGTTTGGGTTCACAAAAGACAGCACAGAGCAGAAAACTCTGCTAATCTGCAAACTGTTTCGCACGGCGATAATCACTCGTAATACAAGCAATCGGTTTCAAACTGAAATGTAGCATACTGTGAAATTTAGCATTTTGTTAAGGTTGATTTTTGAAAACAAGTTGATTTTTATTTACTTATTTTGACATTGATAGTCTTGTTCCAAATAAAGAGGAAGTAGTTTTCATTTATAAAGTATTTAATTCACTGACTGGAGTTCCAAAAATAGGCATTATAACTGGGTTATTTAATATATAAACCAATTTTTAGTGATTTTCAAGAAAACTTGTGCTAGGGCTGAACGATTAACCGAAATAAAATCGAAATGACGGTATGACCCAGTGCGATTTTCAAACCGCGAGGGCTGCCCGCTGTGCTACGCCTATGTGCATATAGTGTGTAATGCTTTCTTAAATACATGTAACCGGAATCATTGTATTACACGTGGTTTCAAAGTGGTTCTCCGCTCCATACACACAAACTCTTTCTATCTGGTGCCCTGAGTGACAGATGTGCTCTGAGTTCAGTTAGGTGTGCTAACGTGCACTGAGCACATTAAAGCAATTACAGTTATGTGCTTTAGCCCACTACGCCACCACCACTCCACTATACACATTTTACTATTTTATTATAGTAACACCAATTTACTATACACATTTAAAATAAACCCATGAGAGCAGGTTTTTGTTGACAGCAAGGCAGATGAGAGCATTTCACTGCATTAAAAGGCTGCTGTCAACTCAACTTCAAACAATATAAGCTTCCGTTCCTTCAGTTTTCAAAATAAAAGCTTCAACTGAAATAAAGGCTTGAGGGTTTACCGGGACTGCATAATAAGTTAAGAAATTGTTCAAGAAATAAATTACTATTAAATAATAATAATAATAATAATAAATTATTATAGTAATAATGGTAATTATTATTACACAATAATATATTCCTATAACAATTTTTTAACTTAACATTATTTTTATTGCAATAATATAAAATTTACTGGGTTTCAAAAAATTAATGATGAAAACTGAGTTATGATCTGAATCCACCGTGTCAGCTCTAAACGAAACATAAATCTGTCTTTGAAGAGGTTACAGCTGTATTGCATATGGAAAGCCCTTTTGACATTTATTTACTTGCAGGATGTGAACTATAGATATCAGGAATTAAATTTTTACTAGTTAAAATATGTGATATCAGCAATGGAATTACTACTAGTGAAAAAACAAATTTTCTTAAATTAGTATTTAAGATTTCAGTAGTAAAAACATTAATAATTAATATAAAAAATTATGGTATTACGCACGGAAACACACATTCTTGATTTCAAAATTTGTATTTCTAGTAAAAAAAAAAACAATAAAAATAAAAAAAACTAGTATCTGTAACTGCATTTTCACTAGTAGAATTTCACAATGATCTGTCATTCAATCCGTTCAAAATGCAATTACAGATATCTATAAATTGTTTTTTTACTAGTAGAAATTCCAAATACACATACCAGCAACTCTCACTAGTTAAATTTATAATTTTTGATATCAATAATTAAATTGTTACTAGCGCAAGAGTCCATTACTGATTTCAAAATTAAATTACAACTAGTAAAAATGCTCATTTTTGATATCAGTAATTTGGTTTTCACTAGTGGCTATGTTAATTTCAGTAATCTGTAATGTGTTTTTAACTAGTAAGAAAGTCTTTTACAACATCTTTAATTTATTGGTATCTGAAATACATTTCCAGATATCTAAAGCACCAAATCTAACATATTACATAAAATAATTACATAATTGGAATTTTAACTGTGATTGTGTTTTGAACAGGAGTGAAGACAGATCTTTGAAAAATTCTACTAGTGAAAATGAAGTTACAAATATCAAATTTTTTTTAATTGTTTTTTTACTAGTTATAAGTCCATTTTTGATATCAAGAATTCACATTTTTACTAATGAAAACTTAGAAACTGATATAAAAAAAAATCAGCATTTTCACTAGTTGTTATTCAGTTGTTGATATCAGAATTTAATATTTGTACCAGCAACAATATAATTATTGATATCAAAAATTATTTTTACTAGTAAGAACATAGCTGATATGTGAAATTGGAATTTCAACTACTAAACAAATATATATATATATATATATATACATACACACACACACACACACACACACACACACACACACACAGTTGAAGTCTGAAGTTTACATACACTTAGGGTGAAGTCATTAAAACTCATTTTTTAACTACTCCACAGATTTCATATTAGCAAACTATAGTTTTGGCAAGTCATTTAGGGCATCTACTTTGTGCATGACATGAGTAATTTTTCCAACAATTGTTTACAGACAGATTGTTTCAATTTTAATTGACAATATCACAATTCCAGTGGGTCAGAAGTTTACATACACTAAGTTAACTGTGCCTTTAAGCAGCTTGGAAAGTTCCAGAAAATGAAGTCAAGCCTTTAGACAATTAGACAATTAGCTTCTGATAGGAAGTGTACTGAATTGGAGGTGTACCTGTGGATGTATTTTAAAGTCTATCTTCAAACTCAGTGTCTCTTTTCTTGACATCATGGGAAAATCAAATCAGCAAAGACCACTCTAAATTGTGGACCTCCACAAGTCTGGTTCATCCTTGGGAGCAATTTCCAAACGTCTGAAGGTACCACATTCATCTGTACAAACAACTGTACAAAAGTATAAACACCATGGGACCACGCAGCCATCATACCGCTCAGGAAGGAGATGCCTTACGTCTCCTAGAGATGAACGTAGTTTGGTGCGAAAAGTGCAAATCAATCCCAGAACAACAGAAAAGGACCTTGTAAAGATGCTGGAGGAAACAGGTAGACAAGTATCTATATCCACAGTAAAACGAGTCCTATATCGAAATAACCTGAAAGGCTGTTCAGCAAGGAAGTAGCCACTGCTCTAAAACCACCATAAAAAAGCCAGACCACAGTTTGCAAGTGCACATGGGGACAAAGATCTTACTTTTTAGAGAACTTTTCTCTGGTCTGATGGAACAAAATGGACAAAAATTTGGGGCATAATGATCATCGTTATGTTTGGAGGAAAAAGGTGAGGCTTGCAAGCCGAAGAACACCATCCCAACCATGAAGCATGGGGGTGGCAGCATCATGTTGTGGGGGTTCTTTGCTGCAGGAGGTACTGGTGCACTTCACAAAATGGACGGCATCATGAGGAAAGAAAATGATGTGAAATATATTGAAGCAACATCTCAAGACATCAGCCAGGAAGTTAAAGCTCAGTCGCAAATGGGCCTTCCAAATGGACAATGACCCCAAGCATACCTCCAAAGTTGTGGCAAAATGGCTTAAGGACAACAAAGTCAAGGTATTGGAGTAGCCATCACAAAGCCCTGACCTCAATCTGAAAATGTGTGGGCAGAACTGAAAAGGCGTGTGCGAGCAAGGAGGCCTACAAACCTAACTCAGTTACACCAGTTCTGTCTGGAGGAATGGGCCAAAATTCCAGCAACTTACTGTGAAAAGCTTGTGGAAGGCTACTCAAAATGTTTGACCCAAGTTAAACTATTTAAAGGCAATGCTACCAAATAGTATGTAAACTTCTGTCCCACTAGGGATGTGATGAAAGAAATAAAAGCTGAAATAAATCATTCTCTCTACTATTATTCTGACATTTCACATTCTTAAAATAAAGTAGTGATCCTAACTGACCTAGGATAGGGAATGTTTTCCATGATTCAATGTCAGGAATTGTGAAAAACTGAGTTTAAATATATTTGGCTAAGGTGTATGTAAACTTCTGACTTCAACTGTGTGTGTGTGTGTGTGTGTGTGTATGTATATATATATATATATATATATATATATATATATATATATATATATATATATATATATATATATATATATATGCACACACACTGGTGGCCAAAAGTTTGGAATAATGTACAGATTTCGCTTTTTGGAAGGAAATCGGTTCTTTGCCACTTTGGTGAATTATTCAACTGATCACAAAGTACAGGCAGGACATTACAGATGTAAAAAAACAGCACCATCACTATTTGAAAAAAGTCATTTTTGATCAAATCTAGACAGGCCCCATTTCCAGCAGCCATCAATCCAACACCTTATCCTTGAGTAATCATGCTAAACTGCTAATTTGATACTAGAAAATCACTTGCCATTATATCAAACACAGCTGAAAGCTATTTGGTTCATTAAATGAAGCTTAACATTGTCTTTGTGTTTGTTTTTGAGTTGCCACAGTATGCAGTAGACTGGCATGTCATAAGGTCAATATTAGGTCAAAAATGGCAAAAAAGAAACAACTTTCTCTAGAAACTCGTCAGTCAATCATTGTTTTGAGGAATGAAGGCTATACAATACAAAGGTGTACACTACAGTCTTCAAAGACAAAGGACAACTGGCTCTAACAAGGACAGAAAGAGATGTAGAAGGCCAGATGAACTAAACAAGAGGATAAGTACATCAGAGTCTCTAGTTTGAGAAATAGACACCTCACATGTCCTCAACTGACAGCTTCATTGAATTCTACCCGCTCAACACCAGTTTCATGTACAACAGTAAAGAGCAGACTCAGGGGTCCAGGCCTTATGGGAAGAATTGCAAAGAAAAAGCCACTTTTGAAACAGAAAAACAAAAAGAAAAGGTTAGAGTGGGCAAAGAAACACAGACATTGGACAACAGATAATTGGAAAAGAGTGTTATGGATCTTAACCCCATTGAGCTTTTGTGGGATCAGCTAGACTGTAAGGTGTGTGAGAAGTGCCCGACAACACAGCCACATCTATGGCAGTGCTACAGGAAGCGTGGGGTGAAATGTCACCTGAGTATCTGGACAAACTGATTGTGATCAGTTGAATGCCACTTTGGTGAATAAAATTACCAATTTCTTTCCATAGTGCAAAATCTGTACATTATTCCAAACCTTTGTCCGCCAGTGTATATATATATATATATATATATATATATATATATATATATATATATATATATATATATATATATATATATACTGTATGTGTAATTTTGTGAATGACAGATCACTGTGAAATTCTACTAGTGAAAATGTAGTAAGATATAAAAAGAATTACTAGTTATATCAATGATGTGTATTTCTGCAAGTAATGAAAAAAAAAAATTCATAGTGAAAATGTAAATTACTGATTTCAAAAATGCAATTTAACTAGTGAAAATTGAATTAAAGCATCTGCAATTCATATTCTGCACGGGATTAAATGTCAAAAGGGCTTTTGATATCTTGCAAGGATCGCGGTGTGATTTGGTGTCTCACCTGGTTCTATGTAGCCGTCTCTCAGGTACTGGATGATAGTGATGATAAACCGCGGCAGAACCATCTCAGACATGAGAAGCAGATCACGAGGGATGGAGGGCACATTCTCACCAGTTTTTAACTGATGCCTACTGCAAAACCTGTTACACACAGAACATGTGAATAACAAACCTGCCAAATGTCATCCTAGTAGACTACTATTCTTTTTTAGAGTAAAAAGCTGTTGGTGCTTTCATCGTTTAAAAATCCCATTAACTTTCAATCCTGTTTAATTCATGTGATAGACAAAGTTTTTTTATTATTAGGCCAAAAGGTTTACATACAAGCAACTACAATATGCAGACTGAAAGAATATTTTCACTATACAAACCTATTGTAAACTCTTGTAAAATAAAACAAAATTAATGATTCTCCTCAAGCTTCCACCTTTTCTCTTAATCATACTGTAAAATTTGTATAGACTTCAATGAGTGCTTAAAGTCAAGACGTCTGAGCGATCAGCCCCTGTGGGATCCAATTTGCTAGCTAAGCTAATGCACTGAAATTCACATTGTCTGCAGAGTTTGATGGGTAATGCACTGACATTATGGCTCTGAACGCAAGCTGGCTGAACTGAAGCCAAGCCCATGAGAGGAGAGAGTCGAGAGATGATTGGGTGCATAAACCAATGGACAGTCTTTCACTTTGAAAAAGAAAGAGCATGTGAATTGTGTGATGTCACCTGTGGCGGAATGATCCGCCCCTCTGGCTCGTCGTCAACCCCGCCTCTTAGGGCTGCCCTTCAGCCAGGCTCATGACGGGAGTTGGGCAGGAGAGCGAGAAGAGGTGCATAATTAATAAGCCGCGTTTGGTCAGCGGTGAATGAAGCACACCTGATGGGGATAATGCTTCATCACCGCTGTCTTTAAAATGCAGTGCGCACCTCTTCTTGGGGAGCCGGCTTCAAATCTCCATGTGTGCACACACTGGCATCCTCGCACGCCCAGGACCAGAGCTGGGAGGGATCGAACGAGTCGGACCCATTCTTCGGACCCCCGGAGGTTGTAATGAGTTGCCAGGGGTGAACTGCTCACGTTGCCGCCGACGGGCTAGATGTCGGGCCGCCTTCCCCTCACGCTTGCCGTTGGCCTGGGAAGACAGGCCGCCAGTGATGCCGCCACCCCACGCACTGTGGACTTTGGAGGGGAGCGTGAGCAGCCGACTGTCCCAGCCCATGCCTGGGCTTTCCTATGAACACTACCCCGCCCCTTTCACGGAGCCCCGTTCACCGAGAGGATGCCAGATTCCCCCTTTATT
The DNA here is from genome assembly GCF_019703515.2 of Myxocyprinus asiaticus. Classification (NCBI taxonomy): domain Eukaryota; kingdom Metazoa; phylum Chordata; class Actinopteri; order Cypriniformes; family Catostomidae; genus Myxocyprinus; species Myxocyprinus asiaticus. The sequence continues at coordinate 3,341,475 of NC_059353.1, forward strand.
ATGAACACTATTCCCCCTTTGACACTTTTATTACCCCTTTTGGACATTTTTTAAGTTTATTATTGTTTCCAGTAAATGCCTCTCCGAGGCTTGATGCCACACCCACTGTATCTGTCTCTTGCTCACCCTGCCACACACCTCTAAGAACAAAAGCAAAAGCAGAGCTGATGACTTTTCACACCACGTCAACTAAGAATAAATCCGCCAATATCCTCATTCCCGCACAACATTTAATGTCAACTACAGCCTGAAGCTCCAGAAGTCATATCAAGCCCCATATCTGAACTTCTACTGTCTATGACACATTTATAACCAAGTTTTTGAGAAATGACAGCTGAGTACTGCAATCTATAATCATGCAGAACTTATTTCTGTGTATATTTAGTCCACATAATGCAATGTTTCTCACTCCATAGTCTGTATATTATGTATTGTCATCTAGGTTGTGTCAGGCTGATGTTGCTTTGCAAACAATCTCTCTCTGTCTGTCTGTCTGTCTGTCTGTCTGTCTATCTATCTATGGGGTGCATAGACTAGTCAAATGTAGCTAATGAGGTCGAAACTGTCAGCCTGAAATTGACTAGTTGCTTTCCACGTGATTTACACAACGCATCTGAAGGAAATACAGCAGGTGAAGGATTTCCAATACATAGGATGGCAAGGGAAGACTCATTCGTATTAATGAGGAAAGCTCTACATGATTTGTTAGGGTAAGGTTTAGGGGCTGTGTTATAGCATCTCTGGCCAATCTGGCCAATATATTTTGAATCATATTTATACTGCATTTACTTTTTCATTTTTTGTCTTTATCATATTATATGTGGTACGCTTTGTGTACTGTACAGTGCTGATTGGCTGGCTGCTAATGCACCCTAATTTCCCACACAGGATGAATGAAGCACTATTAAGATCTCATGCAAGTTACATTTAAACTCAAACATTGAAGTGAAGGTCCTGTTCAGTGTAGTGTCAAAAGGAAATAGGAAGGGTGGGAAGAGACCCGTCACTGAACCTATGGGTGGGATAAAAATAACCCAGACTGTGTCACTCTCAGTAAGGCAGTGATCAGGTGCCACAGCAACCACACTACTAACCACACCCCTCCGACAGCCGTCTGCCTGGCACACCAGCACACGTCATATAGCAGTGCACGTCTCTGTCACAAAATCTAGTTAGTTGTATACCTACACACATTCAAATTGAACATTCTAAGGTTTTTGGGGCGTTATAGGCATATTCTGAATGGTCAAAATTTAAAATTTTCTGATTTGGAATGTCTATTTTATGATGCCAAAAAATGCTGCCTATTCGGAATGTGTCTGTTATGATGCTGATAAATGTTGCTGATTTGGAATGTGTCTACAGTTGAAGTCAGAAGTTTACATACACCTTAGCCAAATACATTTTAACACAATTCCTGACCTTTAATTGTAGAAAACATTCCCTGTCTTAGGTCAGTTAGGATCACTACTTTATTTTAAGAATGTGAAATGTCAGGATAATAGTAGAGAGAACGATTTATTTCAGCTTTTATTTCTTTCATCACATTCCCAGTGGGTCAGAAGTTTACAAACACTTTGTTAGTATTTGGTAGCATTGCCTTTAAATTATTTAACTTGGGTCAACCGTTTTGGGTAGCCTTCCACAAGCTTCTCACAATAAGTTGCTGGAATTTTGGCCCATTCCTCCAGACAGAACTGGTGTAACTGAGTCAGGTTTGTAGGCCTCCCTGCTTGCACACACTTTTTCAGTTCTGCCCACAAATGTTTTATCAGATTGAGGTCAGGGCTTTGTGATGGCTACTCCAATACCTTGACTTTGTTGTCCTTAAGCCATTTTGCCACAACTTTGGAGGTATGCTTGGGGGTCATTGTCCATTTGGAAGACCCATTTGCGACTGAGCTTTAACTTCCTGGCTGATGTCTTGAGATGTTGCTTCAATATATCTACATAAATTTCCTTCCTCATAATGCCATCTATTTTGTGAAGTGCACCAGTCCCTCCTCCAGCAAAACACCCATACAACATGATCCTGCCACCCCCATGCTTGGTATTATGCAAGCCTCACCATATTTCCTCCAATCATAACTACGGTCATTACGGCCAAACAGTTCAATTTTTGTTTCATCAGACCAGAGGACATTTCTCCAAAAAGTAAGATCTTTGTCCCCATGTGCACTTGCAAACTGTAGTCTGGCTTTTTTATGGTGGTTTTGGAGCAGTGGCTTCTTATTTGCTAAGCAGCCTTTCAGGTTATGTCAATATAGGACTCATTTTACTGTTGATATACATACTTGTCTACCAACATCTTCACAAAATCCTTTGCTGCTGTTCTGGGATTGATTTGCACTTTTTGCACCAAACTACATCCATCTCTAGGAGACAGAATGTGTCTCCTCCCTGAGCAGTATGATGGCTGTGTGGTCCCATGGTGTTTATACTTGTGTACTATTGTTTGTACAGATGAACGTAGTACCTTCAGGCGTTTGGAAATTGCTCCCAAGGATGAACCAGACTTGTGGAGGTCCACAATTGTTTTTTCTGAGGTCTTGGCTGATTTCTTTTGATTTTCCCATGATGCCAAGCAAAGAGGCAATGAGTTTGAAGGTAGGCCTTAAAATACATCCACATGTACACCTCCAATTCAGTACACCTCCTATCACAAGCTAACTGGCTAATTGCCTAAAGGCACAGTTAACTTAGTGAATGTAAACTTCTGGCCCACTGGAATTGTGATATAGTCAATTAAAAGCGAAACAATCTGTCTGTAAACAATTGTTGGAAAAATTACTCATGTCATGCACAAAGTAGATGTCCTAAACGACTTCCCAAAACTATAGTTTGCAAATATGAAATCCATGGAGTGGTTAAAAAAATTAGTTTTAATGACTTCAGCCTAAGTGTATGTAATCTTCTGACTTCAACTGTATGTTATGATGCTGATAAATATTGTGATTCGGTCTATTTTATGATGCCCAAAAATGTTGCGGATTCAGAATGTGTCCATGTTATGATGCTGATAAATGCTGTTGATTCGGAATGAGTCTGTTATGATGCCCATAAATGTTGTTGATTCAGAATGTCTATTTTACGATGCCCAAACATGCTGCCTATTCAGAATGTGTCTGTTATGATGCCAATAAATGTTGTTGATTCGGACTGTGTCTATGTTATAATGCCCAAACATGTTGCTGATTCGGAATGCGACTATGTAATGACACCCAAAAATGCTGCCAATTCAAAATGTGCCTGTTATGATGGCCATAAATGTTGTTGATTCGGAATACGTATACGTTATGATGCCAATAAACATTGCTGATTCTAAATGTGTCTGTTATGATGCCGATAATTGTTGTTGATTCGGACTGTGTCTATGTTATTATGCCCAAAAATGTTGTCGATTCGGAATGCGGCTATGTAATGACACCAAAAAATGCTGCCTATTCGGAATGTGTCTGTTATGATGCCCATAAATGTTGCTGATTCGGAATGTGTCTATGTTATGATACTGATAAATGCTGTTGATTCAGAATGTGTCTGTTATGAGGTCCATTAATGTTGTTGATTCGTAATGTCTATTTTATGATGCCCAAAAATGCTGCCTATTCGGAATCTGTCTGTTATGATGCCCATAAATGTTGTTGATTCGGAATGTGTCTGTTTGATGCCGATAAATGTTGTTGAGTCAGACTGTGTCTATGTTATGATGCCCAAACATTTTGCTGATTCAGAATGTGTCAATAATTACAAAAGATGCACAAAAATATTGTTGATTTGGAATGTTCATGTTATGATGCCCAAAAAAGCTGCCGATTTGGAATGCAGCTATGTAATGACGCCCAAAAATGCTGCCTATTCAGAATGTGTCTGTTATGATGCCCATAAATGTTGCTGATTCGGAATGTGTCTGTTATGATGCTCATAAATGTTGCCGATTCGGAATGTGTCTGTTATGATGCCCATAAATGTTGCCGATTCGGAATGTGTCTGTTATGATGCTGATAAATGCTGTTGATTCGGAATATGTCTGTTATTATACCCATAAATGTTGCTGATTTGGAATGTGTCTATGTTATGATGCCCTTAAATGTTGCCGATACGGAATGCGACTATGTAATGACACCCAAAAACGCTGCCGATTAGGAATGTGTCTGTTATGATGCCAATAAATGTTGATTCAGAGTATGTCTATGTTGTGATGTCAAAAATGTTGCTGATTCAGAATGCGTCTATGTTATGACACCCAAAAATGCTGCAAATTAGGAATTTGTCTATGATATGATGCCGATAAATATTGCTGATTTGGAATGTGCATGTTATGATGCCCAAAAAAGCTGCCAATTTGGAAAGTGTCTACAATAATGAATGAAGCCCAAAAATGTTGCTGATTCGTAATGTGCCTTTATTTTGATGCCAAAAAATGTTGTTGATTCAGAATGTGCTTATACTATGATGCCCAAAAATGCAGCCAATTCTCAGCGTGTCTATAGTAATGAATGAAGCCCAAAAATGTTGATGATTCAAAATGTGACTATAATAAAGAAGATGAAAAATGCAGCTGATTCCTAAAGTGTCTATATTATGATGCCCAAAAATTTTGCAGATTCAGAATGTGCCTATAATTAAGAATGATGCCCAAAAATAATGTCTAGCTAGTTGGCTCACTAGATTTGAGACTAAAATACCTCAAACTGCAGCTGATTCAGAACCCACCAATGATGTGATGCCCAACAATTGACTTGCTAGTCTGCTCATTATTTTTGAGAATATAAAGGCCCAACAATGCAGCTGACTCGCAATGCGCCTATGATGCCAAAAACTGCTACTGATTCTGAAAACACATATGACATGATGCAGGAAACGATGTATATGTAGTCAGCTCAATAGGTTGGACATTAAATGCTACTGATTCGAAAGACAGCTATGATGTGATGCACAAAAACTATGTCTAGATAGTGGCAATAATATGTCTAAGCTTTGGCAATATTTAATGTACTACAGTCATTCCAATAAAGCTCACTGAATTGAATTGAATAGTGAGCTCGCTCGATTTGTGATTATGCTGCCCCAAAACACAGCCGATTCGGAACGTGCCTATGAAATGATATAATGCCCCAAAAGGCCGACTAGGCAGTGAGCTATTAAGGTGTTTGAGACACAGCCCCTGGCAATCAGCCTGTCAGAGCTCCGAGCCTTGATACTGACCCGCTCTCTCTCATGACATTCCCGTCCCCGCAGTCGCAGGCCCCACCGGCCTGACTCCGGAACATGTTGAAATCGTGGCCCGTGTGATCACCGTTATTGAAGCACTCGGCGCACAGCGACATGCACGGCGAGATGCCGCACGTCCGGCAGCGGTACGCCACAAAGTTGGCCGTCCATACCAGCCCGCAGAGGGTGGCATTGTCGTAGGATCGGACGGTCCGGCAGAAGTCGTCGAAGCCGTCCCCTCCGGCCAGCAGCCATTTACACCACTCCAGCGCCTCCGGGTCCGAGCCGCGCTCCGGGTTCAGCACGCTATCCAGCAGATCCTGCAGCTGCCGCAGCGCCGAGCTGTTGTCAGTCCGCTTGAGGTCTGCCTTCAGATGGGCGGCGGTGGATTTCTTGTCCCGGCGCAGCTGCGACGCCGCCATCATACACTCCGGGTTTGTTGTGCTCACTTTATTTTGGTTGTCTTGTTGCTGCGTTCACGGCTCTTCTCGCGAGCTCTTGTTGCTACTGCTAGCCCTGCGTTGCTCGCGCGAGCTCCATTGAAAGAAGCGCTTATAATGGAAACAAAAGTGCATAAGTTACATTTACATTCATTCACATTCACTTGTTTTTTGATTGATATGGAAAACGTCATAAAGATATAACAAAATAATGTTTTACAACGGTGGGGAAATTATATAATGGTGTATTACAATGGCCATACAATTATTAATGTTAATGGGGATGATCCATATGAATGCCATTTTTATTTCACTTTTTAACAATACTGTAGTGTTTTGTATAACTGTACAAGCAAGAAGGCATGTAATTGTATTATTTAGTATGATATTGATAGATAAGTGAAGTTTCAGCGTTTTGATTTTGTTTTTATTATACTCTGGCACACACTTATTTTATTCTTTGCATAATTTCTGTCTCAGAAAAATCCAAAGAAATTTCACAATTTTGTCATAACCTTTATTCGAATTTGTATAAATCTAATTTTAATGTAGCTGATTTAGATACTTTCTGTAAGCACCTTGGTACTGTTAACTCTATTAATCACGATGGAAAAAAACATGTGTGACTCCTAATTCTGTTGATGAAGTTAAGGAAGCAATTTCTTTCTTAAAAAATGATAAGTCACCTGGTAATGACGGGATAACAGCTGAATTTTATAAGCTTTTTTTCTGAACTCCTTTCCCCTTTCCTTTTAAAAGTGTATTCAGAGAGCCTAAATTGTTCTGAGCTCACTGCTAGTATGAAGCAAGGTGTCATTTGTTTAAAACCTAAACCTAAAAAGGATACTCTTTTCCTAGACAATTAGAGACCTATCAGCCTTCTTAATAATGACTATAAATTGTTCGCCCTTATTTTCTCAAGGCGATTTAAGTTGGTTTTGAACTCCATTATTGATGAGAATCAGTCAGGCTTTATGAAAATCCGTCATATTTTTAATAATATTAGACTTGTCTTCGACATTATTGATTACTCAGATCTTATTGTGGATGATGGTTTAATTCTTTTTTTTTTTTTTTTTTTTTTTTTAAGAGCGTTTTGTTTTTGGGCCCTACTTTTGAAAACTCTGTATGCTGGAGGAAATAGTTCAGTGAAATTAGGACATGGTGCAACACAGAGATTTGTTTTAGAAAGAGGAATTCAGCAAGGCTGCCCAGTCTCTGTATATCTCTTTCTTATTGTAGCTCAGGCCTTTTGTCATGTTATTACGGATAGGAAGTTAGAAGGAATTCATATTGCTGGTAGAAGTATTCTGATTAGTCAACTAGCAGATGACACAGCCTTGTTATTAAAAAAAAAAAAAAAAACTCTAGTCAGATTCATCAGGCAATAAAAAATATTCAGATATTTTCAAATGCTTCAGGTTTGTACCTTCATTTAAAAAAAAAGTGAAATATTAGCCTTGAACAGCTCCTTCCTTTTATCTGTGGATGGTATTCCTGTTAAAGAAGCTGTTAATTATTTAGGCATTGTTGTCTCGAAAAGGGAACAAGATGGAGTTTCTTTGAATTTTAATCTTGCCATTGAAAAGAAATTTAATCTTTGGTTATGAAGGGACCTGTCCCTTAGAGTTCTTCTGTCAAAAGCAGGAGTTTCTAGATTCACCTATGTTGCTTCATTTATACACCTACACAATAAAATTGTTAAAGTTATTGATCAGATTTGAAAACTGTGTGCACTGTATTTGTAAATCTGTTGTTTTAAATTCACTTAAAAAGGCGGCCTTGATTTTCTAGATTTTTCTACTTTAAATAATACCTTTAAAATTAATTGGCTAAAATTCTGTTTGAATAAACCTTCTTTGTGGATTTTTATTTCAAATTTTATTTTGGACCAACTTGGGGGCCTTTCTATTTTATTAATGTGTGATTATAAGAAATGATCTGCCTTTCATGCACAACTTTATTGGCTTGGAAGCTGATTTACAAGCACAATTTTTACTGCAACGTTATTTTATTTGGAATAACCGCTGTATTTTGTAAAAGCACAAAAGTATTTTTTTAAAGCTGGTTTGATAGAAGTATAGTTTTAGTCCATCAGTTATTTAACTCTCAGGGAAACCTTATGACCTATGACGAATTTCTTTTGCAATTTAATCTTCCTGTGATTCCCATGGAATTCTCTCTTGTATTTTCTGCCATTAATTCTGGGGTAATTTCTTTATGTAGAGAAGTAATGAAGCCAACTGATATGCCCATAATTAACCCAACTGATACAGTATGTGGTAAAATTTGTTTTTTACAATCCAAAAACAACAATAAATCTATTCATTCTTTGTTTTTAAAGGAGGTTGCCACCAAGTCTTACACTACTGCTTATTGGGCCAAATTTGTTAATGACCTTCATTGGGAAAGTGTTTGGTTATTGCCTCATAAGTTTTTTGTTACAAATAAGGTAAAATCAATTTATGTTAACTGCTCTTTTTGCTCTTTGCACTTTGAAACAGTGCCCCACATTTTTTGGCATTGTAGTTATGTGAAAAAGTTATGGAAAGATGTGTCTACGTTTATTAATGAAAAGAAACTCGATTTGATTTGCATTTTGAAAATGTCATTTTTGTTTTTTTAAAGTATGACAACAGTGTCAATAGTGAAGCTTACTTAATCTGTTTATTTTATTAGTCAAATTTCACATTCATAAATGTAAGTTTTCTAACAAAAAGCCCCTTTTTTCAGTAGTATTCAAAGAAATTGAGAATTATATTTCTACTATTCAAAACAGTACTAATAGAAAAGCTTTAAAAACTGTTCAGCTGTGCTCTGTCTTCAAAATCTTTGTATAAATCAAAGGTCAAGTGTCTTCGTGAATGTATGTATGTTTTTTTATTTTTATTTTTTTATAATTTTTTTTTTTCTTGCTCCCCTGGTACAAAAATGTATGTTGTATTGTAGCCGTGTTTTGTTGTTCAAAGCATAATAATAATTATTTTTATTTTTTTTAATAAAAAAAAAGATATATTGAGATTACTGGATCGGATGTCCACTTGTAGGAGAATTATTATTTCTTTAAAATGGATGTATTTAAAATATTTTATTTCTCAAAAAATGGGTGTGCAAATGGGTCCAAAAAGACTAAAAACATCCAGAGATTAAAGAGCAGGTCAATGAAGGGTTCTATTTTCAGAGCCGCCAAGTACCCCCTGGAGGAAGAGGACACCTTTAAGTCTGATAGAAAACAGTTAATGGTGTAAACGGCATATGTGTGTGTGTGTATATATATATATATACACACTACCGGTCAAAAGTTTTGAAACACTTGACTGAAATGTTTCTCATGATCTTAAAAATCTTTTGATCTTAAATGTTTGAAATTAGTTTTGTAGACAAAAATATAATTGTGCCAACATATTAATTTATTTCATTATAAAACTAAAATTTAATTAAAAAAAAAATGTTTTTTGAAATTGATGAATTGGACCAAATAATAAAGAAAAGCAGCCAATAAGTGCCCAACATAGATGGGAACTCCTTCAATACTGTTTAAAAATCATCCCAGGGTGATACCTCAAGAAGTTGGTTGAGAAAATGTCAAGAGTTCATGTCTGCAAATTCTAGACAAAGGGTGACTACTTTGAAGATGCTTAAATATAACACGGTTTTGATTTATTTTGGATTTTATTTAGTCACAGCATAATTCCCATAGTTCCATTTCTGTTATTCCATAGTTTTGATGTATATGTTACAAATGCTTTGGCTTTTTACCATGCCAATAAAGCAACTTGAATCGAAATCTATTAGCTTGCAAAATCTTCCACCCGTTCAATGTTCTTGTTTGAAAGAGCCTGAAATGATTGAGCACTTATTTTTTTTTCTTGCTTGAACATTTTGCAGTTTTGGAAGGATCTCTTCAGCTGGCTAAAAATCAGGACAGGTATTATTTCATTTGATTCATTCCAGGTTTTGATTTATATGGATGGTCTCTCAAGAGAGACAACGAAGATGGTTAACATAATCATTATTATGGGTAAATATCACATACATAAAATTTAAATGGAAAAAGAGTAAACCCTTAATTTGTTTTAAAAATGAATGTAAGAATTATTTATTATCCATAAAAACTTTATCTGAAAATAAGCAGTCTCTTAAATTATATAATATGATGTCTAAGTCTCTTTCCTTTTAAGTTATTGTCTATTCAACTCTTAAGCTTGCTTTGTATTAATTCAACCCCCCTTGAATTTTGAAGAACTAAAATGTTTATACACACACACACACACACACACACACACATACACACACATATATATATATATATATATATATATATATATATATATATATATATATATATCTTGTTTTGTTTAGTTGCTTTTGATTTGTTATTTAAACATTTTGAGTATGTGTACAATAACTATTGTGATATGAATGGAGATGTATTTGTGTTAAATTACAAAAGTAGGATTTGATATGCAAATTCTTGTTCCCTACTTGAGTTTGTAAATTGTAATTGTTTATAAAAAAATAAATAAATAAATAAATAAACGTAAAAAAAAAAAAAAAAAAATGTTGTTCTTCTCGCAAAGTTTTGTTTGTATATGAGGTGTATTAACGCTTGTTCTCGCGATGTTTTGTGAGTATATGAGGTGCGTTAAGTCTTGATCTTGTGATGTTTTGTTAGTATATGAGGTGCGTTAACCACTTTGTGCTTGTCAATTGGGCAGCTGTGTGTTGTTTTTGGTGTAGTTACTGTAGAATGATTATCTATCTAGTGACTGTGACCTTCCAAGCCAATGTGACAGACGAAATATCACTCATTCATGTTTTATGATGTTTCTCCTTGTTTTATCCATTCTGCACCATAATATCTGTGTGAATCTCAATGTAAAGCCTGTTAAAATGTCCAGGTCATATTTCATCCCACAATAAGAAGAAAATAATTATACAAAATAAATATATACACACATACACACACACACACACACTGGTGTCTAAAAGTTTGGATTAATGTTCAGATTTCGCTGTTTCGGAAGGAAATTGGTAATTTAATTCACCAAAGTGGCATTCAACTGATTACAAAGTATAGTCAGGACATTACTGATGTAAAAACAGCACCATCACTATTTGAAAAAAGTCATTTTTGATCAAATCTAGACAGGCCCCATTTCCAGCAGCCATAACTCCAACATCTTATCCTTGAGTAATCATGCTAAATTGATCATTTGATACTAGAAAATCACTTGCCATTATATCAAACACAGCTGAAAGATATTTGGTTCATTAAATGAAGCTTAACATTGTCTTTGTGTTTGTTTTTGAGTTGCCACAGTATGCAATAGACTGGCATGTCTTAAGGTCAATATTAGGTCAAAAATGGCAAAAAAGAAACAGCTTTCTCTAGAAACTCGTCAGTCAATCATTGTTTTGAGGAGTGAAGGCTATACAATGCTTGAAACTGCCAAAAAACTGAAGATTTCATACAAAGGTGTACAGTCTTCAAAGACAAAGGACAACTGGCTCTAACAAGGACAGAAAGAGATGTGGAAGGCCAGATGTACAACTAAACAAGAGGATAAGTACATCAGAGTCTCTAGTTTGAGAAATAGACACCTCACATGTCCTCAGCTGACAGCTTCATTGAATTCTACCCGCTCAACACCAGTTTCATGTACAACAGTAAACAGCAGACTCAGGAGTTCAGGCCTTATGGGAAGAATTGCAAAGAAAAAGCCACTTTTGAAACAGAAAAGCAAAAAGAAAAGGTTAGAGTGGACAAAGAAACACAGACATTGGACAACAGATAATTGGAAAAGAGTGTTATGGATTTTAACCCCATTGAGCTTTTGTGGGATCAGCTAGACTGTAAGGTGTGTGAGAAGTGCCCGACAAGACAGCCACATCTATGGCAAGAGCTACAGGAAGTGTGGGGTGAAATGTCACCAGAGTATCTGGACAAACTGAATGCCAAGGGTCTGCAAAAGCTGTCATTGCTGCACGTGGAGGATTTTTTGATGAGAACTCTTTGAAATAATTTAAGAAGTTCTGAACATTTTTTTTTTTTTTTTTTTTTCAAATTGTAATAGTAATTTTTCACATTATTAATGTCCTGACTATACATTGTGATCAGCTGAATGCCACTTTGGTGAATGAAAGTACCAATTTCTTTCCATAAGAGCAAAATATGTACATTATTCCAAACTTGTGAATGTATATATGCAAAAGTTTGGGCACCCCTGATCAAAATTTCTGTTGCTGTGAATAGCTAAGCGAGCAAAAGATGGCCTGATTTCCAAAAGGCTTAAAGATGACACATTTCTTTAATATTTTAAGCAATTTTACTTTTTTATATTCATCTTTTACAGTTTCAAAATAACACAAAAGGAAAAGGGCCTGAAGCAAAAGTTTGGGCACCCTGCATGATCAGTACTTAGTAATACCCCCTGGCAAGTATCACAGCTTGTAAAAGATTTTTGTAGCCAGCTAAGTGTCTTTCAATTCTTGTTTGGGGGATTTTCACCCATTCTTCCATGCAAAAGGCTTCACTGCTCTTTTGAGGTCAATCCACAGATTTTTTGATGATGTTTAGGTCAGGGGACTGTGAGGGCCATGGCAAAATCTTCAACTTGCGCCTCTTGAGGTAGTCCATTATGGATTTTGAGGTGTGTTTAGGATCGTTATACTGTTGTGAAGCAATCCTCTTTTCATCTTCAGCTTTTTTACAGATGGTGTGATGTTTGCTTCCAGAATTTGCTGGTATTTAATTTAATCCATTCTTTCCTCTACCAGTGAAATGTTCCCCTGTGCCACTGGCATCAACACAAGCCCAAAGCATGAGCGAGCCACGTCCGTGCTTAACAGGTGTTCTCTTCATGAAATTCTGCACCCTTTTTTCTCCAAACATACCTTTGCTCATTGTGGCCAAAAAGGTACAGTGGTGTGAAAAAATGTTTGCCCCTTCCTGATTTCTTATTTGTTTTGCATGTTTGTCACACTTAAATGTTTCAGATCATCAAACAAGTTTAAATATTAGTCAAAGATAACACAAGTAAACACAAAATGCAGTTTTTAAATGAAGGTTGTTGTTATTATTAAGGGAAAACAAAATCCAAACCTACATGGCCCTGTGTGAAAAAGTGTTTGCCCCACCTGTTAAAACATAACTTAACTGTGGTTTATCACACCTGAGTTCAATTTCTCTAGCCACACCCAGGCCTGCTTACTGCCACACCTGTTCTCAATCAAGAAATCACTTAAATAGGATCTGCCTGACAAAGTGAAGTAGACCAAAAGATCTTCAAAAGCTAGACATCATGCTGAGATCCAAAGAAATTCAGGAACAAATGAGAAAGAAAGTAATTGAGATCTATCAGTCTGGAAAAGGTTATAAAGCCATTTCTAAAGCTTTGGGACTCCAGAGAACCACAGTGAGAGCCATTATCCACAAATGGCGAAAACATGGAACAGTGGTGAACCTTCCCAGGAGTGGCTGGCCAACCAAAATTACCCCAAGAGTGCAGCGACGACTCATCCAAGAGGTCACAAAAGACCCCACAACAACATCCAAAGAACTGCAGGCCTCACTTGCCTCATTTAAGGTCAGTGTTCATGACTCCACCATAAGAAAGAGACTGGGCAAAAATGGCCTGCATGGCAGAGTTCCAAGACGAAAACCACTGCTGAGCAAACAGAACATTAAGGCTCGTCTCATTTTTTTGCCAGAAAACATCTTGATGATCCCCAAGACTTTTGGGAAAATACTCTGTGGACTGACGAGACAAAAGTTGAACTTTTTGGAAGGTGTGTGTCCCATTACATCTGGTGTAAATGTAACACCGCATTTCAGAAAAAGAACATCATACCAACAGTAAAATATGGTGGTGGTAGTGTGATGGTCTGGGGCTGTTTTGCTGCTTCAGGACCTGGAAGACTTGCTGTGATAATTGGAACCATGAATTCTGCTGTCTACCAAAAAATCCTGAAGAAGAATGTCCGGCCATCTGTTCGTGACCTCAAGCTGAAGCGAACTTGGGTTCTGCAGCAGGACAATGATCCAAAACACACCAGCAAGTCCACCTCTGAATGGCTGAAGAAAAACAAAATGAAGACTTTGGAGTGGCCTAGTCAAAGTCCTGACCTGAATCCTATTGAGATGCTGTGGCATGACCTTAAAAAGGCAGTTCATGCTCGAAAACCCTCCAATGTGGCTGAATTACAACAATTCTGCAAAGATGAGTGGGCCAAAATTCCTCCACAGCGCTGTAAAAGACTCATTGCAAGTTATCGCAAACGCTTGATTGCAGTTGTTGCTGCTAAGGGTGGCCCAACCAGTTATTAGGTTTAGGGGGCAATCACTTTTTCACACAGGGCCATGTAGGTTTGGATTTTGTTTTCCCTTAATAATAACAACCTTCATTTAAAAACTGCATTTTGTGTTTACTTGTGTTATCTTTGACTAATATTTAAACTTGTTTGATCTGAAACATTTAAGTGTGACAAACATGCAAAAAAATAAGAAATCAGGAAGGGGGCAAACACTTTTTCACACCACTGTATATTTTAACTTCATCAGTCCACAGGACTTGTTTCCAAAATGCATCAGGCTTGTTTAGATGTTTATTTTCAAACTTCTGACACTGCATTTTGTGGCGAGGACGCAGGAAAGGTTTTCTTCTCATGACTCTTCCTTGAAGGTCATATTTGTGCAGGTGTCGCTGCACAGTAGAACAGTGCACCAATACTAAATTTTCCTTAAGGTCTTTTGCAGTCAAACAGGGGTTTTGATTTGCCTCTCTAGCAATCCTACGAGGAGTTCTCTCTGAAAGTTTTCTTGGTCTTCCAGACTTGAACTCAACTTGAACTCCACCATTCCTGTTAACTGCCATTTCTTAATTACATGAACTGAGGAAACGGCTACCTGAAAACACTTGGCTATCTTCTAATAGCCTTCTCCTGCTTTGTGGGCATCAGTTATTTTAATTTTCAGAGTGCTAGGCAGCTGCTTAGAGGAGCCCATGGCTGCTGATTGTTGGGACAAGATCTGAGGAGTCAGAGTATGCATAAAGCTTTGAAATTTGCATCACCTGGCCTTTCCAAATGATGATTGTGAACAAGCCATAGCCCTAACAAGCTAATTAAGGTCTGAGACCTTGGTAAAAGTTATCAGAGAGCTAAAATCTCTTGGGGTGCCCAAACTTTTGCATGGTGCTCCTTTCCCTTTTTTCACTCTAAAATTGTACAAAATAAATAATACACTAATAGTGCTTAAAATGTTGAAAAGAATGGTTCGTCTTTAACTTTATGCCTTTTGGAGATCAGTTCATCTTCAACTCACTTAACTATTCACAGCAACAGAAATTTTGACCAGGGATGGCCAAACTTTTGCATGCCACTGTGTGTGTGTGTGTATATATATATATATACACACACACACAATTTCTTTTGTGTAATAATTTTCTGCTTTTGACAGAGCATATAACAAATCAGACATAAATGTAATACAATGCTTGTAGAAGGCTTATTTCCATAGGCATTTTAGAGGCATACATGCAATCCAGTAATTGATCCTAATTATATCTGAAATAAAAATTCTAACCAAACAAAAAAAAAATTGATATTTCGTTCATTAATGTACACTGATTACAACAAAACTCATGTGTATCATTAACTACACATTGTCAAATTAACAGTCAGTAAACGGATAGTTCACCCAAAAATGAAAATTATCTCCTCATTTACTCACCTGCATGCTATCCCAGATGTGAATGATGTTCTTTCTTCTGCTGAACACAAATGAAGATTTTGTAAATAATATTTTAGCTCTGCAGGTCCATACAATGCAAGTGAATGGGTACCAAAATTTTGAAGCTCCAAAATGCACATAAACGCAGCATAAAAATAATCCTTAAAGACTCCAGTGGTTAAATCTATATCTTCAGAACTGATATGATAGGTGTGGGTTTTGGAAAGAGGGGGCGTGGAAAATTCAATGGCTTTAGTTTGTGGAAATTCCAGAATGGCTAAAATCGCTTACAGCACCTTTAAGTACAACATTATATAACACAATAACAGATATTTTTTCATTATGAGTTGGACATGAAAGTCATTTCAGGCACGCTCCAACTAATGTTTATGATTCACTAAAAAGAACCAGCTCATAAAAGTCATTTGTTCGGGAATCGGGCGACACTGGTCACACTGTATGTTTTTGATTCACTAAAAAGATCCAGCTCATCAGAATCATTTGTTCGGGAATCAGACTACACTGGTCACACTGTATGTTTTTGATTCACTAAAAAGATCCAGCTCATCTGAGTCATTTGTTCGAGAATCGGACTTCACTGGTCACACTGTATGTTTTTAATTCACTAAAAAGATCCATCTCATCTGAGTCATTTGTTCGGGAATCGGACTACACTGGTCACACTGTATGTTTCTGATTCACTAAAAAGAACCAGCTTATAAGAGTCATTCATTCGGCAGTCGGACTACACTGGTTACACTGTACAGTATGTTTCTGATTCACTAAAAAGAACTGGCTCATAAGTGTCATTTGTTCGGGAATCGAACTACACTGGTCATGTCACATTGTATGTTTCTGATTCACTTAAAAGATCCAGCTCATAAGAGTCATTTGTTTGGGAATCGGACTACACTAGTCACACTGTTTATTATTGATTCACTAAAAAGATCCAGCTCATAAGAGTCATTTGTTCGGGAATCGGTCTCATGAGAGCAGCATGCGATGGTGTGTTTATTTGGAATCCCACAAAAACACTATACCTACCCCTACACCTAAATCTAACCCTAAACTTAACCTTACGGTACAACTAAATCTAACCTAACCATAGTAACAACAAATGAGACTCTCACGAGACTTTGACTGCCGGGGTGTTACCTTCTAGACACAGCCCTGGCAAACACAGTTACGCTGCGATGATGTAACCAGACTGGACCATATTTATCACAGTGACATTCCAAATTACATCGCGTCAACGTTACTTTGTGAGTAAAGATGCACCGATATGACAATTTTTGGCCGATACTGAAACAGATTTTAACCAAAAAACAAAACAAAAAAACTATAGTTTTTAATATTTTGCCACTTTGCCACAGTTTCAGCAGCAAGACTCTCCGAATGAAGCCTTTGAATGCATGTTACAATATAGTTGAGCCAACAGATGGCATCTTAAACTATTGGTTAGGGGGAGCAGCACAGCTAGGAAGCATTGTGGGAGAAACAGTGTTACATGAGAAAACGTACTTCTGCTGACACGGAATAAAGTTTGTTCAGTGCAACTCAAGCTGGCTTCCTTGTATTCAGAACAGAAAACAAGTGCAACCTTTTTTTCACAGGAATTTGGAGGATGCTTCTTTGGCACTCACAACCAACAATTCTTTACGTGAACAGAAATGTACATAATTGAAAAAACATGAAAATATGATGTTCAAATGTCATTTATTCCCAGGTTGAAGTACCTTAGTAGGCGGGTGTAAAATATATACAGTAATATGTAAAATTATAATATATACCGATGAAATGGACAGGACTAAAGACCTGAGTGACTTTGACAAGGGCCAAATTGATATGACCAGACAATTAATCATCTCCCAAGAGCTAGGGAGGGGAACAAGGGGAGGGGAAAAAAAAACAGAGGAGAGGGAAAGGGCGAGGCAGAGCGACAGTGAGAGAGAGAGAGGAAAGAGAGAAAAAATTGCTCGCCGGTTCCCAGACACGCCATCGCCTGGTCCTCGACCACTCCTCCACCCTCTGGCTGACGACAGCCACTCCTCCCCGGGCGGACAGCAGTGAGTCATCTGACCCCTGGCGGATGGAATGCCCCTCCGCGTTCTGCCGGCCAGTAGCGAGCCCCTCTGCCCCTGGCAGCGACTCCTCTGTCCCCCGGCAGACGGCTGCAGCTGCTCCTTTGGGCGGACGGCAGTGGCGAGGACTCCAAGACAGCGCATCCCTCTTCCTTCCCGGGTTTCGGAACCAATGTAACAGGTATAGTTCGGGCAAGGAGGCGGGAACCGGACAAAGCATAAAAGTAATATTTTAATGAAAACTTAAACAAAAAGCTGCATGCGGCAGCTGCGTGTGGCTCTCTCTCTCCTGAACTGCCATATCCGGCTGCATTTATCCCTCTCTTCAGCTGATTAGCCCAATTGGGGGCTGGCCGTGTGTAGTCACGGCTCGGCCCCACCCTCCTCCTTGTCACACAGGGGTGTCAAACTCAATTTCAGCCTGGGCCATATCAGGGTTTTTTTGTGCCCTCAAAGGGCCCTTTGAAAATGTGGCACCAGCACCTGCTTTGGTAGCACCAATGCAATTACAAATAGGATTACATGTTATGTGCATTGAAATACACATTTGACAGTACTGCATTGATTTTGAGGTTGGGATGCAGATTATGATATTAACAACAGTTACATCTTTGGAAAAAATTAACACCTCATTTTTATATGGCTAAATTTAAATATTCTGTCAGTGTGAATAAGTTGGATTTCTTTACAGATTCCTTTCATTGGGCTCCTACTGATTAAATTACAGTCATATCTTGGAATTTTTGAAGGCAAACAAAACAACTGAAGTTTTCCTGCAATCAGAGAGCATTCCAAGTGTACAGATTTTACACAGATGGAAAACTGATAGCTGGGTCTAGAATTATAAAAATGTACCATAGTCCTTCCATAGTATCCATAGTTTTAACAATGATATTTGTAATAGTTCATTTCTGTAATGAAAAAACAGCAGTCTAAATACATTTAGAAAGTTTTTCTGCCACAACTAACACAGGTAATACAGTACAGTTAGTGTTACTGCAGTAAATCCATGGTAAAGTTTGTAAGCATTGTAATTTGACAATTGAAAAGCCTTCTAATTTATGTTTTCTCCTGTTTTCTTTGTCAGTGCCATTTAGAATGTGGGGGCTGTTTGTTTTAAATTAGTTTCATCACCGAGACATAAGAGTTTTACAACAGACAATTCTGTACCACATTCAAATGGGTTTCGCAATCCCCGCCGCACATCTCACTGGTTCACAAGAACATTTAAAATAGTCTGTTGTTCGGTTGAGACCAGTCCACGAATTACCGCACCTGCTCTGCCCTCGTGCTGCTATGATTAAGCCGTGTTGATAACTGACCCGTGTAGCGCTACTTCATTCCACTTTTGAAGCGAGCAAAATGCGCTCCAAATCATACAGATGACGGGGAAGGCTCATTAATTTTCATGAGGAAAATGCTGATTGACTGATTGATCGGTGAAACGTTGCGATCCCCTGCCATCTTACGTTTGAGAAATGAGCTTGCAGGCCACTTGAAATGAAGCGAGTTTGACACGTGTTGTTATGCGGTGATGTCCCTGTGAGTAAGTAAGTGCATGTGTGTGGTGGGGTCTCTTTCGCAGTGTACAAAACACACAGCTGACTGTGGCTGGCAAATGTTATGTTGCTTCAAGAATATTAAATTAACCATGTGAAATCTCAACAGTGGCGCTCATAATTCATCAGTGGCGCAGCGCCGTTGCAAAATGCATATATGGGAAATTCTGCCTGTCCACCATCGAAATGGACACGCAAGCATCAGAACTGGACCTTGGAGCTGTGGAACAAGGTCTCCTGGTCCAGTGAGTCCCATTTTCTTATACATCATGTGGACGGCCGTGTATGCATGCGCCGTTTACTTACAGGGAAGTGATGGCACCAGGATACACTGTGGGAAGATGACAAGCCGGTGGAGGGACTGTGATGCTCTGGGCAATGTTCTGCTGGGAAACCCTGGGTCCGGCCATTCATGTGGACATCAGTCTGACACGTGCCACCTACCTAAACATCATTGCAGACCAGGCACACCCCTTCATGGCAATGTCATTCCTTGATGGCAGTGGTCTTTTCAGCAGGATTATGCGTCCTGCCACACTGCACACATAGTTCAGAAATGGTTTGAGGTACATAATGAAGAGAACAAAGTCCCTTTAGAAGGGAATGTATGAGTACTTTTAGTCTAATACTTTATTTTAATTATATATTAATATAATTATACATATTATATACTTTGCACCCATCTACTGAGGTACTTCAACTTGGGAATTCAAATTCCTTGCGTTTGAACATCATATTTATGAGCAAATTGGCGTTATTTTTTTTTTAGACATTTCCGTTGAAGCAAAGTATTGTGGGTTATGAGTGCCCACAAAGGATACACCTCACGCATCCTCCGAATTCCCGTGAAAGAAGGCTGCATTCGAAGTGTCCCACTCGCTTTTCTGAAACTACACAGCCTTGATGACGTATACGGCCGAGAAATACGACTTCCGGAGGATGCATCCTTCCAAACGAGACACAGCCGAGACTTGTTTAAAGGAGGACACTCGGTATACTGCAGCCTTCAAAGGACGCGTCCTACCCAGCATGCAGCCTTCCAAACGAGACACAGCCAGAGAATTGATCCATCCTTCAAGATGGCGACTTTGATCGGTTTCCGGTTCACAGGTTTAGGACTGAGGAGTGAGGAAACGAGGATGCACAATTTAGGAAATCAGAAGCGTTCATAGTCTCTGGTTCTATTTCTGTTCGTCCTATGAAAGCCATCTCGTTGAAACAAAGCTCATTTGAAGTTGAGGACGCTAGGCATACTGCTGCCAGGGTTCGTATGCAGTCTTGAAAGTTTGGAAAATGCTTGAATTTTGATTATGTTCCTTGAAAATTTTTGATTTTTCCTAAGGTTGTTGAACGTTATAAAAGATGTAAAATTATTTTGAATTTGAAATAGATATTATACAGTTATGTTTGCGGTGTCTCGTGAGCATGGGAGCACACGTGCGGTGCTCCACATCTTGCTTTAATGTTGCCCGCACACGGAAGTACCGCATGTCTCCATTGTGGTAGATTGGCACCAAAGAAATTATACCTGCATCTCCTGCTTCCATCCACATGCCGGAGTGCCATTTCAATGACAGTTGGCTGGAAGAGGAGACATAAAATATCACTTATCAGCCATTCTGAAGCCATAAGCTGAGACAAAGATTTCAGTAAATCTTGAATTTACTTTGGAATAATTTCCAGTCAACATGTAGTATCGCATGAATACATAAAAGTAGGGCAGAAAGTCAACGTATGTGATAAATTTAATATGTAAAATGTAGAGCTGAGAATATAAATAATTCAAAATAAAATCGAAATCGTGATATGGCCTAGTGCGATTTATTAAACCCCTCAAAAAGCTGCAATTTCATTAAATAAATAAACTTATTTTTTGGATTAACATGATCCAAGCATGGCCACTGTGTTTTCAACTGTCTCAATGGCTCGCAAACAGTGAACAGCCCACACAAACTCCATCTAATGGGAGTGTTCCGAGTTTGGTTCGCTATTAGTCCGTGGTGTGTTTTTCTTATAACGTGCACTGAGAACACAAAGTGCTACGAAATCACTTTATTTCCATGTAACTAAAAACATTCTCATAATAACGTGACACTGGCGCACAGAAGAGGAGGAGGTGGCATTTCACCACATAGTAAATGAGCATGTTTAAAAAAATTATATACAAGAAATACAAATGTCTTCAGTTTACCGTAAAAAAAGGCTTGAGGATTTAATAGGACCAATGCTGTGTGAATGTAAAGAAATTATGACATAGTACTGTTGTACTGTTGTACTACAATAAAAGTAACATATTCAATAATAATCATTCATTATTATATTACAATAATATAATACTGTTCGCTAATGAAATCTCTTAAGAGTTATCATGGACGTCCAAGCAAGACATTTTACATTTAATCATTTAGTATAATTTGTAGGTAAATATTGTTCATTCATCAGTTAAGTATTGAAATGTTGGTAATTTACCAATTTTAATATGATTATCACAAATTTATATTTAAGATGAATTATTGAATTATATTCCATGAACTCATGAAGTTTAAAACGTGACTTGATCATTTTAAATTTACAGAAACCCTGTTTTGCTGATAAGCAGTGTTACATGTTCAAAGGCCTTGTTGAATGCCCCAGCCTGCTTGTACAGCTATCCCCATAGGCAGAGCGTGTGTAAGGCTGGGCAAGGCTTAGTCTTCCCCTGGCCACGGGCATGATATTCGTATTAATGCTTATTAGGTACTGATCGGAAATTCCTATTGAATCTCCAGGATAACACTGCTCATAGCTGCACCAGTAAACTGTCTAGGATCAGTTTCCCCACCTCATATACAAACTTTAATTACTAGTGGGATGGGAAAGCTGACTCTAGATCATTGGCTGTGGCCAGATTCATCTTAAAACGTAAATCGCTTGAGTCACTGTGTGCATGGTGAATGTCTTTATTTCTGAAAGAATTTTACATTTTAAAACAAATATAAAATAACGTAGTGCAATTCGTACATTAATACATATTTATTAGATTATGGTAGCATTGAAACGAGTGTATCCACGTTTGTAACATTGCTTTTTAATTACATCCATTCACATTTAAATCAAAAACCAATCAAACTTGAAACAATCCAGCATGGAGATGACTGAAAATAAATTCATTATTTTTCCTTTAGCTTGTGAAGAAGACTCTTCCACTGGATTTTATCTTAACTTCCAAAACTTTAATTCAACTGCATGATTGCATAGGTGCAGCTGCATAGGTGCGGGACCACTTTTAACGGCGCAGGTCCAAACGGTTCAGTTTTTTATTTTTATTTTGTTGCGTTAGCAAAGAGTGCACTACCAATTATTTAATTTGTTGTTATGCTGATAAAATAAATCGTGCATATTTGCTTGCTGTAGCCTAATATTGAGTTTATCTACTGTTATTGACATCTGTGTAAATAACAATAGTTAACCATTTATTCATCTGGAAGGTTTTGTATGGAGTGTGAACATTTACAGTTGGTAGTAGATGTAATTTAATAAAACATTATGTCTTGAATGCAGGGGTTAAATAGATATTTTGGAGGTGGGGAACCTTAAAATCATGTTATTGCTGATTAACATCCATTCAGTTAAAAATATGGGTGTCTAAATATGTATGTAAAGACTGATCAGCCACAACATTAAAACCACCTGCCTAATATTGTGTAGGTCCCCCTCGTGCCACCAAAACAGCGCCAACCCGTATCTCAGAATAGCATTCTGAGATATTATTCTTCTCACCACAATTGTACAGAGCGGTTATCTGAGTTACCGTAGACTTTGTCAGTTTGAACCAGTCTGGCCATTCTCTGTAGACCTCTCTCATCAACAAGGCATTTCCATCCACAGAACTGCCGATCACTGGATGTTTTTTGTTTTTGGCACCATTCTGAGTAAATTCTAGAGACTGTTGTGT
The DNA here is from genome assembly GCF_019703515.2 of Myxocyprinus asiaticus. NCBI lineage: Eukaryota > Metazoa > Chordata > Actinopteri > Cypriniformes > Catostomidae > Myxocyprinus > Myxocyprinus asiaticus. Next base: position 3,364,433 of record NC_059353.1, read on the forward strand.
GTGAAAATCCCAGGACATCAGCAGTTACAGAAATACTCAAACCAGCCCATCTGACACCAACAATCATGCCATGGTCCAAATCACTGAGATCGCATTTTTCCCCCATTCTGATGGTTGATGTGAACATTAACTGAAGCTCCTGACCCGTATCTGCATGATTTTATTCATTGCACTGCTGCCACATGATTGGCTGATTAGATAATTGCATGGATGTTTGTTGGTGCCAGATGGGCTGGTTTGAGTATTTCTGTAACTGCGCGCTGTTTTGGCAGCACGAGGGGGACCTACACAAAATTAGGCAGGTGGTTTTAATGTTGTGGCTGATCGGTGTATATTCATAGGCCTGTATGCTATTTCATAGAATATATTTTTTTCTATCAGATGAATCTCTTTTACTGGGTTTCTGTTCTATAATTTGTCTGTCATTATTTAACTTAATTGTAAAAAATGTTATTTGATTTAGTATTTTACATTAAATGACAAAAAAAAAAAATGTAATAATGTTTTCAGATGTATTTTATGCATTTTATAAAAATCAGATGACAAATGGGACAAGTTTATCATCTTCTTGCCCGAGATAAGGCATCATCTTGCCTTTGAACATGCTTAACTAACCAGTTATTTTACAATTTAAAAGTAAATACACATTCTTAAGGGTTTACAGCATTGAAATAAACTAAGAAAAATTACTACTGCATATTGATATCAGAAATGGGTGAGCAGGTGATTCCATACAGTAGGCTATTTTGCAATTTCTGTGAATTAGAGATTGGACAACAGAACCATATAGAAGTGGAATGCGCATCTGCTGAGGTGCGCGGCCTCACGCCGCTCTTGAATAGCTCCTTCTACCAGCATGCGGAACTGACTAGAGTGAAGCAGCATAATGAACTTGAAATGTTTCTGAGCATAAAAGAAATAGAATAGACTGACAAACAAGCAAAGGTGCTAAACCCTTGCAGCCCAATTTAAGCCCTGACTGAATATACAGGTGCATCCCAAACCGCACACTTCTGCACTATTCTATGCCATTGTGTAGTGTAAGTAGTGCGAGTAGTACGTTTACACTGAAAATGCAGCTAGTAGAAGTGTACTTTAAGTACCCGGATGATGCACTTTTTCATCCGTCAAAACAGAGTGTGGAATGTTGGACACCTCATGCACTCAGCACATGCGGCTTGCTGTAGATAGCGGAAGGGGCGGAGTTACCTGGCAGCACTGCTGGTCTGACAAAACAGTTGTAAATAATGAAGAATGTAGCAGCAGGCAAAACTTCACTGGATACAGCTCCTTACAAATGTGAGTTGAATGCTTAACCATCACCCAATCTGTGTGAATAGGTATGATATTTGATATACAACTGAGGTTGGCTAACGTGCTAAAGCTAGCAGCAACAAATCACGTGCATTTGAAACATCAATTCCAACAGCTGTTAAATGGTGAATGCTTTTGCAAAGTTAAAAACTGTTAAGTGTTCCATTTGGGACGATACTACACTTTGAAAATCCATACACTACATGGCTGAGTGCATGACATATTTTATAAGTGCATAGTGTGTCATTTGGAACACAGCTTATGGCTCCAGATGGCAGTAACCAGGGGCAGACTGGCCATCGGGAGCACCAGGCGTTTTCCCTATGGGCCAGCCCGCTGCTGTGCAAGAACCTTCAATAAACTCTTAAAGATGAAGTTAATACAATGGATTTTATTTGAAAATATGAATTGGCTTTTATTTACTACACATTATCTCCATGCCTCACGTGGACCTCATTATTTGACATACAAATCACAGTAATGGTGACAACCAAAAATAACATATTAAGTATAAGATGAGCTCTGAATAATTACAAAATGACAAATAACTGCAAGTTACAACAAATACAATAACAGCAGTGTAAATAAAATTGGAAAACAATAAAGCTATGAGCAGTGCATAGTAATTTGCATAATTTATTCATATCGCAGGGAGCTGAAGTGCGGCTTGCTGAATAATGCTCACGCCTGATAAAAATGCAGAAAATAAGTCATGAAAAATATTACTTTGTGGCAATTTGAGGCTTGAGTCTTGAGGCTTCCTTTGTTTAAAGGATAGCAGAAACAGCACTTGTCAAAGCATAGGGCTTTTCACTTTTACTCAAGAATAATCTGGGGAAGGAATTAAAATACTGCAGATATAAAGACACAACAAACTCACATAGAGTGAAATATGAGCAATTAATCTGCAAAATATCTGCAAAGATCTACACTTTAAGATATATATATATATATATATATATATATATATATATATATATATATATATATATATATATATATATATATATATTGCAGTATATTTGTTTATATTTATATATGTACATATTCTGGCCAACTTTGTTTTCATAGATAAAAAAAAATTAAATAAAAAAAAAAAACATTTATACATGGTTGTGTGGGTAATTGACATGAAATTTTAAGCATTGTCATCAGTGTCGTGCTGTGTGATACTTTCTTCATCTAACTATTTTAAACAACATGTTATGATCTTGTATAGCTATATATACATAAATAATATATTATCATTATACTTGTTGTTTCCACAACCTCATATTAACTAAGATGATAATTTATTTGCACTTCTAGAAAAAGGTGATTAAAATCTTTATGCTGACTTGTCACAGCACCTAAAATACACACTTTCCCTTGTACTTCATGTACATTTTAACCTAACATCTGTATGTTATGTTGGGAAAAAAGTTTTTGGACATGTTATCTGTCTGAGCTTTAAAATGATTATTTTAGTGCTTTCTCTAAAAAAATCCACTCATCACATTTACAGTGGTTTTATTTGTTATAAAGTTATGACAATTTTTTTGCACTGGTTGGGCCCGTTGTCATGACTAGCAGTCAATAGAAATGTCTTTTTTTTTTTTTTTTTTTAACACAAAAATGTGAAATTGAGCTGAAAAATTAAATTAATGAGCCAGTGTCCAGTCCAATCTTTATGCTCCCTAGCAAATTGAAGTTTTTTTTTCCCCGATTAGCCTCACTAACAAGTGGCTTTCTTGTGTCACACAGCTGTTTAGTCCCAATCATGTAAATTCTCATCACATTGTGCGTGTGGAAATGCTCTTACTTTCACTATTAATCGTAGCCGTGAGTTCTACTGTCAATTTTTTACAATGTGACTTCACCAAGGGTTTTAGTGATCTCCGGTCACGATCCTTCAAGATTTTTTTCTGACCATATTTCTTCCACAGAGCTGACGGTTCACCACCATCCTTCCAGGTTTTAATAATGCGTTGGATAGTTCTTAACCCAATTCTAGTGATTTCAATAATCTTCTTAGTTTTCTTTGCTTGATGCAGACCAATAATTTGCCCCTTCTGAAACACAGTAGCATCTTTTCCACGACCACAGGATATGTCTTCTGACATGGTTGTTTAAGAAATGAGAAGCTACACACTGCATCAGTTAGGGTTAAAAAATTGTTGCCAGCTGAAACATATTAATCACTGTAATAATGGTCCAGTCATAGGCTCTTCAGTATCTGCTTATTTAAATCCAAACGGCAACTTTTTTTTGGCCAGGCAGTGACAATAAGCTCAATGAGTTTTTTTTTTTTTTTTTTTTTTTAATGAAGAGTGTAACTTTTTAATTATTCAGCAAAAACATGAAACTTTCGGCACAAATTTTATTTTATTTTTTCTTGTTTCAACCACTGGTATAAGTTATCTGGAGACCAGGGTACCATGTTGCTACAACGTTCTCCATGGGATAAATTAGCAAAAAAGTTTGAGGACATGGCCACAACATTCCTGGAACTATTTTAATAAATGGAACTTTACCAAGATGTCGTAAATTTGTCATAAAGCAATGTCACTCTGACAAAAGGACGACTATCTGGCGACATCATCAGAACAGACTGTGTTTACTGGGAATTCAGTAAAGGGGCAGCACAGCTGCTTAATTGCGCTGCATGAAACACTGCTGGAGTATTTTAGTATGCGTCATGGTTCCACGCTGTTCAGCCCAGATCTGTGTCCCTATCTTTCTGCTCTTTGTATCCTTATATTACTGCCTTTGTTTTGGTTTTGCTGTGGCCATGTGATGATGACCATTGCAGGGTTTCCATGCAGGGGCAATCTCTGTGATTGCTCATCAGTGCAATGAGCCACAGCTGTTCCCTATTCCCCTTGATTGCTATGTTTCCTATTTAAGCTCCTTGTGTTCACTGTTCTCTCTTCTCCCTTCGGCAGGGGAATCTCTCCATCAGGGTCTTCTCGTGTGAGTCACTCATATTCGCTGATGGGCTGGATTATGATGAGTTTACCCTTAAAGAATTCTTCAACCTTGGGATCAGTGAGCCTCTTGGCCCTTGGGAGGTTAAAGGGATGGAGATTCTGTCCTTTTGGGGATTTGTGGAGAACATCTGCCATTGCAGAAAGCTGTAACGCCAATCCCAGGTGGGGACTCCCCAAGTCTGCTTTCCCATCTCCCCACCCATGCCTGTCCAGTTCTTTGGTTCCCCTAAGACCCCTCATTGGAGGAAGAATGGTTCTGAATCATCAATCGCTGCAGCTCCCCCAGAGGCGTGAGTGCCAGCCCACATCACTAAGAAGGAAGAGGGAGAGGTTGGCTATCGCCTCATCTTTGCTGTGTTCTCTGTTCTGTGACAGTTCATATTTACCTGTCCTGGTGTTCAAATCACTGTACTGCTCACATTACTCAACAAGGTTTCTTGTCATCTTGTTGTAGCAGTGCACATATTACACAACAGATCCCAGACGAGGTGCACAAACGACAAGATCTTTGGCCAAGAGGCATCCCTGACCAACCCAAAAAAATTCTCACATAATTTCACAATCAGCTTGCTGTCCAAAAGTTGTCTCTTTACTGATTTTTGTCTGAAAAACAAAAGGAGATGAGAAAAATATGGCCCAAATAATGATTGGGAAGATGTGGGCAGGCTGTTTGTGTCTGTATTGGAAGTTAAGCTAAATAAAGGTAATTAAAACATAGCAGATAGCACAATGTCAAGTATAGTGCCCTGGCCATTTATTCACTTGTTAAATTCATTATTGTTAGTTTATAACAAAACACAATTATGATCAAATTATGACTTTCCATTTCTGTACAAAGATGCATGATAAGATGTGGTTGTCTGGAGCAGTTCACTGTTGTTTTTGCTTCATTCACACAACAAGATTATATGGCAATAATATAAAACATGCTTGAAAATATCGCCGTGACTGTGATGGCTCAAAACAGGCTTATATCATATCGATGAACTGCTCATACTTGATGAGCATCGCTGACTGTAGCAAGCACCAATTTGGATATGATCCGGGGGTTTTGTCACAGACCTCGGAAATCTGTCTGCGACAGCAAAATCCAACCAAAGATCATAGTGGTCTCTGCTCATTCTGCCGTCGACCACGTTGCCCATGTGGCTTTTTCCATCAGTCCTGCTCGGTGGACCTGCTCTCTGGCTCTTCTTACCTACCAACCTCCTTCCCCGGGTGAGTCAGCCTTTTTCCAGTGTCATTCTGCCACGTGACTCAGCTCTCCAGCTCTTACCCATGCTCTGTGGCTTTGCAGCTCCTTGCTGTCCTGGTTGTCTGACGGCGGCCTGTGGCTTAACTCTGGCTGCTAGCTGTCCACTTATCTTTGGACTGACCTGTCCGATTCATTAGTCCAGTCTGGTCCAACTTTCACCCAATGTTGCTTGCTAGTATTTCTGTGCCCTCCATCTCTTTTTCAATTATGTTTTTGCCATTCAGGCACCTTGCGAATTACAGGGGGTCCTGAATGTAACCGGAGACCCCATGGAAAGCTAATTTGTGCTTTTTTGGGGGGTCTCATTAAAATTAATGCCATTAACTTGATCGGAATCGGAGCTGATCAAGACCAGAGCAGTCTCTCTGACTCTCTCTCTTTCTTGCTCTTACCCCACCTCCACACGCACCCAATCAACGGACTTCACACAAGCGTTATCCCTCCAACCCCAAGAATGTAAACAAAGCACTGTTTATTAAACATTCAGTAACAAACAGCTCATATGAATCAAGAAAAAGAATATTTCAATTTTTAATCACAAATTGTACACACAGACTTCTATACAATCTTATTGAAAGGCTATATGCATGGAGTAGAGCAGATGTGGCTATATTCTTCAGATAACTCCTGAGATGGAGGCTGTCTCTGATTCACTGGTTTACACAGGAAACATCACAACTTGAGTGAGACTCAGTAGCTGCTTCAGACTATTTGATGTTAATATGTAATTAAACTAAATGTTATTATGCTGCTTGTTTTAGATGTGCTGATTTGAAACTAAGCCAAACCCATATGATGTTCTGACAGAGGTTAATATTGCAGAGCAGAAGCTTTATACAGCAGGTATACAGAAGTTAAACATGAGATAGAACTTAGCAATGGCAAAGTTACTGTGACGTCATTGATGTTGTGATTGTCCTACTGCAGTAGTCACAGGCGCGTCATGCGGTAATGTCATCATAATACACTGTGGCCCTGACCAATCAAGAGGGAAAAATAGTGATGTCAACTTTAGCATTGTGATGTGTTGTGTCAAATAAATGCATTTTTGATAGATCTGTCCATAGCAGTGTTTCTGAATCTCTTTCACCAGAGACAAATTTGAGGGAAAGAGTGGTTTCTAAGTGAACATGTATGTCATGTAATCTCCGTTAAACCGGTCTTGAACACTCTTTCTACATTGGACGCATTGCAGCGGCTTAAGGCTGTCTACACTGGACATGTAGAAGTGAACAAATCACGTGCAGATAACACAGACCAATCAGTTATGAGCGCAAGTAGACATAAGCAATGGTTAATTGGATGAATAACCTGTATCCTATTTTACTTTCAACAGAAATCTATTGCAATATACATTTACTTATTTAATTCTTACATATGATATTATACACATCTGATATTTGTAAGTAAAATAATTGTATTTCAGATGGGATAATAAAAGTGGCTTGAGCACCTCCGCAACGCATCAGAAATAGAACTGGGTGTCCTTACATCCAGTGTTGACAGTATCATTGTTTACAGTGGGAGAAATTTACTTTTGATGCAATGTTCGAGTCCATTGTAGTCAGGGTGTTAGGCTACTCTCCCTGTCATAGTAGTATTTTACAGTAATAGTGGTTATAAAGTGTTTCTTCAGAGTGTGTTCGCTGATTTGGTCACATTATCATCTGAAAGAGTTTGTTAAATTATGTGTATCTGACTTGTCAAAGCTGATACTGTATATGACTGACATGACATTCAGTTGGACACCTCTGACCGCACATATAACATACAGAACTATAGTTGAACACTACAGTCAAATGTAAATATGTCTTATTTAATAACACATGAAATACCTGGACATTCCTACAATACATCAATATGTTAAAAATAATAAATAAACAGAGTTTAAGGCTTTGGGGTTCTACCTGGACATTGTGTAGGGATTTCGTTGAAATGAAATAAATAAGTGCTGAACTTAAACTGCTCAAGTTAACTGAAACAACAACATTCAAATAAAGAAACAGAAATACAATCACAAACATTCTTGGAACAATTCATCATATTCTATTTAATGACATTCAGAATTGGCTAAAAACTGCCCCACTAAATAATCTACATTGGTGATGAATCTCAAATCATGAGGTCAGACTTCGCAAACTGATTTTACATGGTGGACGTTCAATTCTTTCTACATGCAGTTATATTTGTACAATAATTCTTACCTGTAATATTGTACATCCTTTTAGCTTGGTGAATTTGTGAAAAATAGATCTGCTGAATCAAAGATAATGGATAACTCCTCAAACACTTTCTATACAACTTTGACTTTCTTGCTTTCAACTGACCACAATTAATTCAAGGAATAGTTCACCCAAAAGTGGAACCTTCATGTCGTTCCAAACCTGCATGGCTTTCTTTCTTCTGACGGATGTTATCAAAATGTGCATGCAATGAAATTGAATGGGGACTGATGATGTTGAGCTCTATAAAATAAAAGTATTCCATACGGCTCATGCACTATATTCCGAGTCTTATGAAGCTCTGTTTTCCAACTGCTGTGTTCTGATCGTCGTGTGACAAGCAGTAACGTTAAGCATTATTGACATCACATCTAGTGTGAGGTGACTTCATGCAGCATATTTGAATATAAGTGAAGTCAAATAACATTTATGAGATACAGCGGAGGGCAAAATGTTTTGGTGAATATGAACTTATCTGGTCTGGTCTGTTCCACACACAAAACTATTGTATGATGTCAGCAGCCTTTCATGGTGCTTTTTGTCCTTTTAAAGACACCAATATACTTATAGAAAAATTGAAGAACGAACGGGTGTGACGTGATTTCGAACAAAATCTGGCAAAAATAGAAGGTGCTTTTAAGTTTGTTGCAGTGGTTTGAAACAGATTGCCAGCATTAACTTTTTTTCTTTCCTTTCCTTTCAAATACTGCCTTAATACTGCCTGTTAAACACCTACTTACTGCCATTGGTTCACGTCATCGTAGGGTGTGATCCGGTGCTCCACCTACCATACTTTGACGCCAGCATCTATTTCCGGTTAATATTTTCACACTTACAAAAATCATGTGTTCTGCCAAACCTTTGTGGCAAACTTGCCGCAGATTTGCCACTCATCAGATTTTTCCAGCAAGTTTGCCAGAACTCTAGATTTTTTTGTAAGTGTGGAACTCAATCAAGATAAGTTAACATGAATACATCCCAGATAGCACACATACATCACCCAAACATCTATTTGATGTGTGTGTTTACATCTGGAGGACGTATTTTTAATGTTGTTTGCTCATCTGCAATACATTTATAAGACGTATGTCAATAAGTATGTCTCGGATGTTGAGACATTCAGCAGATGTCTTCAAGATGTTTATGATTTAGTATGTTTTAAGATGTTTAGCATTATTAGATTGTGGTGCTTTCCAGATATTTAGATGTATGTGTGCTATCTGGGATTGGAGTGCAGAGTTACCACCATTTTATACACAATCCGTTTTCATACACCAGTACAGTATTATCAATGTCTTTCTTTAAAAAAACAAGTAAAAGAAACTTTCTCATGATAATATGTGGATTCTATTTATATAAAATACAATAACAAATGGTAACCGGTGCATATGAAGTCCAGGTATAGCATGTTAGCATTAGCGCCATCAATGCAGAATGTAAACATGACAAATTACACATTATCTACCGCATATATCTTTCAACAATCATCAGTTGGTTAAACAGCTTTTTTCACTGATCACATGTGGATTCTGTTTATAGAATGAGGCATAAAGTCACTGATAACACATTTTAATGTCATATTGGTTGATGTTGTAGATGTAGTCTGTAGGACAGCGTGTCATATTTAAATGCTAAACGCCTCCCCCAGTGGCATGGGTAGTGTCCAAATGTTCACAAATAGTGTACCTTTTATCTAGCTCTGAGCAAAGAACGAAGAGGGAATTCGCCATGACTGCACTGATGCCTTTAGAGATTGACAGCCTCAGTCCCCACTCACTTTTATTGTATGGAAAAGATCACTTTTAACATTCTGCCAAACAACATATTTAGTGTTCCACAGAAGAAAGTCAGTACAGATTTGAAAAAAATAGAAGTACAGATTTGGAACAAATTGAGTGAATGATGAAAGAATTTACATTTTTGATTGAACTATCCCTTTAATACTTTCCAAAACAACTGATCATAAAACAATACTGAACTACAGGTCTGTTTAGGACTAGCAAAGCTCAAAAAACATCATCCTAAAACCCTAATTATGAGGTTCATTGATGTCACTATCCCTTCAGTAGCTCTGCCCGGAATTCCAGCATCCCACAAATCCATATGATTTCCTTTAAAAGTGTTTATCTCCCAGGCCGCATTTAAAGAAATATTCCGGGTTCAATATAAGTCAAGCTCAATTAGCAGCATTAGTGGCATATTGTTGATTTCCACAAAAAATAAAGCAAAAAATCTGGGTTACATTGAGGTATTTACAATGGAAGTGCATGGGGCCAATCTGTAAATGCTGAAATACTCACTGTTTCAAAAGTATAGCCACAAGTCATAGTGTCAACATGATTTTAGTGTGATAAAAGTGCTTACTAACCTTTTCTGTGTAAAGTTATATCCAATTTTACAACTTTATTGCCATTACAATACACATACATTCCATGATAACACATAGAACATTTACGTCTTAAAACATTTAGGTCTTTGAAATGGTGTGTATTTTCATTCACTTCTAAGTGACTTACTGTAACTGCTTTTTTTTTTTCTTTTTCTTTTTTTATATATATATATATATATATATATGTATATAAATGAGAGATGAGTCTAAATAAATTTCTGTGGTAATCAGCACTATGCCAAAAATGCTTTTGATTAAGCTTTACATGTTTTGAACCCATAATATTTCTTAAAGAAGTTCCACTCTGTAGGAAACATCATGTAAGTGCACATCTGAAATGATATCATGTAAATGACTTCAGTCTTGACTTGTTTCATAATGTGTGACCCATACTGCTGCTGACTAGTCCTTTAACATTAGTTACCGGTCTGACATCATGTAGCTGTTTGCGTCTGTCTATGAATGCAGCGAGTCTGGCAGTGTCCAGCGGCGTTTTGGAGTAATCTCCGCTGTGAGCACTGACCCACGGGTGCTGCAGGCATGTGGCTGAGCTCGGTCTCTTACGGGGGTCCTGGTGAAGCATGGACACAATGAAGTCTCTGGCGGCCTGGCTCACCCCGCAGAAGTACTCTTCAGGAAAACAAAAGTCCAGCCTGCAGATGTTGACGCAGGTCTCCTCCAGACTCTCATCCAGAAACGGTGAGACACCGCTGAGCATGACATATGCCAGCACCCCCACGCTCCACACATCTGTGGTAAGGGACACTGGAGTGCCCTGTATGAGCTCAGGAGCAGCAAACTCAGGGTTCCCCAGGAGCAGATGCACATAGCGGTGAGCCGAGATCTGCACAGCATCACCCAGATCTGTAAGCTTCACGCAGGGTACTGGCACGTGCAGGTCCACCAACAGGTTTTCAGGCTGTAGGAGAAGAAAGAGGTAAAGATCAGACTAAACTCTCCTTTGGTAGTATAGTCACCTGTACATTCCATGTCCATGTTGGAGAAGCCACTGAAATTATAAAGTTATACACTAAAAATTATTAAAGATTTTCAACCCTCTGAGATCCTCCAGGTACCGTTTAAAGGAGCTTCAAACATCCTATAGGGTCATACCTTGTGATCCCAGCCAACCCATCTGTTGACCATAACCTCACTATTCATTTTGGTTCAACTACACTAACACCGACCAGAACAGCTCGGAATCTGGAAGTGGTGGTAATTTTAATGCCCACATCTCATCAACCGCCCGGTCTTGCAGATTTGCACTTTACAACATCATGAAATGAACATTTTCTGTCTGAATATTTATTTTAAAAAAAAGGATGAACTTCCGATTCATCGTCACAAAGGTACGCCAAATTGTATGTAGCGTGTGTGGCCACTTTTACGAAAACAGCTATAACTCTTGAACGGAATGAGATATTATCACCAAATTTGGTACACTTATGAATGGGGTCATTCTGAGGAAAAGGCCACTGCCTGTTGGTGGCGCTATAGGTGCCATCAAAATCTATGAGAACAGTCACATATCTTTAAAATCATGGCTGCCATCAACCAATCAAATTTCAGCAGCTATTAGATAGGGTTAAAAAAAGGCCTATTTTTCTCTTGGCTCAAGAGGTCTGTGCAAAATTTGAAAACAAATTGGCCACCGGGAGGCGCTATCATGTTTTTCATGCATGTAAATGGTTGTATATATGGGTGTGTTTCACACAGACTCACATTATTCATAGCATATGATCGATCTCTTTATTCTGAACAACTTTGCCTCAAGAACCATTGGTGTGAATCAAATCGTTTGTTAAATATTTATGATTATTTAAAAAAAGTGTTGTTGTTTTTGTTTCCTATTTTTGGACTCCCACCATTAGCAATATAATGCAACAAGTGATACTGAAGTCAGTTGATTTTAGTAATAGACCTACCCATCTCTGTGTAAAAATAAAATGATGTCACTGTCTATACGGTTGTCTATACTACAGGTCAAAGTTATACGGTTAAGCTTTGACCTGTAGTTTTGCACCAAAACCCAATGTTAAAATTGTTCTAATGACCCTCCTCTACAAAACTGATTTCTCAGTAAATATTGATCCATGTCATTCATATTTAAGCTTTCATAATCATCACCTTCGTTCAGAAAAAGTATGAATAAAATAAAAAACAATTGCCAAGCAAGGCTCTGAAATTTGGTTGATTTAACATTGAATAACCATATTTCAAGAGCCTCAATGCCTTTCACTTATGACTGGTTTTCTGAAGGAACCAATGACAACCTCACCAGGTTTTCCAGTGGGTCCCAGTGTTGCATCTGTGGAACCTCAAATGGTGCCCTGTGAATCTTTAAATTTACACTTTTAATTTCATTTATACAGTGCACATCAAGCTATACTACACTGTTTTTTTAAAAAAGTAGTTAGCTACACTACAAGCGACCAACAAACAAACAACATCTTTAGTTTGTACTGTTAGACTTATACTTGTACAACTTATGTATTACTATCACAGATTTCAGATTATTTAATTTATTTCCAAAATCAGACAAGTATTTAACGGGCACAGAAAAAATAAGGATCAATTTGAGGATTACGGCCAAAGTTTACTCCGTTTTTCTTCGTGCTGCTACAGTATGTCTCACGCACAGTTAACGTGACACAGATTTGTCTGCATTCAGCCTAGGTTTTCTAGACCCGCTAACAGTCTGTGCAAAGTACAAGGGTATGCTTAGTTTTTCCTGGTGCAGTTCTGTCTTGCGCACAGTCGAGCGCAAACCATACGCTACTCACTGCCACGGAGTGTTTTGGAGCTGAGTGACATGCTCAAGCTGGGGATTGTGGGATTGACAGTGGAGCAAAGCAAGTGTTAAGAGCACTTGAGAGCGTCAAAAAAGTTTATGCACATTAAGAGTGAAATCATATCATTATGTTTAATTCAGACTTTAAACATACTTCAAATGAAGATTGCACGCATTCATTGTGGCAGTGCTGTGGCTGGGTTTAATGGCTGGGTTTAAGTTTAATAAATCAACACGTTTATATATTTTGGGCATTCAGAAATAAAGTCTCCATCTATTCAACTCTAATCGTGCATATATATATATATATATATATATATATGATTATATAATTGCTTCTGTACTAAAAGCAATCCTAGACAATACACTTTCGCTGTACCTGTTACAGACACGCCCTAAATCGGCAGCTCTCTAGTGTTCTAAGTAGCATTGAGCAGATTTCTTGTATGCCATTGGACACGTTCAGTCTTTCAAAGTACTCTTTCAGGGTGCCTACACACTAGAATTAATGCTGCATCAGAGAATGCTGTGAATGCATTGATTTCAAAGGGGATGGTGCGTCGGAAGCAGGGATGGATTGCCGACCTGGCCAATGGGACCAGTGCCCAGGGGCCCTTGACTGCCCGGGGGTTCCCTGGGCTTTAAGATTGCGTGATTCAGTTTGATGATCCCCCTGCTCAACAACTTAACACCCCCGCCCAATCAACAACTTTTGGGCATGAAAACGAAAACACACCCACCCCCCTCATCCCCGCACTCTGGTGTAGGAATCCATTGACCAATGGGATCTCGGAGAGACAGGACTAGTTGCACTGTGAAATCGAATAAAAAAACATGGCGGACAAACTCAAACTTGTGGTGTATACATTCCCTGTCCTCTATTATCATTCTCTGTCAGGCTAAAAAGATAGTAGTTGTGCAGATAAAGCCCGGAGAAGAGTTTCAATGTTTACTAGTACATTGTCAAAAATATTTCTTTTAAATATCTCTATTCGTGACCACCTCCTGGGCTTCACGCAGACAGTCCGTGCAAACTGTGCTGATGACGAAATTGACCTCAGAATGGTCTTTTACCAGAATAAGATGACAACTGTCATAATTCCTAAATGGATTCATGTGCTCACAAATTTGAAACAGCTGAGCTGCTGTAACACTACTGTTTCAGTGGTGACATGTAGTTAATTTTGTAGAGTCACTAGGATGATACACCAGTAAGTACATTTTTGTAAGTACATGTGTTCAGTATGTCTAATACTAGAAAAAGAAACACGACTGAATTCAAGGCATTATAATTCACAATTGCATGCTGCTGAGTACACATGTGATTGTGTAATATTTCACCTTGAGGTCCAAATGAGCGACTCTGCAGGTATGCAGGTGCTGCAGAGCTTCCAGTGTGTCTTTAATGAAAAAAGCCACCTTCTCCTCCATTAACTCATCATGAGCCACCAGATAATCCAACAGACGACCATCCTCAACTCTAAACATATAAAAACAATCACAGCACTGAATTCAGTCTTTAAAACCAATTAAATAAATACTTAAGATAAATCATACACCATTAAAGCCCCAAAATAAGCATCACAATTATATAATAATTCATTTTAATTATAATAAAATTATACAAAATAATATTAAACAGAAATTTCCCACTCTAACTTAATTCAGATATTTCTGTCAATGACTTAAAGAAAATTAATTGAAATAAACTACAATATAAAAAAAAATAAATAAATAAAAATAAAAAAAAGAATACAAAAATGTAAATAAAATAAAATAAATTGAAAATAAACAATAACATTAAATTCTTTAGTCTATAACTGATGTGTGTAAAAGAATATCCTTTATTTGAACAGAAAAAGAATGTAAAAGTGCTACAGTAAAAAAAAATTTATTGGTTAACAGACACCTTAACAAACACAGTAAAAATGATAAATATGATAAATATTTGACTGTTAATACTAATAATTAAAAAGGCATGATTTCAATCGCTTTATTCATTTAAACTGCACAATGAGGACTTTAAGACATTTTAGCATTTTCTGTTACAGCATAATTTTCTTTAAAGCTGATTTGAAACGATGTGTGTTGTGCTATACAAATAAAAATTACTTGAATATTGAAAAAAAAACATTGCTTTTTTACATGTAAAAAGTATGATTTTACTGTATAATTATCAGAAATATTTATCTTATGTTTAAGAAAAGAATACATGTACTTCTACGGTAAACTATTGTTAAAATTATAGTGAAAAACTATAATTGGGCATTCCCAGAATTCCCTGCGTGACCCATCACATTTCAATATATTTTATGGAAATAAATGCTGCTTCTTATTTTTGTTATCAATTATGCACATTGAGGTGTTCTATGTTATATTTGATGTAGTTTAGTTAATGTTTATTGCATTATTTTAGTGTCACATTTGTTACCCTGTTGGTGTTTATGTGAGTAACACTGTGCACTGTCTCTGCATCTGTTTTAGTCATTTCTCCTGGAAGAGCCACTCTTGATTAACTTTAAGTCATCATGTGGCCTTTTGTTACTATGGCATTTAACAATATATTTTAAAGTGAAAAGCTCCAGAAGGTTGGTAGTTCCAGAAGGCTGGTATATTAAAGTTGACATCATTTAATATTTATAAACAGTAATGAACTGTAGAACACAAAGCCACAAAAATGACATCCCATAATGCCTGAAACATAGTCACTGTGTTTTTTAAGGTGAATTTCTGGCAACCACAGCTGCCAGTATTTGACCGTAAATTTAACCGATTATTTTTTTGTATTTATTTATTTACAGTGTGGGCTGTAAATGTAAGTGTATTTGCTTTCTAAATGTATTAACTTACAGCTCAAGAACCAGCATGTATGCTGTGGGCAATTCATAGGTGTCAACTAGCGCCACCAGCTGTGGATGTTGGACGTGACGCAGGATATCAGCTTCATGGGCCACCTGCTCTTTCTTTTGCATCTTCTTATTGACAAACTTCACAGCAACCTCCTTCTTACTGGATTTACTCAAACACCTCCTGACCACAGAGAAACGACCCCTACAACAGAGCAGAGCAAACGTGAGATGACGTCTGATATTGTTATTAGCAGGGTGAAGGGCATTTGGTTGCATTTTAATGAAGGCAAAAACTGTTTACCGTCCAATTTCACATATTTCTGTGAACGCAGATTCAAAGTTGTCTTTCCACTGGATTCCAGTGCCATCATATATCGAGGCTTTATAGAAGGGAAGAAATTTGGTGTAAAAAAATAAATAAAAAATCACCACAGGTTTTAAACAGATGAATCCAATGTTGAAAATAATGCATTCATTTTAATGAATTTACTGCTATAATTTTAACTAAACAGTTACTGTTCTAAAAAATAATGTTACTTGTGGTACTTACAGGATTTCATTTACAATTACAATTTATTTGAACTTGAAGGACTGAAAGGACAATTTGGTGTCTACACTGATCAGCCAAGGCATGGATTTTACAAGACCCCTGACGGTGTCCTGTGGTATCTGGCACCAAGACATTAGCAGCAGATCCTTCAAGTCCTGTAAGTTGTGAGGTGGAGCCGTCATGGATCGGACTTGTTGGTCCAGCACATCTCACAGACGCTCAGTTGAATTGAGATCTGGGGAATTTGGAGGCCAGAGCAACACCTTGAACTCTTCATTATGTTCCTCAAACCATTCCTGAACAATGTGTGCAGTGTGGCAGGGAGCATTATCCTGCTGAAAGAAGAATACCATTGCAATGAAGGGGTTTAGCTGGTTTACAATGATGTTTAGGTAGGTGGCACATGTCAAAATGACATTCACATGAATGGCCGGACCCAGGGTTTCCCAGCAGAACATTGCCCAGAGCATCACACTCCCTCCACTGGCTTGTCGTCTTCGCATAGTGCATCTTGGTGCCATCACTTCCCCAGGTAAACGGCGCACACGTACACGGCCGTCCAAGTGATGTAAAAGAAAACTGGACTCATCGGACCAGACAACCTTCTTCCACTGCTCCAAGGTCCAGTTCCGATGCTCGCATGCTCATTGTAGGTGTTTTCGACGGTGGACAGGGGTCATCATGAGCACAAAATTTTCTGTGACTTGTGCCACAGGAGACCTTCTGTTGGTTTGGACCAGACGGGATAGCCGATTCAGTAGATTCATTGCCCTCATGAATCGATGAGCCTTGGGTGCCCAACACCCTGTTTGTGGTTTGTCCCTCCTCCGACCACTGTCGGTAGGTACTCACCACTGCTGACCAGGAGCACCCCACAAGCCTTGTCGTTTCAGAGATGCTATGACCCAGTCGTTTGACCATAACAATTTGGCCCTTGTCAAAGTCGCTCAGGTCTTTAATCCTGCGTTCAACACGTTGACTAAGAGAACTGCTTTATATGGTAAATGTCGAAACGAGTTTAATAACTTCGTAAACTCTGTATGAGTCATACAAAATGTATTTGTGATCCTCACCTGTGCTGGGTAACGTCACCATGTTTGAGGGTTCACTGGGTGGGCTGATGCCCCAGGGGTTACTGGCACTGACCCTGAACTGATAATGCCCACCAGGAATCAGATTCTCAATCTTCACACACACATCTGCAGTGGAGACCACCGACTGCTGCCACACCAGAGAGTCTACATTCAAATATACACACACATAGTGTGATTAAAACACAAAGCCAGAACATTGTTACCTTCATTCATTTGTTTTTAATGAAAAATCTTTATAGGCTTTACAGATTTTAGGATGTTTCAATAGGTGAATAGAGAAAAGGAGACATGTCCATTTATAATGCATGAACATAACTTAAGTCTATAAGACTATCTTTGCAATAATACTTAAACAGACAAATTCTAGTGATATTCTACACTTTTGTAGCAGTTATTTTTCCTCTGAAAAATAGTTACAGTGTTAGTCAAGGTTTCTTGCACATCAACAGTCATAACTTTTTAATGTTAATCATGACCATTTTCCACCCTCTCTCTGATCCTTGTAAATTAAAAAGTGTGTTTTAATACCGTACCTTTAAGACTTCTGTGTGTATATGACTTTTGTCATCATTGGCTAACCTCCATGTACCGGTACTGTCGTTTATCAAGTTGTGTCAAGTTGATGAATACTTGAATAGGTGTTGGTTAATGTGGGCAGTCATATGTTAATGAGCTGGTGGTTGTGATGTCATAACCATGAAGCTTTCTGATTGAGACATTTTTAGTCTTTTTAGTTGGTTTTTAGTTCTAAGAGTCAGAGCATATCATCTAGTGTGCTACTAAAAGTTGGTCAAATTAACTTTCTGCAGATTTACACATTTAAAAATGACACTTTTTACTTGGAAAATGGAACAAAAAGACTGGTGACACATCTTACACTTAGAGGCATATCCAAGATTTGTCCAATCAAATGCTGTCTAGAATAAGAATGTCCCTCCTACTAACACCATCAGCCAATGACTAGCAATAGCTTGCAGTAGTGTTGTCACGATACCAAAATTTCAGTAGTCGGTACCGATGCCAGTAAAAATTTCGATACCACTGCAAAAATATGCAAATATGGTTATGTGCAATTGAACATACTCCTTTAGCCTATTCAAAGTTAAATTTCAATGTAAATAGTAAATTAAAAGAATGTTTTCTGCAAGTGTTTCTCAGTTAAGTATGCATTGCTTAAGTGTTTTTAATTAGGGCCCTTCTGAAATCTGTTTTATTGTTTCCTAAATTCTCTATTCTTTTTTTAAAATTAATAATTTATCTAGAATTTCATGTTTAAAAGCTTAATATAATTTAATCGTCAAAATTGTTTCCAATCAAATTAATTCTAAAAACTTTTAAAGATTTTTGCAAGTAAAAATAGAACAATTACTTACCAACATACCATACCAACAGCACTCTTGCTTGTGATATATTGCTTAGATATTATTATTATTATTATTATTATTATTACAGTGAATATTACATTTTACTATACAGTTGTAATATATTTCTGTTGCAATTTCTTCAATTTCAGGTGTAAAAAATGGGACAAGTCCTTCTGTATCTCTGTCCCCAACTTGTTCCAATTGCAATTTCAATAGGAAACAAATCAACAAAGGACACAGGAAATCGACATGTTGTTCCGAAAGATCATGCACCCTGAAATCAACCCCATTTAGCTGAATTACTGACAAGCGGCATCCCCATTAGACATTTTTGCATCAATTCAAGCCTGAACACATTATGCTACCGTTGTGCTGCGCTGCTCATCATCCTTCAAGATATGGGTTCTGGACCCATGGAAACCAGGAAGTAATCACGTTCACATAAACAATGGTGAGAGCCATACAGAGGTTGCATCTTTGCTCTGAAATGACATTTCTACTCCACCGATGGTTATATTTAGGGTTTGGGTTAGAGTTTATAAAATATGCATTCCTGATCACTGTATTACATAATTTACTACTAAATTTACAGCATGCTTTTGGAGCCAAAACACCAGAAACTGGAGCTCACACATGGCCATATGTTTTACAACACTTCCAGCTTCAGCCACTTGGGGCAGTGAATAGAATATCTGTGAAGCACAGACCGATTTCAGCAGCAGAACTTTCGAGCTACTGTCATCGAATTCACAGTGCGATTAGTCTGGTTCGTCAAGCCATTTCACAGGGTCTTCAAATCTTTGTCTGTCATTACAAATCTCAGGCAGTGGTTCTCCCAGTGGATATCTGTCAGTGTTGTTAAGCTGGGACTGCTCGTGTCATTGTTTACCTTCCTGTCTGTACTCCACAGTGTAGCTGGAGATGGCAGAGTTTCCTGAGCTGGATGGAGGAAGCCAGTGGACGATCACAGCTGTGCTGCTGGCTTCCTGTGCCACAGGCCGAGCAGGGGCTGCTGGGATACCTGCACCACATCACAATTGTCAGTAAAACATGCTGAAAGATCAGCTGAACATTTCACATCTTTATCTCTTCATGTCTCTTCACCTTGTACTTTAATAGAGGCAGATGATGAGGAAGTGCCGTGCTCATTAACAGCCACACAGGTGTAGATGCCAGTGTCCTGCGGCATCAAATTACAGATTTTCAACACTATATCACCTGTATCCCTACAGATCAACAGAGAGAGAAAGAGAGAGAGAGAGAGAGTTACTTTCAGGAGAGAGACAATGAGCATATTATACAGTTGAAGTCAGAAGTTTACATACACCTTAGCCAAATACATTTAAACTCAGTTTTTCACAATTCCTGACATTTAATCATAGAAAACATTCCCTGTCTTAGGTCAGTTAGGATCACTACTTTATTTTAAGAATGTGAAATATCAGGATAATATTAGAGAGAATGATTTATTTCAGCTTTTATTTCTTTTATCACATTCTCAGTGGGTCAGAAGTTTACATACACTTTGTTAGTATTTGGTAGCATTGCCTTTAAATTGTTTAACTTGGGTCAAATGTTTTGGGTAGCCTTCCACAAGCTTCTCACAATAAGTTGCTGGAATTTTGGCACATTGCTCCAGACTGAACTGGTGTAATTGAGTCAGGTTTGTAGGCCTCCTTGCTCGCACACACTTTTTCAGTTCTGCCCACAAATGTTCTATCGGATTGAGGTCAGGGCTTTGTGATGGCCACTCCAATACCTTGACTTTGTTGTCCTTAAGCCATTTTGCCACAACTTTGGAGGTATGCTTGGGCTCATTATCCATTTGGAAGACCCATTTGTGACTGAGCTTTAACTTCCTGGCTGATATCTTGAGATGTTGCTTCAATATATCCACATATTTTTCCTTCCTCATAATGCCATCTATTTTGTGAAGTGCACCAGTTGCTCCTGCAGCAAAGCACCCACAGAACATGATGCTGCCACCCCCATGCTTCACAGTTGGGATGGTGGTCTTCGGCTTGCAAGCCTCACCTTTTTTCCTCCAAACATAACGATGGTCATTATGGCCAAACAGTTCAATTTTTGGTTCATTAGACCAGAGGAAATTTCTCCATAAAGTAAGATCTTTGTCCCCATATGCACTTGCAAACTGTAGTCTGGCTTTTTTATGGCGGTTTTGGAGCAGTGTCTTCTTCTATGCTGAGGAGCCTTTAAGGTTATGTCGATATTGGACTCGTTTTACTGTGGATATAGATACTTGTCTACCTGTTTCCTCCAGCATCTTCACAAGGTCCTTTGCTGCTGTTCTAGGATTGATTTGCACTTTTTGCACCAAACTACTTTCATCTCTAGGAGACAGAATGCGTCTCCTTCCTGAGAAGTATGATGACTGCGTGGTCCCATGGTGTTTATACTTGTGTATTATTGTTTTTACAGATGAACATGGTACCTTCAAACATTTGGAGGTCCACAATTTTTTTCTGAGGTCTTGGCTGATTTCTTTTGATTTTCCCATGATGTCAAGCAAAGAGGCACTGAGTTTGAAGGTAGGCCTTAAAATACATCCACAGGTACACTTCCAATTCAGTACACCTCCTATCAGAAGCTAATTGGCTAATTGTCTAAAGAATTGACATCATTTTCTGGAATTTTCCAAGCTGCTTAAAGGCACAGTTAACTTAGTGTATATCAGTGGTGGGCCGTGCATTTAAGGCCTTCAGTGTGATTCATGCAATTAAGAAAACACAGATTCACAATGAATAAGACACCCTATGCCTTTGGGCATCATACATTATGTCGCAGCTAACTAATAATACCAACTGACATTTTAAAAACACGTCCATGCCTGAAAGCCAAAACTTGAAACGACACTTAATACTCAAGCAAGCCTAATTGTAACTGCAGCATAACTGTTTTGTGAAATGAATGTCTCCCTAACAGACATTCAAAAATCATAATGTTTCATATGAATCTACCAAGGAGGTCTATAATACCTGGAAAAATCTATCTAATAATATTTGCGATTTAAATGTTGCTTGCAATAAATTTCATTTCGTCAGGGTACACGGTTATGCTGTGTTCCATACAAGTTGGATGAGGGATATTCCTACTTGATATCTCTGACCATAAATGTATTCCATTCCCCGATATTCGGAAGATGACGTGTAAGAAAATAAAACTGCAATGCTCCCGTTAGCTTAGCAGGGGTTTGACTCTCATTAGAGATGTCTCCTAGCAGCTGAACTGATAAACAATGCTGCAGCGCTAGCATTTGTGCTTCAGGTGTACGATTATCAAAAGAGATTATAATTTTTTATACACCTGTTTCTGCAGGCGTTTGTTAAACAAGCTTTAACAACATGTAATGTGGAATTTAACTCATTTATCGATAGTACTTAATAAAGTGAATGTTTATCACTTACTTTTGTATATCTCCGAGTGTTGACATGTTTGTGTGACATCATGCCCCTGCATCTCGGCGCAATCCGAGCAGAGTTGCACTTTTCCTAGTAGGAAGTTGTAAAATCCGACTTTCCGAGTTGAATGGAACGCAGCACTACTTTTCAAAACTTGATCTGACAATGAATGCTCCAGCAGCCTAATTTACACTTAGAAAACTCCTGAGGTTGCTATAACAATGCAAAAAGCACTTACCAATTTACATGAAGTGAAAATCAGTCTTCCTTTCCTGTTTAATAAATTAATCAATCACACAGTCATGCAGAACATTTCGTGTTTTTAAATCCATAAGGATCTCTTTCTCAATGGTGATAGCGGCAGTGATGACAGCCGACTCGTCAGCAGGATCTTGCGCTCTTCGCTCTTGAATTACATACATCACTTAAAGCGTGATTGCATCACTCAAGGCCAGCTAGAAGGCCTCGACCGGGACATATCCTAAAGTTCACACCCACCAAGAACAAATAAATCAATCTGACTGGCTGATGAATCTGACATTCTGACATTAGATGCACATTCATTTGCACTGTTGAGGGATTCTGTGGAAATTCTGAAGGCCTGACGGTATGGAGCTCAAACTCACGCGCTGCTTTGGGCATGCGATTTGTGAAACAGTTGTCACACTTTGCTTGTAAGCATCAAGGAATACATTCTGACTAGATGAACTTTTCGTTTTTCTCTATTTGTTTGTAGATTAATTAAGAGTGGAAAGCGATTAAAAATACATAGGCAAAAAGGTGATTGAGAATGAAAGGATGAAAAATATTTATTTATTTGGCATGTTAGGCCAGCAGAGAAGGCTTTGCTGAGAATTCGCCACTGGTGTATGTAAACTTCTGACCCACTGGAATTGTGATTGAGTCAATTAAAAGTGAAACAATCTGTCTGTAAAGAACTGGAAAAATTACTCTTGTCATGCATAAAGTAGATGTCCTAAACGACTTGCCAAAACTATAGTTTGCTAATATGAAATCTGTGAACTGGGTAAAAAATGAGTTTTAATGACTTCAACCTAAGTGTATGTAAAGTTCTGACTTCAACTGTGTATATATATATATATACATATATACATATACACACACACACACACACACATACACATTACATTTACAGTAAGTTTATTAGGTTTGTTATGATTAGGGGGTGATTTAAAACAATGCTGACCACATCATTTAAAAAAAGTTACTTTTTTTTTATAATTTGAATTTTCATTTCTGTTTGTTACTCAAATCAATAAATCTTTGCAGGTTTTTTTAGAAGCAGTCCAGTAGAAGTGTGTGCAAAATCAATCCCTTATTCCAAGTGTTGTATTCATACTTCTTACATGAAGCAACATGTCTGTAATAATGAACGGATCATTGCAGTACAGGAGGGGGACTGGGAAATATTCATCAAGTGGTCAAACTGAAGTAAATTAAGATTTATTTCTATAGTGCACTTGTATTTAGTTAAGAGTCGCTGTCAGTGACACAAGGCAACAATGCCACAGAAAAGCCCCTGTAGAGGTGAGAAGAAACCTCAGCAATCATGAGACAATTATATACAGGGTTGGGAGGGTAACTTTTGAAATGTATTCCACTACAGATTACAGAATACATGCTATAAAATGTAATTTGTAACGTATTCCGTTAGATTACTCAAGGTCAGTAACGTATTCTAAATACTTTGGATTACTTCTTCAGCACTGGTAGATTTTTTCACTTGTTTTGACTATAAAAACTCTGCCAGTACAATAAGACAAAATACACATGTTAAAAATACATTCTCTGAAAAACATAAATATCTTATGCAGTGTTGTTTCTAAAACAAGTTAAATCAAATTGGTCTTGTTTTAAGGATTTTTAGATATTTTTACAGGAAATACAAAAATTATTATCAAGAATATGATTTTTGCCCTAATATCAAAGGTCTTACTAGAAAAAATAAATTATTATCCAACGTGAATTTTCTTGATAAAAAATATAATCGTGCCTGATAACATGTGCATGTAAAATGGCCAGAAATAGCATTTTATCTTAGCGTAAAGCTGACAATTTACACAAGGTTTATTTCTATTTCCTCTGCTCCAAACTTACTTCAAACTTACTTCTCTGTCTGCTCATATGAATGTAACACATCATAAGAAAGTGTTTCACCGCTGTTCAAATGCACTTTGGATCACATCATTTATATGTATAAATGTTTTCCATCTGAAAGGACTAAATATTAAATGAAACAAATGACAATAAAATGCAAAGTAATCTCTTCAGTAATCAAAATACTTTTTGAATGTAACTGTATTCTAATTACCAATGATTTAAATTGTAACTGTAGTGGAATACAGTTACTTATATTTTGTATTTTAAATACGTAATCCCGTTACATGTATTTCATTCAAACCTTGATTATATAACACTACACTGAGATTTATGAGGTCACAAGAGCACAATTCCCCACACAATATTTATTTGATAAATACAATTCAGAAGACATGATGTGAATAAACCTGAATGTACAACATTTCTTTGATCCATTTATCCGAACACCACTCACCTGAACATCACTGTCTTATACTCAAATAAACAAATTTGATAAATACTAAAATATCTAGTATTGATAAATACTAGACTGCAACTAGAGCACTTGTTCTTTTACTATCTTTTCAGTTTCAATCTTGTGATCATAGTGTGTGTTGTGACTCATTAATGATCTGTACCTGATGTTGATAGTAAATCTGTTGTTGTTGACCAGCAGACTTTGATCGGGTCCTTTCAGTGTGATGGTGGGTTTGGGTCGAGCGCACACTTTACAGCACAGCACCACCGTCTCCCCCAGAGCACACGTCACGTCTGCTAGAGGGGTCAGGAACTCTGGAGCCACTTCATTACACATACAAGACGTGATTACAATCAGACCACACACTTCATTCAATAAAACACACTCCAGGATTAATACCAGACCAAACATTCACTAACAAAGTATCAGAGAGTACCATAGATATGATGACTATGACTCTTTTAGTTTTCCCTTCCATCTCAGCTTATTAAAAAAAATTAAATAAGGTAAATATACATATGTACATACTACATAGTAATAATATGGTTGGCAAATTCAGATTTGAAAACAAGCTTCAGGAGCCATGCACATGTCCCATTCAACGATACATTCTAGAGGAAAATACAGAAATACTGAACGTCATAGCTATGGAGGATCAAGTCCAATATTAAAAATTAAAAATAAATATAAAAAAAGTACATAAAAATACACACATTTTCAAATTTGACAAATGAGTATTTATACTTTTATTTCCTTATTTAATTATTTATACATTTATTTATTTATTTATTTCCTCATTTATTTATTTAATCATTAATTTATGTTCACATTTATACACTGTATTTCCACATTTATTCATTTCTACATTTCTTTGGCTGTATGTTTATGAGGGGCTGTGTTGTCTTCTTCAGGCATTGCAGTTGACCTCAGAGTGCCCAAAAATAAAGCTTGGAGGCCACAGTGACATCTTTGTTGTTAAATGTGAGTCTACAGACTTGAAATATAGCCACAGATGAGCATGGGCATAGGTTTATAAATGATAAAATATACATGTGAACAGAGTCACATAGGGAAGTTAAATAGGAAATGAATGATTTCTGTTGAATGAATGAATTAGAGATTAACGATTTGTCTAAAATTTTTGTGTTTTAGTAATTTTATATCACGGTAACTGTATGTATCTAAGCAGATCATAGCTGTATGAACTTAGGATTTCTAAAATGTCTGGGATTCGGCTGAAAATCTTGGCAGACAGTCTGAACAGAAACCACAACTTGAACAGATCTGATAACAGACTCTTTGACATGGACAAAATGCAGAGTGTGCACATGAAATGATCCAGTATTAGGGTGGTTTCACATATAGTCTGTTTTAAATGAACCAAACCCAGTTCAGTTAAAGTGAACCAAAAAGGGAACCAGCTGCAAATGACCTCAGTGCTTTTGGTGTTCATAATGTAAGTGGACTAAAAGAGGACCCAGTTTCTTTTTTGGTCCTCTTCACATAATTGTGGTCTCAGACCCCTTGTTGTTCACACCACAGGTCCTTAAGAACTCAGACCCCATGGCAGTCACGATTACTGTATGTCATTTGGCTAACAATAAATTGGCATACATAAATTGTGATTATGATAATAAATTGTCATACTTCTTAAGGTGTATAAATGCTGAATTCACATTCACCTTAAGTAGTAATGTATATAACTTGGAATCAAATAATAGGGCTATATTACTTCCTTTAGGCTTTAACAGGCTTTAACAACTTAAAATATTGCACAGGGATAGAATGACATGAAAAATAATATTTTCAATGTTAAAATATTTCCAAATACTTAAAACATGTCCCTCTTTTAGTCAACTTTACATTTACACAGTTTATAATATAACCCAGACAACCCAGCCAATTCTATTCTATTCTTATCTATTCTATTAATATTATGCAATAGTAATATATTAATGTCCTAAATTCTTTACTTTCACATTATGTTAAGGGTCTCCGATTAAACCCACAAACCCTTATTTCGCATGAAGGAAAACGAAACGAGATTCTATAACTATTTGAAAATATGTTTCTCCACAGAAATAAAGTGAGCGTCTCTTCCTGTATGTCAAGTTTAACACTGCATATATTAATGAACACAATCATTTGCCATTATGCAAACATTAAATTAAAGTGAAATGGAGTGCTTTGCTTTCACTATCAAAATCACTTTGGCACGAACCTCAGCAAACGGCTTGCGCATCACAGCGCTTCAAAGCAGTTCATCTTCACACAGTCTTCAGAAGCTGCTCTGACTGCAGCCGGTTTAATTTGGAGTACTCAGATAATGACGTGGTCATGGTAATCATGGTATTTCTATATTAATTTAAAATTCCCTTATTTGGACAGTAAAATGTGAGTGGAATTTAAAGTTCACAATAATCGCAGTTAAATAAAATAATCTCGATCAGGCGATTATGTAATTCAATGCAGGCAGCTGTGTATGGCAAGCCTCTCGGTACTTATGTCATAACGAAAAGCAAAACAGACTGGTACCTCTTCACCTTCACATAGCAACAATCAATCAAACCACAAAAGGATGTGTAAATAAACCATACTCATACCAACTCCCGAGGTGGTCTGAGTTTGGTTCATTTGTGGGACCTTTTGTGGGGTCTGAGATCATTTGGGTTGTTCACACATGCACATTACATCTCTCTGAGACCATTTGGAGTGCTCAAAAGAACTAAGTGTGAAAATGCCCTTAATCATATTTTACAATTTATAAAAATATGTCCATGCCCATATGTGGCTTTATTTTAAGTCTGTATACTCACTTTTAATTTTGTCAACCAAAAGATGTCACTGTGGCCTCCAAGCTTCGCTCTGGAGCAATCTGAGTTTGTTTGCTATGCCCCCAAGCCATTTTTTATTTCTTTTTGCAATTCTTCCCATAAGGCCTGCACCCCTGAGTCTTCTCTTTACTGTTGTACATGAAACTGGTGTTGAGCGGGTAGAATTCAATGAAGCTGTCAGCTGAGGACATGTGAGACGTCTATTTCTCAAACTAGAGACTCTGATGTACTTATCCTCTTGTTTAGTTGTACATCTGGCCTTCCACATCTCGTTCTGTCCTTGTTAGAGCCAGTTGTCCTTTGTCTTTGAAGACCGTAGTGTACACCTTTGTATGAAATCTTCAGTTTTTTGGCAATTTCAAGCACTGTATAACCTTCACTCCTCAAAACAATGATTGATGGACAAGTTTCTAGAGAAAGTTGTTTCTTTTTTGCCATTTTTGACCTAATATTGACCTTAAGACATGTCAGTCTATTGCATACCGCAAATGGGACCTGTCTAGATTTGATAAAAAATTACTTTTTTCAAATAGTGATGGTGCTGTTTTTTACATCAGTGATGTGCTGACTATACTTTGTGATCAGCTGAATGCCACTTTGGTGAATTAAAGAACCAATTTCCTTCCGAAACAGCAAAATCTGTACATTATTCCAAACTTTTGGCCGCAAGTGTAAATGTGAAAATAAATGTATAAATAAATAAGGAAATAAAAGTATAAATACATTTGAAAATGTATTTATGTTATTTCTATGTACACTTCTTTATTTTATTTTTACATTCTTTGCTAATATATGTATTTATTTATTTGTAATACTGGCAGACTTGGTCCTCCATACACAGCGTGTGTACATTTATAAATAAACTCACCCTCTTGGATGAAATTAGGGTTCAACAACTGCAAAACAGATAGATGAGTGTTACAGGTGCATTTTATTTACACACACACACACACACACACACACACACACACACACACACACACACACACACACAAATCACCAAATTGTACAACACACAACAAAGGAAGAAAAACATTGTGTTGTGTGATCTCAGCAACAGTCACTAGAGGGCAGCACCATCACATGTGATGAAATCCATGTTAGTGCTTAGACACAAGCTATGTTTGGAATGGCACATTCACAGTATGGTAAATAGCAATATGCTGTATTTACAAAAATTAGAACATTGTGTGGAAAACTGTATCCCACTATGTAATGCACTTCACTTTACCTTCCATGTCCAATGGAATAAATGAACAGAAAATAATATCAACCACAATATTGAAATTTATTATTAGTATTTTTCTTGACAAATTATTTGATTGGACTGTCAAAAGTTGAGAAATTTTTAAAAGTGTGATCTCATGAAATTACAACTATGGTGACATTTTTGCAAAATGATATTACTTTGTTCATTACACGTTCGTGGCAGTTCTTTTTGTTTTTTCATTTTTATCCCCTTTTCTCTCCCAATTTGGAATGCCCAGTTCCCACTACTCGATCTCAATGGGGCGTGTGGTAAGTTGTGCATGGATTGCGGAGTGAGACTTGTCCCCACTTCTGAGACCATCAATCCGCGCATCTTATCACGTGGCTCGTTGTGCATGACACCGTGGAGACTCCCAGCATGTGGAGACTCATGCTAATCTTGGCGATACATGCACAACTTACCACGCGCCCCCTTGAGAGCGAGAACCACTAATCGCGACCACAAGGAGGTTACCCCATGTGACTCTTCCCTCCCTAGCAACCGGGCCAATTTGGTTGCTAAGGAGACCTGGCTGGAATCACTCAGCACACCCTGGATTCGAACTCACAACTCCAGGGGTGGTAGTCAGCGTCAATACTCACTGAGCTACCCAGGCCCCATTGTGGCAGTTCTTGAGTTTTTCATCAACAAAGCCTAACTCCCTAACCTAAACCTTAAACCTAAACCTAACCGATAGTGTCAGAAAAGCAAATTTGAGATGAAAAACACTTGCTGAAGCAACCACATAATTTTATGGTGCTTCCTTTGCATCGCAAGCGCATTTTTGATCACATGCAAACAAGCGTGTAAATGTAGTTGTTTATCGCCTTACAAGTCATGCGCTATAGTAAAAGTGTTTAGATGTCATAAAATAGGATTGTGTGAGTAACAAAGCGAAAAGTAAGTGTGTATGAACTGATAATCTGTTGTTTTACTCGTGATTTGTGTGAAAGGGAATAAAAGACACTCTAGTGTTCATTCCACCAGGAAACTGCAACGATGCCTTCAACGAGCCATAAAATATAGGTATAGTATTGTGATTCTAGGAGACCAGGTTGCAATTTATACGCAAGTCTGAATTAAAATGCTAAATTACCGAGATGATAACTTTACATCACTCACTGACTTAAACATGC
Source organism: Myxocyprinus asiaticus (assembly GCF_019703515.2). Taxonomy (NCBI): domain Eukaryota; kingdom Metazoa; phylum Chordata; class Actinopteri; order Cypriniformes; family Catostomidae; genus Myxocyprinus; species Myxocyprinus asiaticus. Next base: position 3,394,446 of record NC_059353.1, read on the forward strand.
TGCATAATGAGGTCATGTGACAACAATGTAGTAATTGCTGTTACATTTATCGATGAATACTGTTTCAGTATTTTAAAGCCTCAACTGTTCACTATTAAATTCAGTTCATCACAGATCACGAGAAACCACTGAACTGCTAAACAGCATGCATTGAGAGCAGTGTGTCTACCTCCATACTAGTTTTGGGGTCTAGGTCATCTTCACAGTCGGACTCATCTGAGCTGCGGGTCTCCTGTGATTCAGAGAGAGAGATGTTAAAAACCTCACAGCACAAGAATACAGTGGGACGGAGTTTCAAGTCTATAAAAAGTCCAGGTGTATATTAGAGGAATAAAACTATCCTCAGTTAATGAATGTTATTAACGACACAACTGTGAGACTAAACAAATGGAGAAACTGACCTACTTTACACTGCAAACTATACAGTATATTCTGTATACAGATATATGTATAACTAATATATATATATATATATATATATATATACACACACACACACACACACACTGTATATACATATATACTAAGGCCAAAAGTATTGAAATAAAAAAAAATGGAAAAACCTATTGTATACTGCATATTCCTATAAAACTGTTTGAGAGCTGATTCTTCTGCTTCTAAATTTTGAAAATTATTGAATTACTGAATTATTGATATGATTATTGAAACCTGACCATTAGTGTCACGCTGTCATTAGACAAACCCAAGTAAAGTCAGTGCCATATCTTAGTTTATTTTCACACAAGTGAGGGTGCACACACACACACACACTCCTCATTCTCCTACTCACTTTTACAGTGACCTTGCTGCTGAGAATGTCTTTAGGCTTACGCAGTCCATTCTCAACCTTAATGTCACTTTTGAGCGGCGTACTGTTCTTCGCAGCACACTTGCGAGCACGAAGCGTGTTCCATGACAGAGACTTCCTGTTGTGTCGAAACATCAAGCGGTCAATCCCAACATATGCTCATGGAAATGCAAATGTAACCATGAGGAAAAGCAAATTAAAGCTCTTGAGGGGGGAAATCATTTCAGGAGGGAAATAAAAGAAGGCCACAAAACAAACAGTAAAATCAGCAAGATATTTGATTGTTGTTAACATTATCAATGTCTGAATGTCACTGCATTACAACATATAGTGAAAGCAAGTTCATATTAATGCAATTATACTTTGGGGACATTCGGACATTGTGTCCAAATACCATGTGTATTTCAGTATTAATTTGAGAATTCATTATGATAAAATCCACAAGAATCAAGAGGAATGTAAACTATTTGATTTTATTTCTATTTCTACATATATATATATAAATTAATTTATATACTTACACCAAAGTGGACACACGGTTTGTGTAAGAGCAGAAGCTTCAATTTAAATACATTATCATTCCAATTCACAGCAAAAACTGCTTCACACACAAACCTTTACTGTCAAGGACCGGTGAGGTTAGTACAAACACAAAATAAATGTTCTACACACTACATTATGAAAATAAGGAAATGAAATTAATAAATCAAAATAAGGTGCACCATTTCTATATTTCAAATGAGATCTGGGACTTCTTAAAAGGTCTGAAAATTGTAATACATTTAAATAGTATTTGCATTTACTTTCAATTAGCACTAACATTTTGGAGAAAACATTAAAAAAGTCCAAATAAAACAGGATTCACTCAACTAAGTCATGTTAAGCCATGTGCATGTCAACATTTTATTTTACATATTTAACATAATACATTTAAAATTATTAGTTACACTACAACATTGCAACTGTAGTTCTATTGCACAAACCTGACTTCATTAATAAGGGTTCAGTTAAATAGTGCAAAATGCTCTTTACAGGAATGTGCTAGAAACAGCAAACAAACCAACAGTATTTACATTAAGTGGCCGATGTGATACTGTAGAAGAAAAAAAAAAAAATACTATACAAAAATACAATTAAAACAAATAAACAACTTATAGAAAATTGCCATAGACAACAGAATATACAGTATCTCCATGAGGAGAAACAGGCCAGTTCCTTCACAAGGTCTTTCCTTTCTCTCTCTCTCTCTCTTTTTTATCTTTCATTAAGAAATTTACAAGAAATATATCAACAAAAAACAAAGAAACAATAAAAAACAGGTTGTTAGGAACTGAAATAAGTGTCCAAATGTGTCCGTTTCCACACTGATGTAAGATTCCTTGCAAAAGTCTAAAAAACAACATTTATCTTTCTTTGCTTTTTTACATTTAGCCCAGAAAAAAAAAAAAAGCTCAACATATCTAAATTTCTTTTGCAAAAGGGTCCAAAACATCCGTATTAATTCAAACAGATTGGGGTGGGGGTGTTCACAAAAAAAAAAAAAAAAAAAGCAATCCTTTAAGCAATCCAATCAGAGTTCCAGTTAGTGTTGACACTTACTTGATGTTTGGGTCTGCAGTAGTGTCTTTGAGGGGTTTCATAACCGGGCCAAGGACGTGTCCCGGCACCCAGCCCTCAGCTGCTGGTGATTGGCTGTTCGCGGGACGGTACACCAGATACATGTTTTGCTGGTTAGTGGCCAGTATCTGCACCGTCTCGCCCTGCGTGACACAGATCTCGTTTTCTTTCAGTGCATTATAGTCCTGAGTCACCATCAAGGAGGATGTACCATTACAACCCACACTGTCATGTTGCTGCATGAAAAACACAAACACACAAACAAAAAAATGTGTATGGTTAAAACATCATATGTCAAGCAAAACTTGCATCTCAGATATCAAAATGACATTCAGAATCTTAAAGCCAAAGTGTGTAATTTCAGCGCCACTAGTGGCACCAAACGGTATTGCAACTGTTGTCAAACAGGTTTCACAAACACTCCCTCGTCTGCCATTGGTTCTATATGACTACTGAGGACAGTTGTGTAATCTAAAGCACATGCTGAAATTCAAGGTTGTTTTAAGTGTGCTAAACATGGCAAGCACCCTACAGAGAGGCAGTAAATCTATGCAAGAACACTAATAATAGAACAACAGCAGTTCATTTCTAAACACTGCAGAAGAGTGAGTGTGTGGGTCAACAATGCAGCTCAGGCAACTCCGCAAACCAGATATTCTGTTTTAAAATGCAGGTACACATAGTTTCATAAAAAATATTCCTGGCATGTCCCTAACAACCTGTCTTAAAAATCCAGTTTAACCCGTTTAAAACTGAACTGCAGTGTCTGCCACATAAAGCTGAAGTTTGTAATTTCTGCAACAATAGCGATACCAAAGAGAATTGCGGAAATTAACAGTTTCAAAACAGCTTTCTGAATATGCCACCCGTCTACCGTTGGTCAAACAAAGAGATCAATGAGAAACAGATCAATATTTAAGTCTTTTTTACTATCAATCTCCACTTTCACATTCTTCTTTTGTTTTTGTTGATTCAAATTCTTCGTGCATATCAACACCTACTGGGCATTTATAATAAAACAAATCTGATCTGTCTCTCACCCACACCTATCATATCACTTCAGAAGACATGGATTTAAACACTGGAGTCTTATGGATTACTTTTATGCTGCCTTTATGTGCATTTTGGAGCTTCAAAATTTCAGTCACCATTCACTTGTATTGTATGGACCTGCAGATCTGAAATATTCTTCTAAAAATCTTCAGTTGTGTTCAGCAGATGAAAGAAAGTCATACACATCTGGGATGGCATAAGGGTGAATAAATGATGAGAGAATTGTAATTTTGGGGTGAACTATCCCTTTAACATTCACATTAACCAATAACCCATATCATCTAGAGTTAAAATTATTGAGAAGAATTACGAAAACAAGCATTTATTTTGTTGCAATAACCAGGAATATGTATTAGGAAAGTAAATAAGATCCATTTTGAGTTCATGTTGACTTTAAGGCCTATTTTTACAAGAATTGTTTTACATGAGGCTATATAACATATATAGTAAATCTCAAATATTTAATCATATTACAGTTAATGTTGTAGCAAGTGTTACTTTATGGAACTATCGGTCATCTGCAAAAATCAGTGCTGATAGTTGCTGATAGTTTTTTATTAAAAATTATTACATTTGTATTATTTTATTTAAAATGATTATTCCTCCATTTCTGGCACCGAAAGTTTCTTAGCAACCTCTAGAGGAGAAATCTTTAACTCCGCGTAGTTTGTTGTGCCACATGACTAGACGATGCACAGAGCCGAATACTTAATACTTAAGTTGATTTAAAACATTTACAGAACAAAGCTAAGGTAAGTATACATTACATGTTATCATTATATATATATATATATATATATATATACACATACACACACACACACAGGTGCATCTCAATAAATTAGAATGTTGTGGAAAAGTTCATTTATTTCAGTAATTCAACTCAAATTGTGAAACTCATGTATTAAATAAATTCAATGCACACAGACTGAAGTAGTTTAAGTCTTTGGTTCTTTTAATTGTGATGATTTTGGCTCACATTTAACAAAAACCCACCAATTCACTATCTCAACAAATTAGAATACATCATAAGACCAATAAAAAAAACATTTTTAGTGAATTGTTGGCCTTCTGGAAAGTATGTTCATTTACTGTATATGTACTCAATACTTGGTAGGGGCTCCTTTTGCTTTAATTACTGCCTCAATTCGGCGTGGCATGGAGGTGATCAGTTTGTGGCACTGCTGAGGTGGTATGGAAGCCCAGGTTTCTTTGACAGTGGCCTTCTGCTCATCTGCATTTTTTGGTCTCTTGTTTCTCATTTTCCTCTTGACAATACCCCATAGATTCTCTATGGGGTTCAGGTCTGGTGAGTTTGCTGGCCAGTCAAGCACACCAACACCATGGTCATTTAACCAACTTTTGGTGCTTTTGGCAGTGTGGGCAGGTGCCAAATCCTGCTGGAAAATGAAATCAGCATCTTTAAAAAGCTGGTCAGCAGAAGGAAGCATGAAGTGCTCCAAAATTTCTTGGTAAACGGGTGCAGTGACTTTGGTTTTCAAAAAACACAATGGACCAACACCAGCAGATGACATTGCACCCCAAATCATCACAGACTGTGGAAACTTAACACTGGACTTCCAGGCTTTGAGCTTCTCCACCCTTCCTCCGGACTCTAGGACCTTGGTTTCCAAATGAAATACAAAACTTGCTCTCATCTGAAAAGAGGACTTTGGAACACTGGGCAACAGTCCAGTTCTTCTTCTCCTTAGCCCAGTTAAGACGCCTCTGACGTTGTCTGTGGTTCAGGAGTGGCTTAACAAGAGGAATACGACAACTGTAGCCAAATTCCTTGACACGTCTGTGTGTGGTGGCTCTTGATGCCTTGACCCCAGCCTCAGTCCATTCCTTGTGAAGTTCACCCAAATTCTTGAATCGATTTTGCTTGACAATCCTCATAAGGCTGCGGTTCCCTCGGTTGATTGTGCATCTTTTTCTTCCACACTTTTTCCCTCCACTCAACTTTCTGTTAACATGCTTGGATACAGCACTCTGTGAACAGCCAGCTTCATTGACAATGAATGTTTGTGGCTTACCCTCCTTGTGAAGGGTGTCAATGATTGTCTTCTGGACAACTGTCAGATCAGCAGTCTTCCCCATGATTGTGTAGCCTAGTGAACCAAACTGAGAGACCATTTTGAAGGCTCAGGAAACCTTTGCAGGTGTTTTGAGTTGATTAGCTGATTGGCATGTCACCATATTCTAATTTTTTGAGATAGTGAATTGGTGGGTTTTTGTTAAATGTGAGCCAAAATCATCACAATTAAAAGAACCAAAGACTTAAACTACTTCAGTCTGTGTGCATTGAATTTATTTAATACACGAGTTTCACAATTTGAGTTGAATTACTGAAATAAATGAACTTTTCCACGACATTCTAATGTACTGAGATGCACCTGTGTGTGTGTGTATATATATATATATATATATATATATATATAGTCATAATACAATAAATCATAAAAAAAAAAATATTGTAGGCAATTTGATCATTTTAAATAAATAATTGCTGCATTAGAGAACTGTATGTTTGCCAAAAAGGTGGCAAACATGCTAACATTAGCTGCTTGAATGGTTTGAACAATGTTACAATGTCAAGGATTGAAACTGAGAGGGGTCCAATTTGTGACAGTAAGCTTATAAATATGAGTGCTCTAAATAAGTTTTGTTGTTAAGTAGATATATGTTAATCATAATTTCATGTTAATATTAAAGTTGATTGAGCACAGATATTTCAAAATAAGAGTCTTTGGTGTATTGTGGGCTTTTTTTTTTTTTATAGTTAAAAGTCCCACGTTATGCACCAAATCTCACTTTTTTCTGTTTATGATTAAGATTTTGGTTTCACAATAAACTGCATCTGAGATTTTATTCATTTTGGACTTTTGTAGCCTCTATGCCTGTGCCTGTTACAATAAGGATAGAATAGGAAAAGTTTGATAAATCAATTTGAAAAACTTTAGGCTAATTAATTGGTTATCTGCCTTTACCAAAGCTTCGTAATTGACAAAATCCACTATTGGTCAACTTCTAGTTCTAGCACAGACTGACTGTCTTTGCAATGCCAATTTGGAATTTAGATTTTTCTTTGATGTCTTTCACAGCTCATGCACCTGCAGGACAGTCACGACGTCAAAGTGCGTTTCAGCAAAGGTTAAAATATTCTCAACTTTTTGTTAATTGGTATAAATCCTTGCGTTTTTCTCTGTACGTCCTTCTGACACACTATTTACACTGAAACCAGTGGATTTGCTGCGTCTCTGATGAACCGTAAACTCTAGATGAAACATCCTAAGTGTTTCATCTCATCAGTGCTGTGTTCTCACCCTGGGGGAGTGGTATAAGTCATGGCAGGAGCTGCCGTTCGAGGTAGGTAGCTTCAGTGGGGTGGAGCTCCGTCCGGGCAGAGTGGGTTTCTCTGCTCCCAGTGATGCAGTAGAGCTGGGCCGGCTGTTGGACTGACCCGCACGCCCACTGCTGGATGAGTTACGGGTCAGAGACTGAGAGCCGCTCCGCTCCTTCTGATACTCGATGGGAGACTGCAGAGCTGTGGAGACATATGTACAAACACATTGCTGAAAAAGCTTGAAAGGACACTTTTATAAAGATTTAACATTCAATAATTACATCCTGGTGAAATGAACACTAGAGGCGCTACAACAACAATGACTGCTATTCACATTCAATACTTCACAAGTAAAACGTTAGATTATCAGTTCATAAACACTTAATTATCGTTTGTTTTTCTCACACAGTGGACATTTCACTTTGGAACTCCCGCTATACACGTTATGAACCACGTCATGCACGTTTGCAAAAAACATCACCACAGTCACGTCATTTTAATGTGACCAGGCTGATTTAAGATGTCATGGTACCAGGACGTTTGCTCACCTGACAGGAAGTTGCTCTGTAAGTCCAGTAGATCAGTGATGTGTTGAACCCACAGCTGTTTAATGTCTGTGTTTGCCGCCTGTAGGGTAAAATGCTCGGCTGACCCACGACACGACAGCACAAACTTACACGGGTCGTTTTCAACATGCTCTTCTAGACCAAGGTAGCTCACCTGCACACCAGACATCATATAAAAAAAAAAAATTCCAAGTCAATTTTTTGCACCAAAAACCCCTATTTAATTTTTCACAATCATTTTACACACTCTCTCTGACGCAAAAGCCCTTTACGGACGGAATTCGTTTTATTTTTCGAATTAAATGGACCATTTTTTTTTTTGCTGCTGCACCTTTCAGGAACATCCTTCACATGTGAAATGAGCAACAACACTGATCACTGTGTTCTGGTGCTCACATGCAAGCTTCGGGTTTGCTGTAGTGTCAGTGTAGTTTTTAACTGCCCTATCCTTCAATAACAGCCTCTGTGCAAAGCTGCATTACATTGCGACAGATTCATAAAACAATCCATACTGAAATGTACTGAAGAAACTGTTAAGATCTGAAATGCCCATTACCACTGGTGTCTGGTTACCTTGATGCTCTTTTTAAACTGATATCCTGGCGTGGACGAGCCTTTGCGTAAGAGCTCACTGAAGATGACGATCTGCTCGAAGAGGAAGACTCTGCGCTCTTTACTCCGGGACAAAACGCCCGAATCCTGCTCCGTCACGAAGAACGTCTCCTGCTGCAGGAGCTTGCCCTGACTCGTCAACTTACCCTGAAGTACACAGACATACTCATCAGTGTGATATAATATACTTAGTGGATCCGCACCATCAAAATGTGCATACATTTAACAATGAGGTTTAATCTATATAATAAAATGGATCGCTTAAAGACTACAGTGATTTTCCAATGTCCAAGGAGGTTTTATGCCTAAAAACACACCTTGCTGTAGCCAAATCACCACCTTTTACAATGGTCTCTCAGTACACTGTGCTGTTTGTAAAAGGCACAGAATGTGTAGAGGGGAATTGCTTTTAAGGTACCTCAAATCCCTGCAGTCTTCCCAGGTTCATCATGTCATTGCACAGCTTGGGCACTTGGGACATCAGGTCTACTGCTTTCTGTTACACAGGTAACAAAACAACCTGTTTCACCTCTGGACATACACCAAACTCTGCTTCAACGTACTTTATACAAGTCTAAACTGCACTGCATTGGCTTTGGTTTATTATTTGATCAGTCAATTAAATGAGTATTCTAGATAAACCTTTACCTCTATATCCTGACAATCCAGTCCAGCCTTTGAGCTGTATTTCAAGAAGTCCTTAAGAAATAATAATAAAAAAGAAGACATTAGAAAATGTTATACATTGAGATTTTTTTTTAAAGTATAAATTCCAGGGGCTGGTTGCAGCCATGCATATGTTACAAGTACAACTTAGATTATATATAGTGTAAATGGGCACTAATTTACAGTTTGCCTAAAATACTACTAAATATTTGAGCGTTGCACCATTACGTAAGTGAAACATAAACCTATGTAAGCCTCCAACCAGGAGTAACATTAGAATAAATCTGAAAACTGATTTAATGACATCATTGAGCTGGCATGTGTCACTGGCATGCAAAGTTTCAACACGTACCAAATAAATAAGATCTTAAAAATGAATAAATGTAATTTTATAAAATTAGTAAAAAAAAAAAAAAAAAATTCTGTCTGTTGTTTTAGTATTTATTTATTGCCCTAATATAATATTTATTGAATTTGACTTTTTTTTACATATTGCATTTCAATGGAAACTGCTGACAGTTACGTGAGACAAAAAAAAAAAAAAGATCTGAACGTCAAACATAACATGATAAAACTGAAATGCATGGCTTTTCAACACTCCAATGTACACATTTAAAGGCTGCTTTTGGATCAATAAAGGTAAACGTCACATTTTGCGACTACTACACTTTGAATTACGGAGAGCTTTCAACCTACTAGCTAAGTCTTGCTTTAAGAACTGGTGGTGCAATCAAATTAAGCACTGACTTAGTTACAACTAGCATTTACTAAGCCCTTAGTTTGAACGTTACACCCCAACTTAAAGGGATGTTCCGGGTTCAATACAAGTTGAGCTCAATCAACAGTATTTGCAGCATTTTGTTGATTACCACAAAGCATTCTTTCGACTCGTCCCTCCTTTTCTTTAAAAAAGCAAAAATGGTGGTTACAGTGTGACACTTACAATGGAAGTCAATGGGGCCAATTTTTGGAGAGTTTAAAGGCAGATGTAAAGCTAATAATTTTTACATACATTTTTCTATTAAAACTCATTTATTATTTGAGCTGTAAAGTTGCTTAAATCATCATTTTTAAAGTAGTTTTAGTGTTTGTTGACATTACATCGTCATAGCAATGAGGTTATAAATTTGGCTATAACTTCACACAGATGCGGTTAGTAAGTGATTTTATCACACTAACGTCATGTTAACACACATATTGTTTATGTCTTGTGTCTATACTTTTGAAAATGTGAGTATTTTAATGTTAAACAAATGGCCCCCATTCACTTCCATTGGAAGTGTCTCACTGTAACCCAGATTTCTGCTTTTTTTAAAGAAAAGAGGGGAAAGTCAAAACTAATTTTTGTGGTAATCAACATTATGCCACTAATGCTGTCGATTGAGCTTAACTTGTATTGAATCCGGAATATTCCTTTAAGTGAGACTTTGGTGCAACCTTACTCAAGAGCACAGACTTTTTTTCACTTTACCTTTAATAACAGTTGGTATTTGGTGATTCTCTGAATGGGCTTAATGAGAAAATCACTGATGCTTAGTCTGGAGTTGATGTCTTGCTGAATCCCCTGAGAACCAAAAACAAACACAACAGGGGCTAAGGCACATCTTATGGAAATATTGCTTTTTTCTGGTCACAAGGTGTCTCAAGATTTAAGAAATACATGTACTTTTATTGAATGTTGTTGGAGCAACATAATTTGAGTGAAAAGAAATAACAACAGAAGGTTCTTTTGAATACAATTCGGGGGGTTTTTTTTTTTTTTTTTTTTTTTTTTGTTATGGTGACAGTGTACATACTGGGGAAAAAGTTATAGGGCTCAATTTTTCAACTTATGCAAATACTTTTGAGACAAAAAGATGCTTTTTTTTTTTTTTTTTGTAACAAATAAAGATAATGCTTACTCAAAATAACCACTTCAAAAAAAAAAAAAAAAAAGGTGCATAATTTCTTGTTCATTTCAATCATATTTGACATTTCATAACATCTTAAGTATTCTATAAACAAATTAATCTCCATTGTGATTGTATCAGTCAATGTGAGCCCACTTTTAATTTTTTTATATCAAATCTATTCACCCCACTTAAGAAAAACAATGTGTTTAATAGGGGGCCTTTAGCCCCTGCAATAGGGGGGGCTTTTTACCCCAAATGCTATCTTTTCCCTTATTGGACAGTTATTGAAATAGTTTTGATATAATCAACTTGAACAAAATTGATAATGACAAGTACTTTGTTTCAAAATAAATGGGATAATTTCTAGAAAATTCATTAGCTACATAAATTTACAACATTTAAAAAATATTAAATATTAGATCAAATTGTCTCAAAATCAACCTTTAGACATTACACGCAATGATCTCATGGAAGAGGAAAAATTGGCAGTTCATAGTATTTAGGAAAGTACTGAGATAGTTTTTGATGCTATTTAGTGTATTGGGAGAAAATAAAATCAAAGGAGCCTTTTACCCCGCGGAGCCATTTGCCCCATTGTACCCTATAAACTTGAAATGCTGGATCATTTTTCTTTTCTTTTAATTATTTAATTTATATTTGAAAAGTGACTGTATTGCAGTAAAAGAGCACATTCAAGATGTGGTTTACCTCGAAGTATGAATCATACTCTGCAACGATAAATTCAGATTTGGGTTTGTTCTGGCAGTAAATCACATACATGTGTAGTCTTCTCTCCTGCACACAAACAGAAAACACTTCATAACTGATGCCATCACACACATAAAGCATTGAGAGCTGTCAAACACACACTCACATGTTTACTGAACAGTCCGGGCAGCTTTTCATGATCTTCAAGACATTTTTCCAGTTCACCCACAAAGAAACTTCAGAGAGCAATAGAAATACAGCATTAATTCCATTACAGTCATTTATCAGGACAAACACATTTCTCTCTGCCAATGTAAAATGAGTTGATGAGAACCAGAGAGACTCACTCTTTGTGCCAGTCGTAGATTTGGTGAATGTTTCCAAAGACGATCTTGTCTTTTCCTTTCATATCATCAGGAACTCCTTTCTCCTCTATTGTCTTCATAAAACCCTTCAGAAACAGATGATTTCATCCACATATGAGTCCCCACTCAAAACACACACAGACATAGCTGATAAATGCAACAGTAATTCACATTGTTGTCTGCAGCGCCAGTGATAATGAATGGTAGCATGTGCACCCTGAGTAAATACTGAAACACTGATGATGTCTTACAGCAATGCAAACTAGTGATGACACAGCAGATGATATCAAGGCTATGCAGAGGAGGATGCAAATGGCTTTAATCTTAAGAGCAAACCCACACAGTGAATTGTGAATAGTGAATAAATCGAGATATTTTACCATCCATTAATATTTCTTACAGGCCATGAAACCAACCTAGTTTCACTGAATGAACTTTACTATAATTACATTTTTGCTAAAACAGAGTTTTACGTGCCTTGTCCTACATTTTGCCGCAGTTTCCTGGTGAATTGAACACTAGAGGCGCTACAACAACGGTGCATTTTATTCACTTTCACACGTAACGAGTACAACAGCTGATTATGACTTTATAAACACTTATTTTTCACTCTCACACACACACATACACACACACACACACACACACACACACACACTGCTATGTTATGATATGTAAACATTTTTACTCTTGCGCATCATTTGAAAAAAGATCAATATGATTAGCTTCCACAGTAGCTCACCTGATAGAGTGATGGACTCAAAACTGGGAGGGCTGTGTTTTGAGCCCAGTCAAGGACACGTGAGATAAACATTTCACAGAAGTGACACAAAATGATGTGATAGCTTCAAAAAATGTGCTTTTCATGTCACATTTGCTTTTAGAACACAATCAGTTAGGGTTAGGTGTTGATTTAGACTAGGGATGCCTGTTTTGTTCACCTCTCATTTATCTTTTAGTACACTCTTGGTTAAGTTTAGGTTAAAGTTTAAGGTTAGGGAAGTGCGTTTTACTCATTAAAACCTCCATGTAAATTCACCTTAAAAACCTCGTCTGATTTACGACACCACTTGCTTTTGGCACCCCCCGCTGAACATTTCACTGTGAAACTGCAGCCAAACATGTAATACAGCACGTAATTTTGGTGTGCAAAAATATTTCCATGGTCACATAATTTTCATGAGATCAGGCTGCATGAAACTGTATGCACTTTTGCATTTTTTATCAATAAAATGCATACTATCCGTATGATAATGGAATTAATTAGCTATTTTTTATGTTAGAGTAGACAGATGTAGAATGTTTATGTCTTTGATTGGAATCACTCATGTCAGTTATCAGCGAGGGTCAGACTATCATTTTTATAGTTTGGCTTAAATTATGCATGTTTTATTTGCATGCTTGTGGTGCTTAGCGAGTTAGATCACCCAAAAATGAAAATTCTCTCATGATTTACTCACATTTAAGCCATCCCAGTCTTTCCTCAGCAGAATCGAAGTGAAGATTTTTATAAGCACATTTCATCTCTGTATGTCCATACAATGCGAGTAAACGGGTGCCATCAGGCTGCTGGCTGTTTGACAGTTCAAAAGGAATATTTAGGCAGCATAAAAGTAATCCACACGACTCCAGTCCATCAATTAATGTCTTCTGAAGCAAACTGATAGGTTGGTGTAAGAAACAAAACGATAATTAAAACGCTTGTTTGAAATGACCTAACTCTCACGTGACGTTCGTTCCCCTGTTGTAAACAAAGCGCGTGCTTCCATCTTCTCGTGTGAAAGAGCCATCATGCTTAAGTCACGCGACTGCTCTGTGATGCATCAACTGCTGGCAGGAAGCGTTTTTTGAAAGTTAATAAAGTTTTAATTATCGATTTATTTTTTACACAAACGTATTGGTTTGTTTCAGAAGACATTAATTGATTGACTGGAGTCGTGTGGATTACTTTTATTCTGCCTAAATATTCCTTTTGGACTGTCAAACAGCCAGCAAACTGATGGCACCTGTTTACTTCCATTGTATGGATTAAAAGAGCTGAAATGTGCTTATAAAAATCTTCACTTCGGTTCTGCTGAAGAAGGAAAGTAATACACATCTGGGATGGCTTAAATGTGAGTAAATCATGAGAGAATTTTCATTTTTGGGTGAACTAACCCTTTAATTCTGGATTCTGTAAATAAACCCAGGCAAGAGTACTTTAAGACAAACAGGTTCATGTTAAAGCCATAATACGCCTTCAATCATTGGATTATGTAATGTTGACAGGTTGTTAGGTATTCTCTGTTGTTATTTTTTTTTAATAAGTTGTTCTTACCTCCACCACGATACCTAAATCCTTCACATAATCTTGTTCTGTCTGAATTAATTCATTCAGAACAAACCTAAAACAGAGAACCATTATTAAAGATTATGAACAGTCAAGATAAAACAATATGGCAGCATAAAAACATAAATAGCATGTCAAGATTTTTGTATAACTCTTATAGAATAAGGCACATCACAATAAAAAGGTGTTTTTATTAAAATTTCATTTAGTCACTTTTGCTATCTGTTTCATGCTCTCATACTCAAGAGTTGTGAGACTTACTGGCACAGCCTTTAGGAAACTTAACTGGTCAAATGAAAATGTATATTTGCAATATTCATGGTTTTGTTTGACTAATTATATAAAGATATCATAAATGTTCTCCACATTGTCCAGCCTTCCTCTGAGAGCAACCTGTGTTCAGTTCCTATGATCTGGAATCAGTCCTGTAATGTTTGGAGTATTTACTCATACACAAAATCAAATGCGTGAAGAGAGTGCGTCTCTTACATGCGTCCCCGCAGTGCTTTGGCTTTCTGCTCCAGTTCAGGGTTTCTGGGTGGCGTTGGGCTCTGGTCTGCTGTGTTCGCTAAACTAATTCCTAGGTAAGACCCCGACTCCAGCGTCTAGAGGAACAACAAAGACCCACATATGTTTACAAAAAATACAAGAGTCTACAGTCAATTTACAGTCTGTGTTTGGAGAGGTCAGGCCTGATTAGCATCAGACACTGGACTACAGCTACACCATCCCAACTGCACAAAAGACTCAGCTTGAGGAAAAAAGGGGCTCTCCATGCTAAAGAGTGGGTAATAACATCCAGCACTGGCTGTTTTTATCACAAAAAGCATGAATGTTATGACAGTTTTGGACTGTTAGTATCTGTTGCAAAAACATTAAATATGGTTGTGGATAGTTAAAAGTCATGAAATCAGCCTGCACCCCAATTTACTTTAACAATAAATGTTCCAAATCTTATTGTGCACAATTCACCAGGTCATAAAACATATATAAGAGAGTGCATTTAATATGTAAATTGACATAGCATTACTACTAAGGCTGAATGATTTAGACAAAAAAATGTATTACAGTTATTTAAAAAAATATTGCGATTGCAATTTGAAATACAATATGATAAATGTAAAAAAAAAAAAAAAAAAAAAAAAATTGGAAATATTGTTTTAAAAATGGTATTCACACTTCTTAAAAAGCTAAATAAATAAAACGGTAAAACACAGATGGAAAAAAAATAATCTTCATTGCATTCACTTTGTACCTGTCTGTTACTTTGTGAAAGAGTCTCAGCCCACTTTTCATAACTTTTTGGAACCCTGTCAATGTCAACTTGAATATTATACAGTATTATTGTAATATAATACAAATAATAATTCATAATACTAATTATTATTATAATTCCTTACACTCTGGTCAATTTTGGGTCTGCCGCCTGCAATTTTTCACACTCACCATTCACACATACTGTGGACTAACTGCAAAAAATTGGTGTCATTTCTTCAGAACACCCCAAATAATAAAAAAAGACTCCAATTATTCCTACAATTTTTTATATATGTTTACAATCTTATGATGAACAGGTTAAAGCAGATTTGGGGCTTACAGCTGCACTGATCAGCGCATAAAAAAGACATTTGTATTTGATGTCTTACAGAAAACATATTTCACTTTGTGATTCTTTTGAAAATCTTTCAAACTGTGGTACTGTGGCAGTCACATTCCTGTGAATAAGAGCTTTCATTTGATATCTGACTTTTCCATTTAAGTGCTATGCAAAAGACTTTTCTATTCACATTAATATTTCTACCACATTACCTCTAGGTGGTGCTTTTTTCGACGTGAATGTTTTCAGCCTTTATTTTGTTATTTTATGTAACATAAATGCTGTGGTATTCTATAAAAAGTTCAGATTGTATGCTTTCAAATGATACCTCCTATGCCTGACTTATGTATCCGGGGACTTTAACGTTTAAATTTTAAACTTATTTCGCAATATAGCGCCCCCCTATGGACCTGCTGTGCACATACTGTACGCAGGCAGCGCGTTCTAGGAGACATATTGCGATTTTTATATTATTTTGATTAATCATTTAGCTTAGTTACTACAGTGTATAGTACAACAACACAATACGGCACACATCAGCGTGTATACATTCAAGACAAACTCTAGCAGGTCTCACTGCCTCTCATTAACAAGGTCATGTGTACAGCCTGAGTGTCACAGTCATATTAAAACAATACACAGACACACACAGAACAAAAGCGACATGTTTTAGTATGTGATACCATGGGTGCATGGACACTAGTGCAAGAGTTAATGTCTCAGAGCAAGAGAAAACAGAAGGGAAGAGGGGAGAATCAGGAGGTTAGTTGATCAAATCTCCCTGCATGTGTCAGGGATGGAAAGCTGGCCGGGGTCAGTCACTTACCATCTTAGTTTTAACCAGTTTCTCTATAGCACTGACGAGCTCAGCAGCGCTGGGGACGTCAACCGAATACTGTCGAGAAGCCAAAAGCACAGACGACTGCACAACAGCAGGTGAGGAGGAGAGAAAAGTTAGCAAAGGAGGAAAACACATACAGACAGGTAAGAACAGGAGGTGTTCAAGCCCAGTAAACAAGCTTTGGTTTGGGAAGGAGAGAAGCAGGGGCCATGCGAACAGATTGTGGGCTCTTTGGTGTGTTGACAGAGGTTTGTAAATACATGAATTATTAATACGAATAGTTCACCCAAAAATAACAATCATTTACTCACTTTCATGTCCCTCCAAACCTGTATGACTTTCTTTCTGCTGCGGAACACAAAATATGATATTTTGAAGAGTATACCGTGTAGTGACCAGGGGCTTTCAAGCTCTAAAAACAACATCAAACTATTATAAAAGTATCATAAAAGCAGTCCATGTGACTTATGCACAGGGTTGCAAGGGTTAATTTTAAAATGTATTCCACTACAGATTACAGAATACATGCTGTGAAATGTAATTTTTAACGTATTTCGTTAGATTACTCAAGGTCAGTAACGTATTCTAAATACTTTGGATTACTTCTTCAGCACATTCTCTGAAAAAAAAAATTCCTAAATATCTTATGCAGTGTTGTTTCTAAAACAAGATTAAGCAAATTGATCTTGTTTTAAGGATTTTTAGATATTTTTACAGGAAAACAATATAAAAATGATTATTTTTGCCCTAATATCAAAGGTCTTACTAGAAAAAAAGAAATTATGATCCAACGTGAATTTTCTTGATAAAAAATATGATTGTGTCTGGTAACATGCATGTAAAATGGCTAGAAATAGCATTTTAGCTTAGCGTAAAGCTGACAATTTACACAGGGTTTATTTCTGTTTCTTCTGCTCCAAACTTACTTCAAACTTACTTCTCTGTCTGCTCGTATGAATGTAACACATCATAAGAAAGTGTTTCACCGCTGTTCAAATGCACTTTGGATCACATCATTTATATGTATAAATGTTTTCCATCTGAAAGGATTAAATATTAAATGAAACAAATGACAATAAAATGCAAAGTAATCTCTTCAGTAATCAAATTACTTTTTGAATGTAACTGTATTCTAATTACCAATTATTTAAATTGTAACTGTAGTGGAATACAGTTACTTATATTTTATATTTTAAATATGTAATCCTGTTACATGTATTCTGTTACTCCCCAACCCTGCTTATGCATTATATTCCAAGGCTTCTGAAGCCATACATTAGCTTTGTTTGAGGAACAGACCATAGTTTAAGTCGCTATTGACAGAACATTTTCCCATTTCTTCATTTGAATTATCACGATATCGGTTGTTAAGATCGATCTTTTACCTTTAATTTTAAGTTAACTTCACCTTTGTAGCTGTACTTATTATTATTATCTGCTAGAGGTAGACGATATATCAGTTTTACAGATTAATCGGTGCCGATAGTTGCTTTTTGGAACTATTTGATATCTGCAAAAATCTATGCCGCTAGTTGCTGCTAGTTTTTTATATTTTTATTCCTCTGTGTTCCTCAGTCTTTCATCATTGGCAATATTCATCCATATTTTTTTCCTCACTTCAATACATACTGTATTTTGTTATTTTAATTAGATCAAGTATCTAAAATGAAGCAAGGACATGGAACGAAAAATGTGACTATATGGAAACGTACCCCGTCAGGCACAAAGTTGTTTCTAACTTTATAATTAGTGAATAATAATAAACGTTATTCCTCATTAAATCTGTTAAAACCCTTCATCTGTTTAATATACTGTATTAGTGTTGTCAGGGTGCCAAAATTTCAGTAGTCGGTACTGATACCAGTGAAATTTCACGGTTCTCGATACCAATTTCGGTGCCACAGCATAAATATGCTAATACGACAATGTGCTATTACACACACCAGTTTAGCCTATTTAAAAAGTAACTGTTAATAATAAATGAAAAGAAATGCATGTTTCCTTCAAGTGTTTCTCAATCAAGGATGCACTGCTTAAATGTTTTAAAGTAGCGCCCTACTGAAATTGGTTTTATTCTTTATTCCTTTTTGTTATTATTATTAATTTCCAGAACTACATGTTTTACAGTTTAATTTAATTTCATCATAAAAATGGTGCCTAATCACTCTTAAAACTTTTAACAAGTGAAAACAGAACTTTTCAACATGTTTTCTACAGGTTATATTTTGAAACGTGCTTTTATTATGACATAATTTTTGCCTGAATCTTCACTTTCCAGATAAACAGTTTGCGACATTTTTAAGTCACGTCTGAAATCTCATCTCTTTACACTGGCCTTTGAGTCTGACAAATGAAATGTAGGACACAGTTTTGGAGTGATTGTATTTTTGATTACTGCTGTTTGTGTATGTGGTAATTTTAAAATGTTGTTTTAAATGTTATTACTGTGAAGCACTTTGGTCAACTCAGTTGTTTTAAATACTATAAATAAAGTTGAGTTGAGATTAAAGCGCAAATGCTGTGATTTTAATTATATAAATATATATTTTACATGTGCTGAGTGGTTCACAGTAGATTAGTGCTCTGCTCTGTCATCTCATACAACATGAATGATTCTCAATGTCTGTGGGGTTTCTAATGTTTGAGTGGTCAGATTTATACATTCATTCAAAGTGCGCAGCTCATCTACACTAAGATTGCAGCATTTAGCGGGTTTAATAAATCACACTAGGACATGTCACGATTTTAAGTTGATTAATGTCTGTCATACTGCAAGCTGGAACCGGATTGATTCGGTGCTCGTTATGGATCAACTGGGGATTGTGTTAACTGGGGATGTGCGAGTGCTCGTGGATAATTTTACTTCCATTTTCAACAGATTTGTTTAATGTGAATTGTCAAGAAGCAAAGAAAAGCTTTTTTGCACATTATAAAAAAATTTGGTATCATTATTAAATCAAGTTTTTTCATCGATGTTTGTTCTAATGAATTTGACACAGTTTAAGAGCCATTTTAACCATTTCACAGGGTAACATGGTTGCTCATGTTAACGTGGGACATTGGTTTGAATGGGAACTGGCGATTACACTTGTCAGAACATGTGGAAGTCTTTCATTTGCAACACTAAAGCATCATATGCTGATATGTGTCAATAATATACTTTCAATTGCTTTTATTTCTTTATAATGAATAATGGCTTGATGAATTAATAGTTTGAGTAACTTTCTCTGACAAAGTGAATGAATAATTATAGATAGGTCACTGGTCCAGTGGTAAGTCATATTGGCAGTAAACACAGTGATCTGGGTTCAAATCCTGATCAGTCAGGATGAACTTGACACTTTGCTGCAGATTATGATGTATTTTTAACAGGTATATTGAAAACTATTATGTAAATCACATACACAGACACAATTTATTATATTGTTTTAAACAGATTAATCAAAATTGCAACTGAATCTAACAGCCAGTAGTTACAGTATACTCAACTGAATTTTCTGAGAATGGTTGAATTACTGAGAAACAAACGTGAACTACATTTTCTAAAGTTTACAGGCTTTTTAAAATTGTCAAACAATTTTAAGATTTAAGATTGAAAATCTTAAGATTTTGCCTAACAAACAAAATCATTATGTTTCTGAAGAACTTTCTCATGCTTTCTCAGAGTACAATTTATTCTTACCCATTGATTAATTTGGCCTTTGTACTTGCTCTCCACCAAAAATGTTGCACTGTTCTGAAAGATCATATTTTGGCAGTCATGGGTAGTCAAACAGACGACATTGTCATGCACAGAAACTTTGAAAAGTAAAAGTGCTATTATAACAATTCAAAGAAAAATGCAGGTACTCAGGTCTGTATGCATGGTTAGCAAACACACTACTACTAGACCAACATACCTTCTATGTGAAAAGTAACAATTGTTTTATCAACTTTATCAAGCTATTGTTTTATGTATAAAAGTAATTTAAGAGTATAGGCCTTTTGTTGACACATATAAGCCTATGATGCTTTAGTGTTGCAAATAAAAGTCTTCCACATGTGATTTACTGCTCTGACAAGTGTAATCGCCACTTCCCATTCAAACCAATGTCCCATGTTAACATGGGCACCATGTTACCCTGTGAAACCATGTTAAAATCACTCTTAAACTGTGTAAAATTCATTGGAACAGACATCGATCATACAAAGAGGGTTAATAATGATACCAAAATGTTTTATGTTGTGTAAAACGCCTTTTTTTGGCTCCTTGGCAATTCACATTGAACACATCTGCTGAAAATGCAAGTAAAATGATTCACGTGCACGCACACATCTCCAGTTGAACACTGGTATCGTTACATCTTTTTTTATTTTAGTATTGACTTGGTACTGAAGTACCAGTACTTTTGACAACACGTGTAGTGTATTATGGCAATAAAAAGCTTAATATGGTTAAAACTTATTATAGAGCATTTTAACAGGGCAAAGTCTCCGCCATTTTAAAATAAGATTCCCTGGTGTGTTTCAAACTTGTTAACAGTTAAAAGTCCCACATTATGCACCAAATCTACATTTTTATCTGATTATTATCTGGATTTTGGTAAAACAATAAACTACACCTATTAAAACTATCAGCCGATTAATTGGTTATTGGTCTTTTTCACCACCTTAGTTATCGAATCAGCAAAATCCACAAACGGTCAACCTCTATTATCTGCTAAATAAACAGCAATTGAACTGCATAGTTTGGGCCCTCTTGTTAATTTTTAAAATGAATATTTTCATAATGGACAGAGTTAGAAGGTTCCCTGTATGATTTACAGATTTAGCTAAGAAATAATTTCTTTCATATGTAAGCAAAATGGATATTATAACTGAATCAAACCCAAATAAATCAAAATAGAATCAAATGAATAACTTGTGAATCATTATCTAATCAAATCGGGAAAATCTGTATTGATACCCAGTAGGGGTGTAAATATTTGCACTTACAACAGTTCGATTCAATAAAGATTCTTTACTGAATAATTACGATGCATCGCGAAATTTGAAATTTGGTCATGATTCATTTCGACTGGTCTGATTATTATTTTTTTTTTGAACGATTCAGAAAAAATATTCAACGTTTTTACTGATTATTCTTAATAGCGGACTAGAGTCACAGATGCATTTAGGATCAAGGCCTTTAAACAGAAAAATAATACAAATGTTACATGCATTATAGATCTGATATGAATAAAGAATAAAATAATGCAACATAATTACTTGATGTCATCACACATTCAAATAGTCAGTACATAAACCATGGAATTAGTGTTACAGATTAACATATCATGTAAGGTTAACATTTATTGCACAAATAATTACAAATGAAATATGTCATGTGCATCTATTTAGTGTATAAAGCAGTTTTACACATACATGTATCTGTGGTACCTGCAAGTTCCCTATTCATTTTCAATGGGAGAGACAGCAGAACGGAGGCGGCTCTGCTTATAAAGCACGTTCACCAGAATGGTTTATCTTTTTGTGGCTGCCACGTGTCATTGACCAATCAGAGGTAACTGTAATCAACAGGCATTTAGCTTTTAACTGGTTAGTTCCATTCAGAACACTCTGAAATCACTCCCTATTCCCTATGTAGTGCACCATGTGGCATTCACTATAAATACAGTGAGTGAATGAGTGAGTGATTTCGCTCATTCACATTTATTTAGGCTGTGTTTTATTTGTGGTTAAACAATTTTATGGAGAAATTAGGCATTTTATGAAGATGTCAAACAATATAAACAAAATATATCATAATTGGAGAAGAAAACAATGACAGTGAACTTACTTTGGTCAAATGGATGCAAAGTTATGAATAATGACACAGAAAGCCAAAATCAGCAGCATCCATCCATCCATCAATTTACCGTTAATCCTATGTAGGGTTGCAGAAAGTGAACTCGACAAAATGAACTTCCAAATTGAATGTGCACTTTTTTCTCCTTCAATCTTGCATGCTCCGTGTCTGTTGCGAGAAGTAATCTGTAATCATGTAATCTTGTGTAACCGGACATGGCACGTTAAGTTTAAAAATGCGCAAATAAGTTTTGAGAGTTCTGGTGGAGGGGAAGATTTCCAGTGAATAACGACTTAAATTTCGGTCTGCTTCTCATACAAAGCTATCATATTGGAATCTAGTCCATGACTCATTCTGACAACTTTTATTATGTGACTCCTTTTATTTAGTTTATTATTCCTTTATATTTAGTGTTGGGAACTCTGATTCATTTCAGACGGTTCATGCAAATGAACTTGTTCACATAAATGATTCCCTGATTCACAATGCCTAAAAGGGACTTTGCCTTCTTTTTTTTTAAGCAAAATATTTAGTTAATTGCTGCTGTTCATCACTATATTTCAATTCAGTTATAAAAAATAGGGTATTTTCTAGTTTATTTGTGTATATTAAGAATATAGTCCCCCAATTTGTTTAACCCTTAGGAAAATTAAACATGATTTTACTTTAGTAGGCCTAATATTGTAGTAACCATGACTGTAGCAACCATGGTTAATGTTATGGTTCCTTTGGTTTATCTCATGGTTACTGTAGTAAAACTATTGTTAATTTTCAAATGTGAATGTCACCCTTATTAAATATGTAACTGTCAGGTGATATAATTGAATTCAATCAGAACTTTTGAATGCAGAATTAAATTATATGTATATTATGTATTATATGATTGTTCTTTGATTTTCTTCTTTAAATAGCTTCAATGTAGTTAGCTACTTTTAGTTAGTAACTTGCAGTGTAGCTAACTACTTTTTTAAAAGGAGTAACTTGACTGTATTTTAACTACTTTAAGTTATAAGTAGATTGTAGCTGAGGAAGCTACAGTTTCAAAGTGTCTTGACCAACACTGATTCCCACACTTTGTAACCGAACATGATGCGTCAAATTGAATATACGCAGATGAGATTTGAAAGCTCCAGTGGAGGGTAAGATTTTCAGTGAATGACAACATAAATTTCGGTCTGTTCCTCACACAAAGCTATCGTATGGCTTCAGAAGACTTGGAATAAACTCCATGAGTCATATGGACTACTTTTATGATACTCCTTTTCCTTTTCTGTTCCGGAAGAAAAAGTCATTTGGGTCTGGAACAAGATGTGGGGGAGTAAATGATGACAGAATGTTCATACTGTATTTGGAAGAACTATCCCTTTAAGAGTTTCACAACTAGTCATAATTTAAAGAAAATATGTGAATGTTTCTGCATTGAAAGAACAGGGTGAATTTGTGGTTAGTTGACTGTAAGAGAGGGAGCCTCCAACCAAGCAAAAAAAAAAAAAGAGTACGGCCAATGTGTGTGTGTGTGTGTGTGTGTGGATGTGTGTGAGGGAGGCAGGTGGAGATCATTATAAACACATGATGAGTGACATGGTGTGTATTCTGTTCATGAATTACCAAATCCCTGCCTATGATATCTCTGTAAGTTCCTACCCCTATGACCTGTACCTTTTCTTCCTGAGCAGAGGGGTCTTTGATGATCTCCATGGGTGGAGGCAGCGGGGTGTGGGACTCGTCCTCAGGTTCCTCCTCTCCTCCGCTGTGCATGCCTAAAGAAGATTTGGAGAGTGTTCCCTCTTCTTTACGCACTCTCTAGATACACAAAGACAACACATTCAAACTAAGACATTAGGCAAATTAACGTTGGATGTTACAATAACAGTACGTGTTGACCTTTCAAATGTTAACCTGCATAATTACCCATCTCTCTGAAATAACTGATTGCGATTAGACATTTGTGGTATTCTACAGTCAAATATTTTTGTATAATGACTGCTAAACTTTATAATAACCTTACTCTAACCCTTCTGACTCTAAAGTTAGGAAGATAAAGAGCAATGTTTGAAGATGTTGTAAAATAGCTGACATTTACACACAATTATTACTAGTGATTATTATCATTAATAAAAGTAATTGTGTATTGAACATGGGTCTTTTGTCGTATTGCTGTCGCCAATTTACCACACTCGCGCCTAACAACACACTGTAACGCATGCCCTTGAGTGGTTTATTGCTTTATTATTTGGCTTTCAGTGCACTAGCTCATACATTCTGAAACTGTTCTTGAAGAATTTGCACTTTTGCTCTGGAAGCCAGCAGTCATGGCTAATGCGGGTCATTGTGGTGGGGTTCAAGGACTCTGCTCTAAAAACACAGAGGCTCTTTGTAGCAACACATTATATGGCACACAAAGAAAAGAGTCGGGCTAATCATCACCCTGCCATCTGCCCGGCCAGAGCAGCCCTTTAATAACGCATTAATATAGCACAAAGAACAACAGCGCTACTTTTCTCCATAGCTATGTAAAAAAAAAGTGAAAATGTGATGGTGAATGAAGGAGAGATTATATAATGTTCTGACGTCAAAGCTGCTGCCCATCGTCACCACATACTGTTGATCAAGATGTAAACTATCATCAAACAATTTAGTTTTAACCCTTGTGCGACCTTCGGGACATTTTTGTCTTTTTCATTTTTGTTTTTTCGATCATTTTGGCTGTGTTAATGCCAACGGCATACATTTTGCAGAAGGTATGTATTTTTGGGAGAATTTTGATATTTCAACCTCAGTTCCTAAAATACATCTATAATACATCTATAATACACTGTGTACACAAAATAGTTACACTCAGGACCTTCAGGACAAAAATGTCCCCATTGAAACCCATTAAAACGGCAATATTTGATCCCAGTGCCATTAAAGCATAAAATCATGAATTCTATGATGCCATTTTTCTCATGTTTAGCCTATGGAGCAAATACTTGCTTTTTCCCTATTTTCTGTATTATATTCTGCAGGGCAACTTAATAAATGATGCAGCTAAAATTGTGTGGGTGTGTTGGTATGGATGTCAGAGTGTGTTTTGTATATGTGTATTGAGAAGTTTGTGTGTGTGTAAAAAACAACAGTGGCATTATGTAAACAAACTGGCATTTAAAGGGTTAAAATCCTGAAAAGGAATGAATATTTGGTAGTTATGATCAGGACTGATGCTGGTTAAGAAATATAAGTCAGTGAAAGTGGAAAATATTATTAATTTATAATAATTTTTATGGCAGTATTTTAAATATTTCTAAATACTTAAAATATCTCTCTTTTTGGTCAATTTTACATTGTTGTTTTTGGAACTCATTAAAAAAAATATATTTTTTATTATATTTATATAATATTATATTATGTAACACAATTGTTCCTGGGTAGTGTTATTTCCTAATTGCTTATTCCTCAAAAGTATAGAAAATGGCTTTTATTCCCCACAAACTTTGCTTTTGTGACCAGAACAGTGATATTTTGAAATTCACCTATTTCCAATGAGAAAATGGGCGAATTTATGTCTTTTCGTTCACATAAAGTCAGAAAAAAACAACATATGAATCCGAAATCCTTTTTTATCTGTGGTCCGACGAAGACACCGGCATTGACCTTTTCCTCAGACAGCTTAGGGAAGAAGTCTTGAAGGTCCTTGAAGGCTGGCGACTCATCTAGAGCTCTGACAAATTGTTTCATAAGGCCCAATTTGATGTGCAGTGGTGGCATCAGCACCTTCCGGGGGTCCACCAGTGGCTCCCACTTGACGTTGTTCCTCCCCACAGAGAACTCGGTCCACTGTGGCCAGTTCTGCCTGTGGTAGTGCGCCTTGGTGTCCCTGCTGTCCCAAAGGCAAAGATAGCAGGGAAACCTGGTAAAACCGCCCTGGAGACCCATCAGGAATGCTACCATTTTGAAGTCTCCTATGATCTCCCACCGTACTCATCATACTTCAAGGTGTCCAGCAAGGTCTTTGAGGCTCTTTGAGGTGCACCGAATGAGCCAGGGGAGGAGACGGGTACTTGCTACCATTATGGACCAGAATGGCTTTGAATATTACTTTAGTATAAATACATGTTAATTTGGATTCATATGTTGTTTTTTTCTGACTTTATGGAAACGAAAAGACACAAATTTGCCCGTTTTCTCATTGGAAATAGGTACATTTAAATATCACTGTCCTGGTCACAAAAGAAAAAGCTTGTATAATAATAGCCATTTTCTATACTTTTGAGGCATAAGCAATTAGAAAATAACACTTACTACCCAGGAACAAAAAGAAAAAATATGTTACACAGTGTGTCAAATATTTATTTCCTAATTTATCCACTTTCACATGTCATTATTCTCTGATTAAACCAACAAACCCTTATTTCTCATGAAGCAAAACCTTTGAGATTTCATTTAATCTTTTTATCACTCCACAGAAATAGAGTAAGCATGCGTGTTATCTTCTGTGTCACTCTGTGCCATTAACAATGTGTGAATGAACCCGCTTTGACACATTTGCAATTGCACGATTGTTAAAGTGAAAATGGAGCGCTTTACCGTTCACTATTAAAGTTTATCTTTGTTTGTTTATATTTTCGCGGGAGTTTGGCACGAGCCTCTGCTTACGGTGCGCACATCAGAGTGCTTGAGAAGTGCTTCACACGATCTTCTGGACTGAAGCTGATCTGGTTGACATCTGAGGAGCGACTCAGTGACGATCCGAGTTTAACTGAATGACACACAAACGCTCTAATGGCATTTATATATGCGCTTTAAACTCCCTTATTTGGGCATTAAAATGTGATTGGAATTTGAAGTGCACAATAATTGCAGTTATCGCAAAAAAACACTGTTAGATCAAATAACCGCGATAAAACAATTATTTAATAATCGCCACAGTCCAGGGTCCCAGGTAGCTCAGCGAGTATTAACGCTGACTACCACCCCTGGAGTCGCGAGTTCGAATAGAGGGCATGCTGAATGACTCCAGCCAGGTCTCCTAAGCAACCAAATTGGCCCGGTTGCTAGGGAGGGTAGAGTCACATGAGGTAATCTCTTCGTGGTCTCTATAATTTGGTTCTCACTCTCGGTGGGGCATGTGGTGAGTTGTGTGTGGATGCTGCGGAGAATAGTGTGAAGCCTCCACACACGCTATGTCTCCGCGGTAACGTGCTCAACAAGCCACGTGATAAGATGTGTGGATTGACAGCCGCAGACGTGGAGGCAACTGAGATTCGTCCTCTGCCGCCTGGATTGAGGCGAGTCACTACACCACCACGAGGACTTAGAGCGCATTGGGAATTGGGCATTCCAAATTAGGGAGAAAAGGGGAGAAAATACAAATAAATAAATAATAATAATCGCCACAGGCCTACAGTTAACAGTTACAAGAAACTGTTAAGGTGAGAGAGAGCGAGAGAGAGATATAATGAAACACCCAAACAACTTTTCCAAAAAACATTTATGTTACCTCCTCTAGAGTGTCGTCCTGTAGTTCGGGCGGCCCCAGGTCGATGCTCTTGCGTCCATCTCGTTTCTGCTTCTGTTTGCTGGGGATCTTCTTAATGTTGCTGCCGTGACTGAGGCGCCGGACAGGGCTGGTCAGCCACTTCTTCAGTGTATTCCCAGAGCGCTTGGGTCCTGGTGAACTGCTTTGCAGGGAGTTCAGTGATGCCTGCGGCTGCAATGTGGTCACGGATTCCGTCTTCCCTTCTGGACCGCTAACTGTAAAGTTCTCTGCAGGATGGAAGGCAAGATAAAGAGATTAGACTTTTTAAGAGTCTTTTAAAGGAATAGTCTGGGTTAAATATGACTTAAAGCTGAAGTTTTGGAACATAATGGCTGATTTCTCACTGGTAGACCACCTCAGACCAACAACAAAGAAGCTAGCAGCTGGTCATACCAGCTTAAGGTAGTGAAGCTGTTATTTGGAATATGGTGGCTGGTCCTCCATAATGTCTAGCACAGACTGTATCATTCAACCTGATTTTCATTTAGTTATGAAATGCTTCTGACCTTTGACGGAACTAGAAAATGTATAATGATTACAAAGGATGATCCATACTGATTAATCTGACAACAGTCCAAAATTCTTGACACAACTTCTGCTAACTGGAAATCAAACATCACAATTCACTTGAAATGATGACAGACATATTTTTAGACCAGAACTGACACACAACATCTGAAAATTGTGTCATAGTACTTCTGATATTACACTATACACACACAAACTCATAGTTATTGATTGCCTCCCTCAATGAAACCACACATGTCTAAGAATAAGTCTAGACTCTCATTGTGCAGAAGAATCCTTGAAGCTCTCAAAGAAATAAAACACATATCACATCTGACACTTCGATCTACTAATAAAGATAAATTATATTGCTATGTTGTTAAAAAGTGATTCATAGACTACTGTAATGTAAATGGTATTTTCTGCAAGTGTTATGTGGAGTGTTTAGTTTGAAGAGTCATTCGATCAGAGCTTACTGAATCATCATTATAATTATAAAGATTTATTCTGACACCTACAGTATAGGTTTATAATATTATATAGTTAATAATATGATATGGATGCACATATTGAAATTCTTGCCTATACCTATAAGTTGAAAATAATTTTCAAATTATGCCTAAAAACCAGTGAATGGCAGACAGCTAAAATGTGTTTATTATACAATTTAAATCAGCATAATTAGAGGTTGTGTAAACTTTTTTCCAGTAATAAGCTATATTGTTGCGCATTAGGCTACATGCAAACAGTAATGTGTCCAACATGTGCTCTTAAAGGGACAGTGCTATTCAAGTGATACCTTTAAGTTAGCACTAGATAACGGCAAATTATTAACACATCTGAAAAGGTGAAAATGAAAGTTTAATATCCAACATCGGCCAATGAATATCTTATATAAACCGATAAAAAATGATCACAAATTCTAACTGTAAATTGTGTGTGCTACAGGCCTGATCCAAGTACAGACCAACCAACCTTATTCTCCTTGAAAACAAAGTGCTCAAAATGCTATATGTGTTGATGACGTCTGTCTGTGTTGAGTTCAGGCTGCAGGGCTTAATGGCTGACTCATTAGAGGAAGTGACCTTGAGAGTGTTGATCATAGAGCTTCTGACAGAAACATGAGGGTAAGTACACTAGATAGAACACACAAAAAAATCTGAACAATTATGGCTATTATCTGTTAGTAGCACTCAGCTTGCCTGTGTTTGCGGCATTCCAGATCCAGACCAGAGAATGTAAGCGGTGCGTAGTGGAAGCAGAATGGTGAGAGGAGCAATGTGATTTTGCTTGGAGTGTGCGAGCAAGCAAAATTATTTTTATGTATCTTGTTGTACGTATTGCGGCAGTTTCCTTGTAAAATGACACTAGAGGCGCTCCAACAAAAATTACTTTTATTCCATTTGACACAAATCACGAGTAAAACGGCAGATTATCAGTTCATAAACACTAACTTTTTTGCCCTGTTCCTTACACAATGCTATCTTACAACATCTAAACACTTAATATAGCTCATGACTTGTAAGGCGATACATTTTAACATTTGCATTACATAACTAACTACATCTACAAGCTTGTTCCTACTGTATGTGATGAAATTGTGCAGTAACTCAACTGATAGAGTGTTGCACATATGATGCAAAGGACTGAGGTATGAGTCCTCAAGAGCACACAAGTCGACATGTGAGCCAAAAGTGTCATTGAAGCACTACAAAATGCTGTGGCTGCTTCAGCAATTGAGCTTTTCATCTCACATGCTTTAGGACACTACTGGTTAGGTTTAGAGTTTAGGGTAGGGAGGTCAGTTTTGTTGATTTAAAACTCGATATAGCATTAACCTTAAAATCTCTTCAGTTTGGGAGAAATTTTAACTCACGTTTAGCACCACACAGTGGACATTTCACTTCGGAACTGCTGTGATGCGTGCAAATAACCACAGGCCTTTTTGCCCACACATTTATAATATCTGGAGCATTTTCATCACTTTCTGAGCCATTTTTGCCCCAAGTGCTGTTTCATGTCTGCCCGTGACCTCAGATATACCCTCTCTGATAATGTAGAAACACTAATTTTCCTGGGTCAGTTATCAGAGGAGTGTGTGTTTCCAGCTGCTGTGTGTGTGATGGAGTGTGTCTCTGTAAAATGTTTAAGTGCATTTTGAAGAGTGAATCTGTGTAACATACAGACTGACTGATGACAGAGTGCCATCTTCTGAGTGTGTGTGACTGTGTGTGTGTGGAGTGAAGAGAGGGCTTGAGGAGTGCAGGCATTTGAACTGCTCTTTAAACACACACATACACGCTCTTCTCCTGCTGCTGCCTCAGTAACCAATAGAGAGTGTGAGAGAGAGTGAGACAGAGAGAGAGAGAGAGAGAGAGAGAGAGAGAGAGAGAGAGAGAGAGAGAGAGAGAGAGAGAGAGAGAGAGAGAGAGAGAATGTCTTTGTTACATCACTTTTACATATAAGGCAGCATTTGGATCATATGACTACTTTTACTACAAAACAAAACTAAACCCAAACACAACGAGGAACTCCCATTGACACAAACTGTTGTTCATGGAAGTTGCTTTACGAAATGTTAAAGCAAAAAGTAAACTAGATTTTTACATTTTCTGAAGAACATGTGCGGGATGCCTGTGCAATACTTCTGGGGCATTCTGGGTGGTTGGCAAGGTGTTGCTATGCAGTTTATAAGGTATTATGCATGGTTCTTGGCACCTTTCTAGGGTGTTCTGGGTGGTTGCTTACTGGCTAGAGTCAAAAGAGGCCCGAAGTCTCTATTATAACCTGCTCTCTAGATTTGCTCAGGTCCCCCCTTCAGTGCAAGTCTAAGAGATTACTGTAAGAGTACAGGACGAGTTATGCAGCAAAGTTGAATTCTTATGGACTGTTTAAAGCACTAACCCAAAATATGATCAATAGTGATAATGCTTGCCTTAGCAAACACCACAAACACATCTCTTTGACAGAAATACCACAAGGAACAACTGTAAACTAAGGAGTAATATACAGTTGTGCTCAAAAGTTTGCATACCCTGGCAGAAATTGTGAAATTTTGGCATTGATTTTAAAAATATGACTGATCATGCAAAAAAAACAAAAAAAACTGTCTTTTATTTAAGGATAGTGATCATATGAAGCCATTTATTATCACATAGTTGTTTGGCTCCTTTTTAAATCATAATGATAACAGAAATCACCCAAATGGCCCTGATCATAAGTTTACATACCCTTGAATGTATGGCCTTGTTACAGACACACAAGGTGACACACACGCAGGTTTAAATTGCAATTAAAGGTTAATTTCCCACACCTGTGACTTTTAAAATTGCAATTAGTGTCAGTGTATAAATAGTCAATGAGTTTGTTAGCTCTCACGTGGATGCACTGAGCAGGCTAGGTACTGAGCCATGGGGAGCAGAAAAGAAATGTCAAAAGACCTGCGTAACAAGGTAATGGAACTTTATAAAGATGGAAAAGGATATAAAAAGCTATTCAAAGCCTTGAAAATGCCAGTCAGTACTGTTCAATCACTTATTAAGAAGTGGAAAATTCGGAGATCTCTTGATACCAAGCCATGGTCAGGTAGACCAAGAAAGATTTCAGCCACAACTTCCAGAAGAATTGTTCGGGATACAAAGAAAAACCCACAGGTAACCACAGGGCCAATGCCACAAAAAAGCCCGGTTACAATATGCTCGACAACACCATGACACGCCTCACAGCTTCTCGCACACTGTAATTTGGATTGACGAGACCAAAATAGAGCTTTATGGTCACAACCATAAGCGCTATGTTTGGAGAGGGGTCAACAAAGCCTATAGTGAAAAGAATACCATCCCCACTGTGAAGCATGGTGGTGGCTCACTAATGTTTTGGGGGTGTGTGAGCTCTAAAGGCACGGGTAATCTTGTGAAAATTGATGGCAAGATGAATGCAGCATGTTATCATTCTTCTGCACGAAAGCTGCGCATGGGACGCTCTTGGACTTTCCAGCACGACAATGACCCTAAGCACAAGGCCAAGTTGACCCTCCAGTGGTTACAGCAGAAAAAGGTGAAGGTTCTGGAGTGGCCATCACAGTCTCCTGACCTTCATATCATCAAGCCACTCTGGGGAGATCTCAAACGTGCGGTTCATGCAAGACAACCAAAGACTTTGCATGACCTGGAGGCATTTTGCCAAGACGAATGGGCAGCTATACCACCTGCAAGAATTGGGGCCTCATAGACAACTATTACAAAAGACTGCACGCTGTCATTGATGCTAAAGGGGGCAATACACAGTATTAAGAACTAAGGGTATGCAGACTTTTGAACAGGGGTCATTTCATTTTTTTTCTTTGTTGTCATGTTTTATGATTGTGCCATTCTGTTATAACCTACAGTTGAATATGAGATAAGAAATAAAAAGAAATGTTTTGCCTGCTCACTCATGTTTCCTTTAAAAATGGTACATATATTACCAATTCTCCAAGGGTATGCAAACTTTTGAGCACAACTGTATATACTGTATATACAGTATATAATTAATATGAATACTTTGATCATATAATGATTATATATTTAATATAATATAGGCAACATTTGTGCTGGTGCTGTACCAACAACTGTTGCTCATACCATTTAAAGCTCTTTGGCTCATACACAGAAAACACTATTATTAGCATTTCGCACTCTGTTTGTAGCAGATGACTGCGAGCCGATCGCTAATTCACTATGTAGCGCGAGGCACATACAGACTACATATTTATTTAATGAAATAGCAGCCTTTAATAATCACATTAGGCAACCTTTACCAGTGGTGAGAAGCTACCGTCAAAAACACACAGAAACTGAAAGGGCTTTATTCCAAAATAAAAGCTTCACAAAAAAAAAAAGCTCAATTTAAATGAAAAAAGTACGAAAGAAACATATCACAACTGTATATCTATGTAATATTCATTGCACTACTACTACTACTACTACTACTAATAATAATAAATCAATAGCAATTGTATTATATTCAAGCAATATCTCACATCTGTGATGCTCTTTTATGCAGCACTTTATTTGACAAAATATAACATCAATAATGTATTTTGGATTGTGCTGTGAGGTTCTGTATAAAACGACTAAAAATTATACAATATTATATTGAAAATTAATTGTTACATTTTAATTTGATTAAAATTTTAATGGATTAGTTTATTTAGACACCATTTTGAAGGAAAAAATGTAATAAATATACAGTATGTAATTCAGACAAAAACGAAAGAAAACAGGTATTGGGTTCAGTATCGGTGAGTACTGAAAAGGAAGTATCGGTACTCGTACTCATTCTCAAAAATATGGTATCATGACATCCGTAGTAGTAACCATCTTATAAAAGCTCTTGAGGTCATTTTACATTGTGAATATACTCCACTGTGTGTCATGTCTAACAATGCCCTTTAATCGTGACTTTATTCACAATAAAGCAGAGCCTCTCATACCGTATTGCCTAAATGTATCATAACTACTCAGAGTAAAAATTGAGCAAAACGGCTATCCATTCATAAACTGCATTAGTTGAGCTTAGCTGCCAGACAATGTGGCGACTCTTACGTAACTTCCTGAAACACATCGAGTTAACGCTTTCGTCTTCAATGAATCAAACAGGAAGATGTGTCTGTCTTTATCTGCTGTTGAGTGTACGCTTTGACATTCCTCTGTTGTCAAAGGAAACCCTGATATACTTAAATGAATGTGGAATTTATTCAAATACTTCACATACTCTGATGATCTGAACCGGACTGGTTATGAAACCCACACCCTCACCCACAGACAGGCAGCATTCCATTCACAGATAAGGAGTTTCACTTGCTTCACTAACACCTCCTCTCACATCTAACACGCTACATTTGTGCTGACTGTACATTACTGCAGCGTAAAATTCTCCAGAGATCAGCGGGGAAACAAATGAGAAAATCATTTTCATGTTCCCACATTATCTCTCCCTCAGAGCTGTCTTCAAAGAGCCAGTAAAGCCGCTCTGATCAAAACAGGATTTGGACTAATTTGGTCTTCAAAGACTGTAGGATTTGTGTTCAACAACAGCCATGGACAGACATACCAGGCCACACATTAACCGATCACTTTCATAATTAGCCCATAACATGGGTGATGCTCTTTACACCTGCCATAATAAAGAGCCACAAAAAGGTCATTTGCTGGACACAACAGTAAATACCATTCAGAGAAAATCTTTGTAAATTCTAGCTAGAAAGAATAGACTTTGACCAGAGTTGGGAATCACTCTGGGGTGGTGTGGTATAGTGGTTTAAGCTCAAGGATGGTAAATCGATTTATTGAATGTTAAAAAAATGTCTTAGCCTTTTTTTTCTGTGACGGGCACAGACATAGAGGCTACAAGCGTCCAAAATGAATAAAATCCTGGATGCAGTTTATTGTGCAACCAAAATCCCAACAATAATCAGGAAAAAATAAGATTTGCTGCATAACGCGGGACTTTTAACTATAAACAAGCCAAAAATACAACGGGGACTCTAATTTTGAGTGTACGAATGAACATAAAAAACAAAAAACAAACTAACAAAGTAATAAAAAAATAAAAACTACTGGCAAATATCTGTGTTGATTTTTGCCAATAACCGACAGTTCAAAAAGCAACTATTGGCACCGATTAATCAGTAAAAACCATATATCGGTCGACCTCTACTTTGGGCATTTTACCATTCCCATTGTTGTCAATGATGATTCTCATTACTGTACCAGTGCCCTTTTTTCCAATATTACTGTAAAAAAAAAAACATGCTGTTATTACAAATACAAATATATAACATACAATAATATGGAATAATATACAATTATTATCTAACCTTTTAAGCTTGGCCCTAACCCTAACCCTAACCTAACCCTAACCACAGTCTTGACCAACACAAAATAAACAAGCGCTTTGAAATTGCAGACAAATCAGTGTTCCGTTTTGATAATTTATATATATATATATATATATATATATATAAAAATCGCACTGTAAATACATTTGCAATCAGTAAAACATCAAACTCATCAAATAACCATGTGTCATATGTTGTTGAAAAGCTCTCAAAAAGTAGAATACAACCTAATTTTTACTAACAGACAAAAATATAGCGAGTAATAGCTATGTATATGTCTTTGACAATTATGTTTGTGTTGCTTATGTGCCACGTTTTCACTTATAACTTCACGAAAAATAAACAGAACAAAATATCACATACCATTATTTAGATGAGGTGATTATCTTTCAAACGAGTCCACACACAAGGTAATTGGATGCACAGATTATTAGATATTCAACAAATGAAGCACAGTGTTACATATGGCCATCAGGAGATGGCGCCAAGTACGACACAGCCATTCAGTGCACTTGAAGCACTAAAGTTGCTATCTCTTGCGGATCCAGCGACAGCAACTGACCTCTTGCAGTTTACACGGCCCAGATCACCGCCTGCTTCTGTCACGGACTGACCGTGATGCAGAATTCACGAGTCAGAGGGACACAGTTTTGATCCAGTCTGATATAACTGCACTTCACAGGAAGAAATCGCTGGAAGAAAAGTTTTGTAAGGTTTGTAAAAGAAAGATATCCATCTGCATATTTGTTGTACTATAGGGTTGTACGGCAGACCGGTGCTACGGTAGTATCGCGATACTAAAACTTCAAAATACTAGTGATGCCACAGTATTTTTTAAATGGTAGTACCGTTAATACGGTAGTACCATAAGTTAGGTTGTATGTGCGGTAGTAAATATTAATTTCGCTAAAACCTTCATTTATATCAGACATATGTCTGCAATAACTTTATAAATATAGTCTTTGAGTGGCATCCCCTTCACACAGTGCCGTTTAAGAGTGCAAAATGCTGTTTAGTATTTGCCCCTTATATGGTATTGTTTATTTTTCAATGAGTGGTTTTCCCATGCTTCAAACACACACATCTGAATTCCTGCATCTTAATTTGGCGGTCGTGTCTCCCAATGAATAATACGGATTTAAGTAAAACTTCGGAGAGTGAGAAGCTTTTTACACAACACAATTCACGTAGCAAGATTTGGAATTATTTGGGGTTTTGGCTGAGGAGACTGGGAAAACCCATCTGCCGTGAATGCCTACAGAGATTTCAAGCCAAATGGGGTAACACCAGCAACCTTATTTAACACCTCCGGACACATCCCACAGCCTTTGCAGAATACACATGGGTTAGTGGCACTTCATTGAACCTACATGCTTTATCTTAACATTTACAGATTTACCGTTTCTCTGAAAAAGTGGCATTAACTTTGCACTTATGATTACCGCAAATGTTCTTTACCATCTTAAGCTTGCGATGCTTTTGGGAAACGTAGCCCAGATCGGTTTGATCATGTCCCTGAGGCGGGCGATCAAACCGGTGTGTGTGTAATCTGCATTCACGCTACTATTTACCAGGAGAGAGGAGCTGAAGCGGTTGTAATAACGAAAGAGCTGCTCAAAACAGTCTTTTCAGCGTTACAATATCTTTATTTTTATGTTACCATCATTCAAATAATCACAGAAATAATGGAATAAAAGTTTAAAGATGTTGCAGTTTGAACTGGCTGTTTTGATGTGGCGAAGATTATTATTTGTATTTATTTTTTATACATCAAACTAAGAATGTATTAGCTGACAAGTTAGTCCATTTGAGTCTTCTCCCTATTCATCCATCAGTTATTTTCACCACTTCCAGAGCAACAAGTGGAATTTATTAGAAACACCTTTGCTATGACAAACTGTGTTAAGAACTAACACACTATCGTGTGGTATCGTGATACTACTTGTTATCGTGATACTCTAGCTGGTATAGTATCGTAAGATATGATTATAGTATCGTGACAGCCCTAATTTGTAGATGGTATATGATATAAGTTTTAGTACTATTTGCTTATTTGTTATTAGACAACATTTTATAAATGTTATAGGGAACTGTTGAGAAGAGAGAGGGAGAATGAAGGCACAAGCACTTAATATCACAAACTTGTGTGCGTCTCGAGCAGGCGGTACTGTTTAAATGAGACTGTGTTGCTATTATTGTTGGAACACAATGGCATGTTACAACAAAACAAACTGTGATTGGTCGTTTACATGCCTCAGACAATTATCGGCACCGTCGTAAACTAATCAGCTAAACGCGAAAATGTATCGGCCGATGTAGATTTAAAAAAAACAAATGGCTGCAGCAATATATCGGTTGGCCACTAGTAAATAGCAATCTGCTTATTAGAAAGAGCTTCATCTCTTCACTTTTCCACAAAGTCTGAAAACCAAAACTTGGACTCCAAACTATTGCAGAATATTGTTGCAACTATAACATGAAATCACACTCAAACCATTTATAGCTTTCTGAGCACTAACACTAAACATTTCTCTGTGACTGTGGCTTATGATGACATCACAAGTGACATACAGTATGAAGTGTTTTTGAACCCCATCTTTCTCTGCATCTCAGATCATCATCGATCCTCCACCTGGTCGTCTAATGGTTAGACAGAGACCTGGAGAGGCTTACAAGCTACAGTGCCTTGCACCCACTGTGAAATTTGGTGGAGGATTGTTGATGATCTGGGGGTGGCAGATTCGTCTTTGTGAAGCATGCATGAGTCAAGCCATGTACAAGATTATCCTGGAAGAAAACTTGCTTCCTTCTGCTCTGACAATGTTCCCCAACTCTTAGGATTGGTTTTTTTCCAGCAGGACAATGCTCCATGCCACACAGCCAGGTCAATCAGGGTGTGGATGGAGGACCACCGGATCAAGACCCTGTCATAGCCAGCCCAATCTCCAGACCTGAACCCCATTGAAAACCTCTGGAATGTGATCAAAAGGAAGATGGATGGCCACAAGCCATCAAACAAAGCCGAGCTGCTTGAATTTTTGCACCAGGAGTGGCATAAATTCATCCAACAGCAATGTGAAAGACTGGTAGAGATCATGCCAAGACGCATGAAAGCTGTGATTGGAAATCAGGGCTATTCCACCAAATACTGATTTCTGAACTCTTCTTAAGTTAAAATATTAGTATTGTGTTGTTTAAAAATGAATATGAACTTGTTTTCTTTGTATTATGAGGTCTGAAAACACTGCATCTTTTTTGTTATTTTGACCAGTTGTCATTTTCTGCAAATAAATGCTCTAAATGACAATATTTTTATTTGGAATTTGGGAGAAATATTTTCAATACTTTATAGAATAAAACAAAAATGTTCATTTTACTCAAACACATACCTATTAATAGTAAACCCAGAGAAAATGATAATTTTGCTGAATATATATATATATATAAATTATACATAGACAATTATACAAGTCACAAATTACATTGTTTGCAAAATAATAAATAGGAACCATGATTTGATTTTC
Source organism: Myxocyprinus asiaticus (assembly GCF_019703515.2). Taxonomy (NCBI): domain Eukaryota; kingdom Metazoa; phylum Chordata; class Actinopteri; order Cypriniformes; family Catostomidae; genus Myxocyprinus; species Myxocyprinus asiaticus. Next base: position 3,433,102 of record NC_059353.1, read on the forward strand.
ATTAAAACAAACAGATTTCAGATTTGTTTTTTGTTAGATGAAGGTCTCATTTCTTTTTGGTTCTTTATTAAAGCCTTTTATGTATAGATTTTACTGATTTAACCTTGTGCTAGGCCCAGACTTTCAATATTACAGTTTATTTATTTATTTTTTACAATTGGTTGTGCTTTTCTCAATACTGAGTACCTTTTTTTTTGCAAAAAAAGCTTGACATGCAGCTTGACACATCAGCTAATTTCTCTACACTTACACCACCAAAACACTTCATATAAGTCTCAAAATCAGCACATTCTACCATAACATTCTCACCTAGCAAACACAGTTTGTCATAACACAATTACCATAAAAACACTAAATACTGGTAACATGTAATGTATAATTATAATTAGATATTTATAAGCATCATGGATTTTTCCCCAGAAACCAACATTTACAAACATGTGCAGGATGCACTGCAGTCCAGGTTACATCCACAAATTATGTAATGATTCTATATGCATACATGCATGGATACAGCTCTTGCACCTCACATATGTACTCTTTCTCTTTCACCTCCTTTTCCTCATGCTACCAGTCTAACTGCTCTGTCAGTTATGTTTCCATTACACAATCATTACAAAGTTGGCCCCATTTGTATAAATGGTTACAACTTGATAAAGCTAAACAGCTGAGTAAGTCATCAGCTAAAAGAGAAATAAGTTTTGGTAGGTGTTACAAATTGTTTTACATTTTATTGTTTTATAAATCTGTTCTGAGTGTTCTTCAATGATATATAATGTAACATATCTATATGCACAATATCATGTATGTAACACATGCATTATAGATATGAATGATATAACATTATTTCTGTATATATATGCAGCCACACATAAAAGTAAAACCTCCTTGGTCGTAAATGCATCTGTCACTCTATAGTGCTCAAGTCTGGTGCATGTCTGTACTATCTAAATTAAGAATGCTTAGTAAAAACGTGAAATCTTTTTGCGCCATAAAAAAAATAATAATCGTAATAATTGAAACGAATCGAAATGTGAACAAATTTGAGATTTCACGATGCATCGTAATCGAATCGAATATTTGTCAGAGCAAATATTTACACCCCTATAAATTATGGTAGAAATGAAGCATATTTCTGTTTAATCCAGTTTATTTTACTGTCTTGAACAAATGTAACAGTTTTGAAAATGCTATGTAAAAGTGTGCAAGATTGGCTGTAGAAACACAGTGCCTCATTCATGAAACAAGAGCAGAACTCATTTTAGTGCAAATTATTCGTAAAGCCGGTCTGATGTAAATTCTCGGATTCATGTATATTCAAGTTTTCGTATGATCAAAACGTTGATTGGTACGAACTAAATTTACACCTGCTCCCGAACATGTGCAAATCGTGTGTAAGACATCTGAACGTGTTGTGTTCTTTCAGGCAAAATTTCATGACTACATTTTGATAAAAGTAAAATTAAATAAGTAATGAAAAAATTTACTAATAATTAGATGTGAAATTAAGCTTAAAAAAAAAAAAACACGTTTTCTTTTTAAACCATAGCCTATTGAACCATAGAATATTTTCTTTACTGCTTGTATTTAATTTTTCAAAGTATAATTATTATTTATTATTTATTTTTTCCAGCAGAAGTGCTTAATTTCTCTCAAAGAAATAAATGCCCCCTAACATGATTTTTTTTTTTTTTTTTTTTATGAGCTCTATAATTTAGGTTTCATAATTTAATAGTCATTGGTAAATCACGTTCAGTTGATAACGTATGGTCAATGCTAATGCTGTTAAAACCATAAATAAACACATCACGGGCAGGTGCATATGCAATATAATGGGGGGAAAAAATAGAAAAAGCCCTCACATACAGTTATCATCATGATTTACCTGAAAAGTTTCACAAATGATTCTGTCGGTGTGCTGCGACCTGAACCAGGGAAGGTTAACACGAACTTTACACTTTATTTTTCACACTCATGTCAAACCATTTTTATTGACTTCTTACAAAAGAGCGTAATATGACAGCAAAAACATTCGATGACAGTAAGTCCTCACTTTCTTTGAGACACGTGCTCACTAAATCAAAATTTGGCTATGTGAATGCACTTCATTCAAAAAACGATTGCATTACTGTTACGCAAAGATGTTAACGGCATTTACTAGCAAGTCTGATGCCTTCCTTATATGGCGGTTTCATGGGTGTGAATTATAATAATTGTGAATGAACGTGCACATGCCCCCTCTTTATGAATGTTTGGAATTCACTAACATACATATTTTACTAAAAAATCTGGGGAGTACGAAGTGTTCATGAATCCGGCAGAAAGTTTTCGGGAAGGTCCATTTTAAGCACAAATTACTCCGAATTTACTCATATATTTACAAAAGTTTAATGAATGAGGCCCAGACATCTAATTGTCATGTTTGAGTGAGAAAAATGTGGTAATTAAATGCACTCTTTATCAAATAATTGACAAGATGATTTACAGTTCAGTCCACAGACACTGATGTTGTGTTGATAGTATGAAGAGTTTTGAAAATATATACCAGGTATTGAGAAAAGCACGAAACCATTTCATAATATGTAAAAATTATGAAAATCCATTATACAAATAGAATTTATAACATGTTTAAAACTATGATCATCTAAACAAAGAGTGAAATAAACAAAAACCATTTTAATATTTATCATGTGAAAATAATAATAATTATTATTATTTTATTACGACTGTTCCACAGTTGTGACATCATTTTCCCCACACCAATCCATTCGGACAATTTTAAAAAGTTAGTGTACTTCTTAACCAAGGCTGTGTCTCGTTTGGAAGGACGCGTCCTCCGGAGGTCGCATTTGTCGGCCGCGTACGTCATCGTGACTGTCTTGTTTCAGAAAAGCGAGTAGGACACTTCGAATGCAGCCTTCGAATGCAACCTTCTTTCATGGGAATTCGGAGTATGCATGAGGTGTACCCTTTGTGGGCACTCACAACCCACAATACTTTGCTTCAACGGAAATGTCTAAAATAATATAACGCCAATTTCCCCGTAAATATGATGTTCAAACACAAGAAATGTTAATTCCCAAGTTGAAGTACCTCAGTAGATGGGTGCAGAGTATATAGTATGTATAATTATATTAATATATAATTAAGTATTAGACTAAAAGTACACCTGTAAAATCTATCGAAATCTTTTCTCTTTACATCATTATATCTCTCCTAAAATTTACCTCATACATTCCCTTCTAAAGGGACTTTGTTCTCTTCTCACTCAAAGCTCTCCTGCTTGTTAAAGAGTGGCGTGCTGTCATAGCAACCATGTTACGTTCCGTTTCTCCTACGAAGGCCGTTTAAAGGAGGACACTCGGTATACTGCAGCCTTCAAAGGACGCGTCCTACCTAGCACACAGCCTTCCAAACGAGACACAGCCCAAGTCAACAAAAATGTCACTAAAGAGCATGCTTGAGATGAAATATGAGAAGAGTTATGTTTGAAGAAAACAAAGAAAAATCAAGGGAAATATCACTTTTACTGCACGTCAATTCCAATCAAGCTTTGCTAAATTACGCGAAGAGTGTGAAAATATTATTTAAATGTGTATATTTAGGATACATAAGATGTTAGCTATGAAATTAGCCTTAGCAAGACAAAGGAGTCTGTATTTGAATGTTTGTATTTGAGAAACGTTAAAAATGGCATTTCCATCAGTAGCATTTCCAGCACAGAATTCTATTAAACTCAATACAGAATTTGAGATGTGCTGGAAATCACACTGTGGGGGGAATTTTCATGACTTTCAGAAAAATGACAAACATCTCTGGTGATGCATGAACATACAATGTTGGACACTGTGAGCAGACAAATTAAAATAAAGTAGCTACAGTGTGAAAAATGTTTTATCAAGACTTTACTTTCTAGAAGTTCACAGTGCTAAAATTGCATAAAGTTGAAGAAACACCCATATATAAACCTAAAATCTTGATGTTAACAGAAAAAACGTACAAGTCAACAACCAAGGCAGAGATCTGAACACATAAACAGTTCACACATAGTTGAACACACTCCATGCAAATCATATATAGGCTAAATTTTTTGTACAAAGCCATAGTTGTGCAGCAAACTGGTGCTCCGTGTCCATGTGTATGAAACCCACCTGTTACAGGACAACAGCAGCGGCACTTTGCGAGTATCCAGCCGCAGCAGGAGTGCGCACCTGTACCACTCCTCATGACCGCTCAGAGACGCATGTCTCACACCAGAGAGATGTTCCCCACGTCACTGAGTGACTACTCGCAATTCAGCCTGACTTTACAGTCACAGCAACAGGAGGGGAGGAGCAACACAAACGCTCTCTGTGTGTCTCATGTTTCACTTTCTGTCCTCACAAATGCCGCAGTCAGAGTGCTGGATATGATAATGAGCCCATGATAATGTGTCCAGCTGTAGTGTACTTACAGGACTGCATATGTGTCCATACTCTCTCTCTCTCTCTCTCTCTCTCTCTCTCTCTCTCTGTCTCTCTGTTTGATATCTTTTCTTAAACACTTGAATGAAAATGCCATGAAAACGAAGCACACATTCCCATGCAGATAACATGAGCTGAGCTGGTGGGTGGGTGCGGGGGATTGTGCCCCTTTTAATGAGCCTTACATGGCACCCCTATGCATTCCATACCTCTGGATCCACCTGTTGTGTGTCGCAATACTAAATGCTTGGAATGACTGGAATCACATCTCACTGGACCAATACAAAATAAAAGCACTTATGTTTCTATCTTACAAACAAAACCGAGGTCAAAGAGATCTACTAACTGACTATAAAAAAAGCCATTTTCTATGAAGATCACATTCAATTCAGACATAACACAAATGACTTGTGTGCTTCCTGCTGACACAAACACAACAGTCTGACTTAGTCTCAAGTAGCCAGATGTTTATGTATCAGCATAAAGTCTGGTCCACATTGCCACTTATTCTTGACAAAAGAACTGCCACTTAGACAGGAAGAGACCAGCTGACTGACAGATAAAGTGACCAAATGTTGTTTAGGAGCAAAGCATGTAACTGAAAATCTCTAAAAGATCCGATGAAACAAACCTTACAAACTTTTTTTAAAATCCAGTGACTATAGTTCTTCCTCAAAATGTTCATTGCACTTGTAAACCGTGTTTACCATCAGACAGACATAAACCTGTGACCCTGACTCCTGAATTGTGTGAAGTGTATGTGTGCTTCATACACCTTAAAGGGATAGTTCACCCAAAAATGAAAATTCTCTCATCATTTACTCACCCTCATGCCATCCCAGATGTGTATGACTTTCTTTCTTCTGCTGAACACAAACAAAGATATTTTAGAAGAATATTTCAGCTCTGTAGGTCCTTACAATGCAAGTGAATTGGTACCAAAATCTTGAAGCTCCAAAAAGCAGCATAAAAGTACTCCATAAGACTCCAGTGGTTAAATCTATGTCTACAGAAGCGATATAATAGGTGTGAATGAGAAACAGATCATTATTTAATTTCTTTTTTACTATATATTCTCCTCCTTGCCCAGTAAGTGGTGATATGTACAAAGAATGTGAGTCGTCAAAAGCAAAAGAAGAATGTGAAAGTGGAGATTGATAGTAAAAAAGGACTTAAATATAGATCTTTTTCATATAACTTCTGAAGACATGGATTAAACCACTGAAGTCATATGGATTACTTTTATGTTGCCTTTGTGTGCTTTTTGGACCTTCAGAGTTCTGGCCACCATTCACTTACATTGAATAGACCTACAGAGCTGAAATATTCTTCTAAAAATCTTTGTTTGTGTTCAGCAGAAGAAAGAAAGTCATACACATCTGGGATGGCATGAGGGTGAGTAAATGATGAGTGAATTTTCATTTTTGGGTGAACTATCCCTTTAAAAATGGATACTGATCACCCAGCACTACCTCTTACCCATGATAAATCACTTTAACACCTGGTAACGAGTGTGTAACCTCTAAGTGTCTTCATTTAAATGACTTTGAAAGTGGTTCATCCAATCAGATTTTAGAGTTAAAATATTTTGGATATAATTGGGGTGTTATTTTTTTTTTATCAGATATGTAATTTATGAATTTATATATTACTTATGTTTAATATTGTATGTATAAAATTTAAATGGGCAGAAGAAAACATAGCTTGGCACCCTCTGAACAGCAGTGATATTTTATTTAAAAACATTGCAAAAGGACTCTAAATATATACGTGATATGTATACCCCTTATGAATATAAATTGGTTCACATTTATATACAAAATAAAAATATTTGTCTATAGTTGAAGCATGAAAATTCTGCTCCACTAGCGCCACCAAATAGAACAGTAAAAATAAATGTTGTTTTCAAACAGATTTCCGAATACATCCTCCATTCGCCATTAGTTGAACAAACAAATTGTCCCGCCCCCAGCTAACACTATCGGTTGAGCCAATGCTGTTGTGTCAGGCTGGTCAGGATGCACAAAAAAACATCCCAATATTTCAAAGTGCCACACTGTTTACAATTTTCTGAAAAATCAACTTACAAATGGTTTACTTAGTTCACTATGCAAAGGAAGCTGTGATATGAGAAAGTATTTTAACACAGAAGAACATACACTGTATAGGCCCACACTGTATGTCTGACTTACATATTCAAAAAGCACTGAGGATTTTAAATAGACAACTAACCTGTTTGTACATGTGTAACAGTAGTATTATGTTGCAGATGCTGCAATTTCCATAATGATCCACTCTGCTATGTTTTCTTTGTTAAACTGTTTTTGCATTTTGCAGCGGAATCTTAATATTAATTACTTCACACACACCACCCAACCAGAGCAGAGGGGAGAAGCTATGCAAATCAGACACTAAAATAAACCAAATATTAAAAGGTGCATTAAAAACCTCTTTCAAACACGCACACACACTGAAAGCACACATAATTAAACTAAAGCTCACAGTCAAGAGACAAAAGAATTCACTGAGAGAGAAACTGTTAAGATGAGTCACACAGTTTGCTTGATTATATATAGTACCAAGTTTGGACACACCTAAAAATTATTTATTATTACATTTTACACATTTACAATAATAGTTCAGTCATGAAAACTATGAAATAACACAAATAGAAGTATGGGAATTATGCAGTGACATATATATATATATATATACAGTACTGTGTAAAAGTTTTAGGCACTTGTGAAAAATGTTGCATAGTGAGGATTTCTTCAAAAATAATGACATAAATGGTTTTCATTTATCACTTAATGTCATACAAAGTCCAGTAAACATAAAAAACATAAATTAATATTCGGTGTGACCACCTTTGCCTTTAAAACAGCACCAATTCTCCTAGGTACACCTGGACACAGTTTTTCTTGGTTGTTGGCAGATAGGATGTTCCAAGTTTCTTGGAGAATTCACCACAGTTCTTCTATCTATTTAGGCTGTCTCAATTGCTTCTGTCTCTTTATGTAATCTCAGACTGACACGATGTTCAGTGGGGGGCTCTGTGGGGGCCATGACATCTGTTGCAGGGCTCCCTGTTCTTCTATTCAAATCTTTTCTATTTGCAAAAGGAATGTTTGGGAGTCTAACATTTATATTTCCTTTTGACACACTAAAGCTGAAGATATAAATAACCATCTTATGACAAATGCTTTTGTGAAACATCTTAGACTTTTGCACAGTACTGTATATACAATTGTTATATATTTTATTTATATATATATATATATATATATATATATATATATATATATATATATATATATATAAATTGTGACATTATTTTCGGGACACTTACTGTAAGCACATTTTACCTCCCAATTCTCATTACTGTAACTCATCCGGATGTTTTACTTTTACCATTACCATTGTTTTAAATTATGATACTTAATCCTGTAACTGTTTTTTTTTTCTGTATTAAAGTTGATGTTGTTTAAGGATTTATTATTTATTTATTAAAATCTAGAAAATTAATGGCAGCTCCAACGGAGTACTACTATGATGTATAAATACTTCACAATATAATAATATACACTGCTTGGCCAAAAAAAATAAAAAGTTGCCATTTGGATTTAAATAAGCAGGTACTGAAGAGCCTATGACTGGACCATTATTACAGTGATTAATATGTTTCAGCTGGCAACAATTTTTTAACCCTAACTGATGCAGTGTGTAGCTTCTCATTTCTTAAACAACCATGTCAGAAGACATATCCTGTGGTCGTGGAAAAGATGCTACTGTGTTTCAGAAGGGGCAAATTATTGGCCTGCATCAAGCAAAGAAAACAATTAATGAGATTACTGAAATCACTAGAATTGGGTTAAGAACTATCCAACGCATTATTAAAACCTGGAAGGATAGTGGTGAACCGTCAGCTCTGTGGAAAAAATATGGTCAGAAAAAATCTTGAATGATCGTGACCGGAGATCACTAAAACACTTGGTGAAGTCACATTGTAAAATATTGACAGTAGAACTCACGGCTACGATTAATAGTGAAAGTAAGAGCATTTCCACATGCACAATGAGACAAGAATTTACAGGATTGGGACTAAACAGCTGTGTGACACAAGAAAGCCACTTGTTAGTGAGGCTAATCGGAAAAAACAACTTCAATTTGCTAAAGATTTGACTGTGGAGCAATGGAAAAAGGTCATGTGGTCTGATGAGTCCAGATTTACCCTATTCCTAACCGATGGGTGCGTCAGGGTAAGAAGGGAAGTGCATGAAGCGATGCACCCGTCATGCATAGTGCCCAATGTACAAGTCTCTGGAGGCAGTGTTATGATCTGGGGTTGCTTCAATTGCTCAGGTCTAGGCTCAGCAACGTTATGTGGTAATAAAATGAATTCTGCGGAATACCTGAATGTACTGAATGACCAGGTTATCCCATCAATGGATTTTTTTCTTCCCTGACAGCACGGGCATATTCCAGGAAGACAATGCCAAAGATTCATTGGGCTCAAATTGTGAAAGATTGGTTCAGGGAGCATGAGAAATCATTTTCACACATGAATTGGCCACCACAAGAGTCCTGACCTTAACCCCCTTGAAAGTCTTTGGGATGTGCTGGAGAAGACTTTACAGAGTGGTTTGACTCTCCCGTCATCAATACAAGATCTCGGACAAAAATGAATGCAACTCTGGATGGAAATAAATGTTGTCACGTTGCATAAGGTTGTCGAAAAAAATGCCACGATGAATGTACACCATAATCAAAGCTAAAGGCGGTCCAACAAAATATTGGAGTATTAGAATATTTTTTTTGGCCAGGCAGTGTATTAATATAGTATTGTTTTCACATAGCGGTAATGAGAATAGGGGTGTAAAATGTGCATAATGGTCATGAAAATAATGTAAAATATATAAAAAATATTAGCTGGTTGGAAAAAATAACATGAGAAATAAGGAAATGTTAATGTTCCACATCAGAAAACTTACATTTCATGTCACTCTTCATTGTTGGGTTATTTCAGAGAAATGAGCAGCTATGTTAATAATGTTGACATTCTGACCTGCTTTCATTTCATAAACTGCATTCCTGACAACACATGAATTACTAATTACAACACTGATACTATTTCTGAAATGAAGGAAGTCAAGATAGAGTAAGGATTACTTAATCATGGTTTGATGTCTAAGACTTCACAAACGGACCATCACAATTATTGGCCAAGGAGATATACATGATACTGTATGTATAATAAATAAATAAGCACTTAAAATGCTCTGTAAAATCCATAGTGAGTTAGTAGATACACCTGCTGCAAGATTTTATTTTTCACTATGGTAACTGTCAATGAACACAATGGAAACTTAAGTCTCATCAGTGCACATTATTCTAAAGTGAAATAAAAGTTTGTTTTTGTTAGATATCATTCAAATTCAATACTTTCCTCTGCTTCTGAAACAAATTTTCTGATAATAACGTCCTATCTTAACATGTTCCACTTTCCACAATCCAATCAAATCCTGATGGAGAGAATCTCACTCCCTACATTTTATAGAACAGTGTTTCACTATAAAATATGTCACATTATAGAAGTTAAACGTGAAGTGAATGCCATTTCCTGTCTCTTTAAATGAATCTATCACGCTAGTGTGTCGGACTCTTCTAAAGATGCAGGAATCAAAGCAGATCTTCAGTGCAGTTTAATGAACACCGAAGATGGACATCATGATAACCTAAACTACACAACACTTGAGAGGGATCAACAGTCTCAGATCATCTCTGGTGAACAGCTCTCTATACAGAGAGCACTAATGATGACTCTGTAAATAAACATCAAGTGTATTGAGCTTCATTTGTGTACTGTTTACTGAAGAAGACATTTGGGTCATGTATTTAGAGCTGTCAATCATATCAGGAGCTCTTCTACAGTCACTATCAGCTCTATCTGACACATGATATGAGTGACAATTAACGAGACTTGAGTTATAGCGCACTCTAGAGGACACATGTGGTGGTGTCAGTGTGAGTACTGTAGTGTAGTGTGGTACAAATGTAAGATAATCTTGAATTGTTTCCCATTTTTGGTCACTATTTGATTCCCATACTTCTATTTTTTGAGAGTTTTGATGACGTCACTATTATTCTAAAATGTGGAAAATAGTCCAAATAAAGAATTGGTAGGAGTGTCCAAATTTTGACTGGTATTGTATGTATACTGTCCAAAGCATGCAAATGTTCTGCAGTCATGGAATACCTAAGCTACTAATGTACATTTCCCAATATGTGCAGTATACAACAGAGCACACTGCACAGAATACTGTAACCCACAATACAATGCGCTCAAGTTGACCTTCCATTTTTAGTGTGACGAATGAGCTGGAAGTAAAATCAACTATTTGACCACACTGACAAAAGCATTAAAAATGCAAAATAACTCTAATTTTGCCAAAAAAGCATGGAACTACTTTCTTCCGTGACGGATCAGAATCTGTCATTGCTGGTTCAAACCAAATGATGTGTCCAAGCCTCTCAAAAACATAACTTCAGAACTACTAGTATCACAGCTTGGGCTGTTTCTAACATGTTGTTGGAGAAATAAGGATGTGTGTGTGTGAGAGAGAAAGAAAGAGAGAGATATGGAGTGTGTGCGATCAACTGTTGATGATGCTGTAGTCTGTTAGTCAGCTTTCTGAAGATAATGTCATTTTGGTGAAATTCATCCTATTTTCTCAGTGGAAAAATAGCCGTCCAAGCAGGGGTATTCCTCTCTATTTCACGGTAGCCGGTGCGCAAGAGTCCTCCACCATTTTGTCCTCTCCAATGTGGAAAGTCCAGTAAGATGTAAGCGCCTTGAGTTTGTGTAATTAATCAGTCTGTTATTTCTCTCAGCTGTGATGAGCCTTAATGCTGAATTTGTTTGTTTAAAGCCGTTTAAAGCTATTTCCTAGCTTTAGTAGTGTAGAAGTAATACGAGCAATCACGTAGAGTGATGCTGACTCACTTCACGTCACCAACTGGCTCATATTACACACAAAAATGGTCTTTTGCCTCCACCTGCTGGCTAAAATATGTAATGTCACAAAATTAAATGTAAAGAGACAGATGGCTCTCAACACATCTGCACTGCTTGTTCACTTTAGTTTAGAACGGCACGAACACAAGCGGAGTGATACACACAGTGAAGTGTCCGAGTGATGATGGTGTGAGACATCAGTACTCATGGAACATCTCTTCGTCCAATCAGATTCGAGGAATGGAACTAACTGTTGTATTTAAAAATATATCAAAGATTTATAACTATATATTCACAGTTAAAATTCTATATTCAGAATTATAACTAGATATTCTGATTTATAAGTATATATTGATATCTACAGTTATATATTCAGGATTTACAAATATATTTTCTAATTTACAAGTATTTATATGGATTTTTTAGTAAATATTCAGATTTACAACTATATATTCAGGATTTTTAACTATATATACATAGTTACAGTTATATATTTGGATTTCTAACTATATATTCGAATTTTTATAAGTATATAATCAGGATTCAGAGTTACAAGTATATTTTCAGATTTTGAACTACTGGTATATAATCAGATTAACAACAAATTATTCAGAGTTATAATAATATATTCATATTTATAACTACACATTCAGATTTATAAGTATATATTCAGATTTATAACTGGATATTCAGAATTTATTTAACCATTTCCTGTTTGGTCCCTCATAATATACAGTAGATGAGGCAATGTTTACACGCAAAATACATATCATGTTAATGAGCTGATAACCAAATAAAAGAACAGAGCATTATCAATGAATGCAGTGAAACCTGCTCTTACCTTTGCCTGCTGGGAAAAAGCAGTCCATCTCCACACTGCTGCGAGAGTGAGAGATACACAGAGCACTGCTGGGGACCAGTCCCTCCTGAGGAGGGGTTCGATCGGTGGTCCGCACCAGACACCAGCCCGGACGCTCACTGGGCCGCTCTAACAGCTCCACAGTCTGACCTGTCTGGATACTGAGCTCAGATGCACTGCCCGACACGAAATCCTGCATGACCACCGTCAACTCACATCCTCCAGAGAGCTAGAGAGAGAGAGATTTAAATAAAATGTAGATTTCAGATGCATTTTCTTTTCATTTGTCCCAAATACCACACTGATAAAATAGACATTTGTCCTAAATTTAAAGCATTTAATCATTTCTTTCAGTAACTGTGATCAAGTGTATCAAGTGTGTGTGTGTGTGTGTGTGTGTGAGAGAGAGTGTTTAAGTGTGTGTGTGAGTGTGTAAGTGTGTGTGAGAGAGTGTACGGGTTTTGCTATACTTGTGTGGACCAAGTATTGAGAATCAACCTGTTCTGTGAGGACATTTCTGGTTGTGAGGACCTTTTGGGTGGTCCTAACAAGGGAAATGGCATATTAAACAATGTTTTTTTTTTGTTGTTTTTTTTAATGTAAAAATGCAGAAAGTTTTTTGTGAGGATAAGGTTTAGGGTCAGGTTTAGGGGATAGAATCTATAGTTTGTACAATATAAAAATCATTATGTCTATGGAGGGTCCTCACAAGTATAGCAAAACCAACATGTGTGTGTGTGAGAGAGAGAGAGTGTGTGTGTGTGGGTGTGTGTACATGTTTATACTACACTGTGGGGACATTTGGTCATTAAAGAATATTAAAACCTGAGATCTCATGGGGCCCAGACAGCTGTTCCCACGTGGGAAATGGCTTATTAAACATACTAAACGATGGGGGGTTTTTTAAATGTAAAAATGCAAAAAGGTTTCTGTGAGGGTTAGGTTTAGGGTTAGCGGACAGAGATGATCGTTAGATCCATAAAATGCATGGAAGTCCATGAAGAGTCCCCACAGTTATATAAAAAACAAGTTTGTGTGTGTGTGTGTGTGTGTGTGTGTGTAACCAATGCTGGGCAGATTACTTATGAATTGTAATCAGATGCTGATAACAAATTCAATGGCAAAAAATGCAATCAGTAACATAATCTTGTAGATTACCTTTTGGGGTAATCTAATCTGATTACTTTTGGATTACTTACAACTAAATTCTATTTTATTTGATGTCACATGCATTTGAGTAGGACAACCTTGTATCATTTTAACATAAAAGTACAATAAGAAAGGACATTTATTCCATTCTTTATTACAAACAAAAAGAGCCTCACAAAAAGAGCTCCTTATGACATTTTTAAAAATGCATTAAACATTACATGAATGAGAATACAATAGCAATGACAGTGCATGGCCAAAGTTTATAATTCAAAACACTCAGACATCAAGTTAATTTTAAGTGCATAAAACAATACAACATTATGAACATTCATTGGTCATAAAATCATAAAATCATCATAAAATGATTATAAAATGAACATAAATTAATGACCATAAAATCAACAGCAATGACGTTGCTAGGTATATCAGTGGTATGCTGATTTAGAATGAAAAATGCAAAAAAGAGAATGATTAGGGTGATCAATAAATTATTAACAATTTACTGCCATTGCCTTCTTAATATGTAATCATGTAATCCACAAAAAGTGACTGTAGTCCAAATATGAATATTTAAAAATGTAATCCAATTACAAGTACTTGATTTTTGTAATCTGATTATGTAATACAGATTACATGTAATCAATTACTACCCAGCACTGTGTGTAACAAAACTGAGAAAAGTTTAGCTTTAAGGCTGCATGTATGACATGTGTAAGTGTAATAAATGTGTATGTGTAATATTGTGGATTAACCCTTTTTCTTCCCTTAATCTGGCAACGTATCTCAGGGGATACGCACACTTCAAAATGTGCTAAATAAAAGCATGAACAACATATGACTTCATTTGCAAGCCTCACCATTTTTCTTCCAAACATAACAATGGTCATTATGGCCAAACAGTTACATTTTAGTTTCATCATACCAGAGGACATTTCTCCAAAAAGTAAGATCTTTGTCACCATGTGCACTTGCAAACTGTATTCTGGCTTTTTTTAATGGAGGTTTTGGAGCAGTGGCTCGTTTTCTGAGCAGCCTTTCAGGTTATATCAGTATAGGACTCGTTTTACTGTGGATATAGATACTTGTCTACCCGTTTTCTCCAGCATCTTCACAAGGTCCTTTGCTGTTGTTCTGGGATTGATTTGCACTTTTCGCACCAAACTATGTTCATCTCTAGGAGACAAAATGTGTCTCCTTCCTGAGTGGTATGATGGCTGCGTGGACCCTTGGTGTTTATACTTGCGTACTATTGTTTGTACAGATGAACATGGTACCTTCAGGCATTTGGAAATTGCTCCCAAGGATGAACCAGACTTATTTTTCTGAGGTCTTGGCTGATTTCTTTTGATTTTCCCATGATGTCAAGCAAAGATGTTCTGAATTTGGAGGTAGGCCTTAAATTACATTCACAGTTACACCTCCAATTGACTCCAATTAGCCTATCAGAAGCTAATTGGCTAATTTTCTAAAGGTTTGACTTCATTTTCTGGAATTATTCAAGCTGCTTAAAGGCACAGTTAGCTTAGTGAATGTAAACTTCTGACCCACTGGAATTGTGATGTAGTCAATTAAAAGTGAAACAATCTGTCTACAAACAATTGTTGGAAAAATTACTTGTGTCATGCACAAAGTAAATGTCCTAAACGACTTGCCAAAACTATAGTTTGCTAATATGAAATCTGTGGAGTGGTTAAAAATGAGTTTTAATGACTTCAACCTAAGTGTATGTAATCTTCTGACTTGAACTGGATCTTGTGGTGCACGTTGCCTGTTTTATGGTTAAACTCTTGTGAACATACTGTGTTCACATTACATTATTGTTTTTAGAACACACTCTCTTTCTAAAGCCATTTCTGGACAGGTTGGATGGTAATAGTAATTAATAAACACATATTGCAATGGTTTCCTCTCATGAGAGGGGATTTCTGTAAAATGGAGAGGTAGCCACTCCCAGACCATATAAGGACATTGAGTAACAGGAAATGAAAAGAGAGTGTGTTTGTAATGCAGGTCAAATCTAGCAGGATAATTCAAGATCAGATGGTCACCTGCTCAGAATGAGGTAAACAGGTGGATGGCCCAGACAGGTGTAGTTAATTTCATACATTAAACCCAGACTTCTGAATGACCCAACAACACACAGAAGAACTCTTTAATAACCAACAGACTGAGACACAAAGAACACAAGGCCTTACTGATGAGTGACTGAAAGTAACTTGTGTTGACTGTCCTGCTCCCCATCAAATACACACAAACCACTCTAATCTCTGGTGAGATGTGGCATGCAGCCTCTGCATTTCCTGAATATTCCCCTCTTTCCTTTCTCTGCCACCAAAACCTGCACATGTAACTCATCACTGCAGTAATCAAAGCTAATTTTCCAATAAACTACTGAAGATCGCTCCTCTGGGATCTGCAGCTCCACACCCAAAGTACTCAACTACTGCTCCATCTTCATACGAAAATGCTTTTTCATTACTGTAGGGATACCGACACAAAAGCATCATTGAGCAAAGATCAAAAGGTAACAGGATGCTAAACACAAAGGTCTGGTTTTAAAAAAAAGAAAAAAAAAAAGTTTAAAATGTGATGCGTCCATTTAATCTTAGTTATCTTATCCTCATGAAGACATGAAGGCAGTGAGTCCTGACAGATAAACAAGCAGCTTGGGAAATCCGAGTTCAACAAAAATGAACATTTTCTCATCATTTACTCACCCTCATGCCATTCCATGTGTATGACTTTCTTCTGCTGAACACAAACAAAGATTTCCAGCACATCTCAAATTCTGTATTGTGTTTAACAGAATTCTATGCTGGAAATGATACTGATGGAAATTTGGTTTTTCCAAATACAAAGGCCGACTCTTTTGTCTTACTAAGGAAAATTTCAAAGCTAACATTTTAAGCATCCTAAATGCACACAAATAATATTTTCACACTTTTGCCGTAATTTGGCAGAATTCCAGCTTGATTGGAAATGACGCCCAATCAAAATATTCTGCTCACAAGTGATATTTACATTGAATTTCTTTCTTTGTTTTCTTCAAACGTCACTGGTCACACATATTTCATCTCAAGCATGCGCTTCACTGACACTTTTGTTGAAAAACCTTATTAGGAGCTAAACTGTTTGGTGTTGTGGAAATGACGCCACAACTGTGGGACAGTTGTAATTTCGGAAAAATGTATAGAAATCATTTTCACACGATAAATACTGAAATGGTTAATGTTTATTTCACTATTTGTTTATATCACCATAGTTTTAAATGTGTAATAATTAGTATTTTATCATGTATTTTCAGTAAATAGAAAGTAATTGTTTTAAATACCTTAGACTTAACTGTCTTGAAGTTTATAAAATTCCAAAACAGATAGCACACCTAAGGATGAAAATTATCTACAAAGCAAAGCTTGAATGGAGCATATTCAGTCGCACATTAAATTGTAAAGAATGGAGAAAAACGTAGGAATTTTTGTTATGCCTACACTGTCTTAATGTCTGCTAGACTCAAAGCTATTATTTCTTTATATTCTTGATCATATGCTTTTCATTAAAAGGGTCAGTTTCTCTCAAATCACATAAGCATGAACTATGAACAGAATGGTTGCAGGTAAATGATCATACAAGTGCAATAATGACACTCTAAATGTAGCCATTGTGATTTGTTTTATGGAAGCTGAGTTCTGGTTATGTAATGAGAGACTTTTATCATAGCTAATCCAAGGGTCACAGGCATAACATTTAGAATCTCAAATCCTTATACAACCCTTATAGACATATACTGCATACATCAGCTGCTTTACCTTTTCTAACCAATCAGAAAAATAAGTGGTCAAAGATATCTAATGTATTACTTATTAGAAGACAAGCATAATAGCCATGACACAAAGAAAAACTAAATTAATTTGAGAGTGTTGTGGAATTTCATAGCCATCTTAATGGCAAATAAGCATTTCTAATGAAAGTGTGGTTAATTTAGTAGTCTAAACAGAAAATCCAATCTGCTTTTAAAGACAAATAATACAGTGACCCTAAAACACATTAAGACAAAAAAAAAAAAGAAAAAGTACACCACACTTTTCACAAAAGGTCTGTGAGGTGATATATGACTGAAATTATTTAAATAATAAAACAATTGCTATAGGGTAGTTCTGTGTCAACTCAGCCAGAGGTCCCCAACTTTTGTTTATAATGATATATATATATATATATATATATATATATATATATATATATATATATATGATGAAAGCCAAAATATGAAATTAAGTGGATCAATATTTACAAAATAATCCTATATTTTCACTAAGATGAAGGAGTCAATCAGATAATGTTCGCCTATGATTTTGGAGGCAACAACAGGTCAATAAAATAACCTTAAAAAGGTGGCAGCATAATTATTTTATTTTTACACGGGGATGGGTAGGTATATTACTAAAATCAGTTGATTTCAGCGCCCTTGTTGCATTCTATGCCAATGGAGTCCAAAAATAAGAAAAAAAACTCTTGTGTTGTTTTTCCAAAGTTGGAGTGCATATAACTCCAGAAGTATTAAAGACATTCTTTTATGTTCTGCTTCAGAACAAACCTTTCTTTTTGTATCTTAATTCTTGAGGCCCTATATGGTTAAATGCCAGAGAAATGGTGCTCTCAGTGTGACTCCATTTTTTATTTCACCCACTTTCAGTAGTTGAAAACCAAATGTGGGTCACACGGTTACGATGCTAGTATTGCTTGTCTAACAAAACAAAGGTCTGAAGTACAAATAATGTTAAAACTAAAAGTGTACCTTTATTTATTCATATAAAACCAATAATATAAAAAATCTAGCTCTTTTGGCTACATTAAAGGGGTCATGAAATGCTCTTTTTTTTTTTTTTTTTTTTATAGTTTTATTATCTTCCCTGAGGTCCACTGATAATGTTAGTAAAATTTTTTTTTTATTAAAACATGCATAATTTAGTCATACATGATCATTTTCCACCCTATCTCTGGCTCTCTGTCTGAAACGCTCGGTTTTGGCATAAGTGCCTCCTTAAAAAGTAAACACCCACTGTTATGATTGGCTAACAGCGTGCAGCCCCTCAAATTCAGCCATATTTGAAACTCAACTTGAAGAGAATAAACAAGCTCCACAACATTATAAAACTAAATGTCAGGGTTTACACATAACGCACATTCAAAACATTGCATCTGAATATATTAAACTGTTCATCTCAAGCACAACTGTTAATACTCACATCCTGTCTTCACCGAACGTGAGAGTCACGTCGCATCAAAAGCAACAGAACACATTATAATCAATGATGATGTCTACCATGGAATCGTCCGTTGTGGCGCGTCACGTTGCGGCAACAGTAATCAGATGTCCCGTTCCATTTTGCGCTGCACGCGCTGGCGTTACTACTGCCAACAACACAAATAAACGGTTTAGAGACAGCCTCAAGCTGCTGCGTCGCGTCAACGGATGAGCCCGGTGTAAACAAGGTGTCATCACACAGTTATGACATTTGAAATATTCATGAATGGAACTGTTTACTTACTGTTTTTCATCAGGTCCAAGTGTTTTTAACTGCCCCATCCTTCAATAACAGTTCCTTGGAAAAGCTTGAATCATTTTATGACTGGTTCACAAGCAATCAACATTGATACGAGACATGCAATCCACGCTGAAATCACATCCACTTCTAGTTTCCAGTATCATCCTGCACTGAAATGCACATCGCTGGAAATGCATCTAAACGGTCAAAGACGTCCATCCAGCATGTTTACATACGACAACAATTAAAAGTAGAGAAGATGGGCGAAAGGATGCATCCATGATGCGTTTGTGCTCAAAACAGCAAGAGGCAGTAGCTGAATGACAGAGAACAGCTTCTCCTATTCAGAGTTGTAACTTGACACCACGTCTTTTAAAAGTGGCCTGAGATATATATCAAGTGGTCAAAGACGTTTGTCTGTGCATGTTTAAATACAAAAATAATTTAAAATAGTCCAGATGGGTCCCCTTTGGTGTTCAGGAATAGTTAGGCTAGAGTAGGCCTTGTTTGTCCTTCTCTCTATGTTTACGAACTGAAGCAGCACTAGGCAGGGCCAAGGGTGGATTGATTTTAAGTAGGCGTTAATGTTTGTACCCCAAGTAATGAAGGGTTGTCGCGGAAGTAGAGAATGAGGTGTTTTTGCAGCTTGGTTTTAATAAATGCTTTTATTGCATTGGGAATTAAGTTTTGAGTTCTGAAATTTACAGGATGTTTTTATAGAAGACCTCTTCTATGTGAAAATATCAAGTAGAACGTAATTCCTCATGACATGACCCCTTTAATATTTTGCCTTTCATCATATTATATGTTTATCTTTAAGAAAAATTATTAACTAAATTTAAAAAATTTCAACAGGGGAAGTTTCTGAAATTTGGTTGATTTGACATGGAATAACCCTATAAAAAAAAAGAAAAAAGTATTGTGACACTTTTTGGTCATAGTGAATGTGCTGAACTTCACATGTGGTTACTCTGCAAGGACACCTTTGTGAACTTGAGGGAAACTGACTTTATACGTCCACTAAAAACACTGCAACACCAGTTGCTTAAAAGTCACTACAAAAATGGCACAGAAAAGTGAAGTTAGGTCTGAGAAAAGCTCTAGCAGCACTTGAGTGCGAATGACACTTGCGTTGATATTTTTTATCTAATGCAATGACATTTAGACAGTTTTAAGTGTGACACAATTGGGGCCACTCTAAATGAGTATAACACTATGGTTATTTTATAATATTTTGGATGAACACCAACAGTCTTTACCATCATAATAAATCATTCATGTCACACAAAACTTAAAAGGTCAAAACATGCAATTTAAAAAAATAGGACATCACAATGCACCATGTCAAATCGATTTTGATGCATCGATTTAAGAATCAATTATCATTGGGGCCTGGGTAGCTCAGCGAGTATTGACGCTGACTACCACCCCTGGAGTCGTGAGATCGAATCCGGGGTGTACTGAGTGACTCAAGCCAGGTCTCCTAAGCAACCAAATTGGCCCAGTTGCTTGGGAGGGTAGAGTCACATGGGGTAACCTCCTCGTGGTCGCAATTAGTGGTTCTTGCTCTCAATGGGGTGTGTGGTAAGTTGTGCATGAATCGCAGAGAGTAGCTCCACATGCTGGGAGTCTCCGCTGTGTCATGCACAACGAGCCACGTGATAAGATACGTGGATTGACTGTCTCAGAAGCGAAGGCAACTGAGACTTGTCCTCTACCACCCAAATTGAGGTGAGTAACCATGCCTCCATGAGGACCTTCTAAGTAGTGGAAATTGGGCATTCCAAATTAGGGAGAAAAGGGGATAAAAAAAAAATTCAATTTTCGAAGTTAGTTCATTGTCGTTGCCCTCTTCTCCAGTTACGATATATTTTGTTTATATTCCTTATATCTTCATATCTCTCCATAAAATAGTTTAACCACAGTAATAAAACACAGCCTAAATAAATGTGAATGAGCAAAATCACTCACTCATTCACTCACTCTCTTTATGGTGAATGCCACATAGTGCACTACATAGGGAATAGGAAGCGATTTCAGAGTGTTCTGAATGGAACTAACCAGTTAAAAGGTTGATTACAGTTACCTCTGATTGGTCAATGACACGTGGCAGCCGCAAAAAGATAAACTATTCTGGTGAACGTGCTTTATAAGCAGAGCCGCCTCCGTTCTGTTGTCTCTCCCATTGAAAATGAACAGGGAACTTGCAGGTATCACATACAGTGTAAAACAGCCTTTTAACGCTACTAATAGATTTTTTTATTTTTTCTATGACCCTGCTTGATAAAAACATGGGCTTTATATGTCTGCACATGACAAATTTCATTTGTAATTATTGCAATAAATGTTAACGTTACATGATATGCAAATCTATAACACTAATTCCAAGGTTTACATAGTTTGTGTGTTTGCATCAAGTCCTTATGTTGAATTATGTTATCCTTTATATCGGGATTTGTAATGCATGTTGAATTAGTATTGTTTATTAGTATTATTATATACTGTATGCAGCCACACATAAGCCAAACCTCACTGGTCCTAAATGGATCTGTAAAAAATGTTAATCTTTTTCTGCATATATATTTTTTGAGGAATAACATTTTCCTTGGTATTTTGAGATATAAGAGAACATTCTACTATAAAAACATACTGTAAATTTCAGAACTCAAAAATTAATCCCCAATGCAATAAAAGCATTTATTGAAACTAATCTGCAAAAACACCTCATTCTCTACTTCCGCGACTACACTACGTTACTAGGGGTACATTAATTCATGACTGCTTCTAAAGCAAAAAAACATCTACACCTACTTAATGTTACTGCACCCTTGGCCCCGCCCACTGATGCTCAGTTCGTACTCAGATAGAGAGAGAGCAGGACAAATAGGCCTACTTTGGCCTCACTGTTTCTGAACACCAAAGGTGACCCATCTGGACTATTTTGGATTATTTTTGTATATATTCATGCACTAGACAGACATCTTTGTCCGCTTGATATATATCTTGCACTGCTTTAAAAAGATGCGGTGTCAAGTTACAACTCTGAAGAGAAGAAGCCATTCGGTTTCATTCAACTGCTGCCCATTGTTGTTTTGAGCACAAACTTGTCTGGGACACATTTTTTTGCCCATCTGCGCTATTTGTAATTGTTGGTATATAAAACATTCGCTAGATGGAGGCCTTTGACTGTTTTGATACGTTTCTGGTGATGTGATTCTGTATGTGTGTGTGTCTAGTTCACACCGTGCTGTGGACTATGTGTGTGCATCATGTGGATGTGTCTTCATCATATTTCAGTGTGGATTGTATGTTTTTTCCGCTCTTATCAGCGTAGATTGCATGTGAACCAGTAATAAAACGATTCAAGCTTTGCAAAGCAACTATTATTGAAGGATGGGCAGTTAAAAACACTTGGACCCCATGCAAAACAGTAAGTTAACGTAACTGTTTGATAGTTTATGGTGCTGAGTGTTAACGGATGTGCTTGATAAGAGTAGTTTAATATATTTGGATGCAATGTGTTGGATGTGCGTTGTGTGCAAACCCTGAAATGTAGTTTTATAATATTGTAGGGTTGTTCCTTCTCCTCCGACTGTGTTTCATATATGGCTGATTTTGAGGGGCTGCACGCTGTTAGCCAAAGAGAACAGTGTTTGTTTATGTTAAAGTTTTAAGGAGGCACTTATGCTAAAACCAAGCGTTTCAGACAGAGGACCAGAGACAAGGTTCAAAATGATCATATATTACTAAATTATGACTGTTTTGGTGCAAAAAAACATTGATAACATTATCAGTGGACCTCAGGGAAGAGCATTTCATGACCCCTTTAATAATTATGAATCGTTGTAAAATAATAAAATCGTATCAGTTCAAATCGTGATCAAATTTCACAATGCATCATAATCGTTAGGTAAAATATCGCAGTCGAATCGAAGTCAAGAAAAATGAATGACAACATCGAATCAGTCTGAGGTTCTTGCATTTTCTGTTGAAGACAAAAAACACACACACACAAAAAAAAAAAAACACTACATTTACAACCAGACTGATTTCACTGTGAATTCGGCTACAGTAGGTCGAGAATTCTGTGTCTATCACAGTCTGTGAAATTGCCTTTTTAATGTATTTTCTCATCAGAAAACTTCAGTAGTATCTTTTATTTATTTTGCTAGCCTCTGCTAGCTTGCAAAAAGCCAACACAACTCTGCTTCTCATAATTCTGTTTCCACAGTAACAGCAACTTCTCTGAATGGTGGATCTTGCTTCAGGATTATGGGTAGTGTAGTTCTGCACAGGGAATTCGGCAATTAAACATTTTTTTAGATTTTGTTTTAATAAAGGTGAAAATCACACAGACTTGTGGCTTCTACAGAACATATACAGTATCATCACTAAACCTCATGGTAGGTCTTAAAACATTTATAATAACGTTTCAATATAATATATTATTGCTAAAAATCAATTTGATCAATTCTGAATGGCAGTGACTGTTGAGTTCGATATTTACAAAACGCAAACACAACCAGCTTTATACTGAAATGTCATTGAGCATCTAGTTGGTCAGCAGATGTGATTGGTTTGTTTCCTTGTTCGCACTCTCGCACCATCTGCTTGGCAGAGTATCAGGTCGCCGTAGTGATAGAAAGGAAAAGTGTGTTGCTAGGAAATTTTTGGTCTCAGAAGCACTTCAGAAAGGACATGGACGTCACAGGGGCTTCATGTGAAAGGTCTGGCGGGCAGCAGGGCTTTGTCATGGAGATCTGAGAATCTGGAAGCTTTAACCTTCACTCACAATTATTCAGAATCTGTGTGTGTGTGCTGACTGAGGATTTGGTTAGACATGACACCTTCAAACATACAGGAGAACAAGGCAACTGATCTGAGCTATCTGAATCCTGCTTTATGTCTAACTTATATGCTGCTAAAGGAATAATTTACCCAAAAATGAAAATTCTCTCATTTACACATCATCATGTCATTTATTTACTTTATTTGTTGATATTTTTGTGCAAGCATGTGCTAAGTCTAGGCGTAAGTGTGTTGGTGAAACAGCACGTGCAAAGCGCTAATGGGCTGGGTCAAGTGCAATATAATTCTGAGGTTACTCTCCGGTTACTGCACCTTCCTATTATATATTCTATTTGTGATTGATATCTCTTTGATATAACCTGCTTGTTGAATCCCCAAACTGCAAATGCAGGAACTAAGTTTAGACTTTGAGTCGAGAGTAGACGTGCTTCTCAGACCTATTTCTCAGGATAATAGCAAATTGCGCTTTGCACAACTTCATTAATAGGGGGGTAACGATCCACTGATCTGGAACAAAGCATAGATCAAATAACCAATGATGCAATATCATTGATAAAATGTGTAAACATTGATGTTTATTTTTTTAAGATGCACCTTTATTTTAACACTCTATTGCCAGCCACGTCCATATGCATTTCTGTCATGCGATGCAGCAACCTTATGATATTCATCTCAATTTATAAGCTCAAAATATGCTTCTCATGTGTGACACGGATGTGTGCAGAGTGATTGAAGTTGCGCTCGGCTCTATCCGTGCACACACGCTACATGTAGCGCAGAGCAGCTCACATGCCTGATTAAATCAGGCTTCCCTCTATATCGTGGCACATGCGACCATTTGAGTTCTAAATGAGAATTTTCTATTTTAAAGCAATATGGAGCAATTCAACCATTTTAAACGACTACATAGCCAAGACATTCTGAACAGAACTGATGAGGGAAAGAGAAAACACTGACCAGCACCAGCATCAATTACAAGACTTTTCACATCTACACATCAACACTCTTACTAACATTTATCACAGTAAACTGTAACAGAATTTTTCAATACAACTGTGGAAGATGTAGCCATGAAAAGACATGGATAGCACATACTCTCCTGTCGGAAACAAGTCGTGGGTATGTAAGTATTTTGGATTGAAAGACTTGCTTGACTGTTGAAGAGATGACAAATTGTCATCGTAGTGTATACCTCATTCCACAAGGTAATGAGCTGTCATCAAAAGATTGATGATCTTTGTGTGTGTGACTTTATTTTCTATATTACTTTTTTCAAAAATTGAAGTACAGGAAGTACTTTCAAGAACCGAAGACTGAAGTCAGAGAGCTCAATAAAATCTGCAAATTATATTTTGGCTGCATTTGTGAGATAATAAATGTAACTGATTGTGTAAAATAGGCGCATAATATCATAATATCAATCACAGGCCTCTGAATTTAATTTAATTGAAATCGCATTGTGGCAGATTTTGAGGAATCGGCATACATCAGATCGCTATATAAGATCGTATCGTGATGAAACTGATGATTTACACCTCTATTCATTAACAAACAATAAACCCATATTTTGCACACATACACCCACAGATAGCACAAACACTCCCACCCATGCCGACTTGCTCTTTGCACTGGCACATTTTGGATAAGGAGTAGCATGTGGTCGTTGTGCGTAGTACTGCGCCTAGCGTGGTCACAAAAATAGACAACTTTACGTGGCTCACTGAACGGCTCAGTTTCCTGGTGAAATGAACACTAGAGGCGCTAAAAGAACAATTACTTTTATTCCCTTTCACACAAATTACGAGTAAAACATCGGCAACCTTTTTAACATAGAGTGTCTTTTTATGCACTGCTTCGGTAGCTGTCTGGACCTCAAAATAATAATTTTCATCTGATTAATTATACTGAAAAACTTTAATATACATTGAAATAAAAACAGACCTAAGACAATAAAAAAAAAAAAAAAAAAAAAAAGCCGTAGTGTGGTTCCCCCTGGATAGTATTATTAGTAGAATTTACAGAAAACTCAAACAAGTTTCCCTTGAACTTTTTAAAATGACGTGTGTAGTCAACATATGTTAGTAATGGACAGTTTTCAGCTATGTTTACAAATGCAACCAGAAAGCAATGTGTAATTTTCTTTTCTTTGTTATCACAGCTATAGTAAGGGGAGCTCATCTACCTCCACCTCTATGAAATGGCATACGTCTTCATTCGCTTAGTGCAAAGTAACTTGGCACAGCGATTGTTGTGGATTTTGTGTAAAGCATGACTTTGGTTGCTTGGAAACATAAAAAGTTTCTAATCTTTCCTTTACCATGTCATTCTGTATTGCTAGATAATTGAGGTTCATTTTACGCTAAGCAGTTCTCTAATAAAGGTAATAACTGTCTTTAGAAATAATGTGAAACGTAGAGAGTCTGCAAAGATTATTGATATGAGGGACAATAATAATCTGTCCTTAACAGTAGAAGTCTGTTCACTTGATTTCAGATGTTTGTTTTTAGGCAAAGCAATTATATTATAGTAGTAATAAATAACTTTAGAAATGACCTCAAACTCTGACATTTTCCAGATGCAAATGATATTCCAAAGCTGACGAGAACAGCAGAGATGATCATGCTCATCCATATCGATAGATGGCAGTACAGTGTCTAACACCACTGTCACATCGGTACTTAAAATACAGGAAGAAGAGCTATGCTAACAGCTAGCTAGAGAACTACTGAATGCCCCTTTAAGGAGGGTGTACCTCTATGCTGGGTTGGAAACCTCAAGGATTAATAGTGGTGTTTTCCTTACTACATCACGTGTTGTTCTGAAAGCAAAAAGAAACAAATGAAACACGGAATGTAGGCTGTCATCCATGTAGCCTGACCGAAGCAAAGCGGGTGCGTTTACTCGCATGATTAAACGAATGTGATGCGTGAATGGCTTGCATACGCTGCACGAGTTTGTTGGGTATACTGTAGTCTCGTCACATTTTACCTTTTTGTTTAGCCTCACATTCAGCTCATGAAAACACGCTGTGTGATCTTGAGGAAGAATTACATAAAGATGTAGATTGGAATGCAGGTGCGGAAATTATATAAATAAAATGGTCTACTCCTCTCTCTCTTTGTGCCAATGCTGGCATGTGTGCCAAAGGTTGTGACCCCTGTCATAAACACTTACTTTTCGCCCTGTTCCTCACACAATGCTATCTATGACATCTAAAACTTTTAGTATATTGCATGACTTGGAAGGTGATTTTGCAATGCATTACATAAACAACTACATTTACAAGCTTGTTCAAGTGTGATCAAATTACTAAGTAGCTCAACTGGACTGGGTTGCAGAAGACCAGGGTACAAGTCCTGAAGTAGACTTGTCAACAGAAAGAGAAACACCACAAAATGATGTGGTTGATTCAGCAATTGGACTTTTCATCTCACATTCACTTTTATGACACTATCTGTTAGGTTTAGGTTTCAGATTTATGGTAGGGAGGTCAGTTTTGTTGATTTAAAACTCAATAGAGCATTAACCTTAAAATGTTCATCTGTTTGGGAGAAAATGTAACTCGCTTTTAGCACCACACTGTGGACCATCTTGGAACTGCCGCGATATGTATAATGAACCACGTTATATTTTGCAAAATTACTGCCAGTCATGTATTTTAATTAGATCATACTGTTTCTTCCAAATTAGGGCCCTATGATTTTATTTTTTATTTTTTATTCTGTAGTTTAAAATTCAACTAAATGTTATCATCAAAATACTGTCTAATCAAATTCATTAATATAATTTTAAATCAAGTGAAAACAGAACAATTACTTTTCAACATACCATTGCATTATTTTTGACAAATGAAGTACTACTATTAAGATCCTCACAGCACAATCCAAAACACAACCTTGGATATATATAATTCTTTTGCCAAATACAGTGCTGCACAGCAGAGCATCACAGTATTAATGAAAGCATCTATGAAAACTTTTTAGTACAAGAGCACAATTACATATAATGTAATTATTATTCATATATTATTATTAGTATTATTACTACATTAAATATTACATTCTACTATACTGTGGTAATATATTTCTGTCGCATTTCAATTTCACGCATATAGTTAAATTTAGCTTTGGAACACCGAATTAGCCCTTCTCAGTTTGTATGTTTAAGGACAGCTTCTCACCTCCAGATAAGCAGTTCGCTATATGGCATAATGTGCTTATTAAACCGCAAAAGGCTGCGATTTAGTTCTACAAATATATAGTCTGCATATGCTGGGCCCTTAAAAGTAAATACTGCAAGCGCTCTGCTCTGTCATTTATTACACACACACACAGTGCATTTGATGGTCATGATGTGTGTTTGTGTTTGAGCAGCCGGCATTACACATTCACTTTGAAGCATGCAGCACATGCAAACTGTAGTTATTTAACTAAATTGCAGCCTTTTGTGGTTTAATCATTACACTAGGACATATTATGATTTTAATGTGATTTATTGTGCATTCATTTTATTCCAAATATGTCAAATTCCATGACATTGCGCATTTTATAATTAATTCTATTTTTATGACTGGATTCCGCAATTCCATCCGTGTTTTTCGCATCGCAGAATTCATAGGGCCCTACAAAATGCATTTTGTTCTGCTATAAACTTGCTCCGCCTCTGAAATGACTTTACTTTATGGCTGATGTCACTGAGGCCTCACAGGGTATTTGCTAATCTCATGTTTAACTTGGAAATGTGTCACATTATGAAAGTAAAACTAGTTGCGAAAGCCACTTCATGTTGATTTATCAAGTATCAAGAGGTAAAATGATTTAATGTACTTGTGAGTTACAAAAAAACCCATCAAACTCCAAAGACAAAAAGTAAAGGCCAAGCAGCTTTATGACGTGCACTTAAATATGATTAGTAAAAAGGGTGTGTTTGTATGATTATCTTAATATGAGTCGATGGTGTTAACAGCCTACTTCCTGCCACTGCTCTGGACCTCACAGTTTAACATGTAGTTTAAACTCCTCATGGAATGTGAACAGACAGAGATACACATTAAAATACTAACTTAAAAATTAAACATTTATAAATTGCTCTAATGTCTAGCACAGACATTTCACACACTCTTCTAACATCTGAGGAAAAGATGTTGTGCTGAAATAAAACCCAATTACACATTATATCATACTAAAACACAAGTGATACAAGTGAACTAAACATGTGATACAGCTAATAACAATACACAATTAGGAAAATACACTTCCAAAAAAACACAAAGTATTCAATTCTCCTTTCATACTAAACAGAACCACAGAAAGGAGATGTTTCCATAACACAGTTCTCTGGCTTAAAATGCTTTCACAGCATATTGCACAGAAAATGACTAATTTCCACACCTTTAACCAGCGTGATCACAGACGACTGGCTCACACACTCTGTCAATAAAGTTCTGATCTCTCTCTCACACACAAACACACAACTATATTTGGCTCATAGCAGTGAAGAAATGAATAGAAAAATGCCACTTACACGGCTGCTCTCTTTGAAGAGTTTAAAACTCATCCACTTTGGCATTTCAATTTGTCTGTCCTCTTTACACGACTCTCCCTGTCCTTAACTCGCTTTCTCTTTCTCCCTTCACCCCTCCCTCTCTTTATGTATCTGGCTGAGTTCAGTGTTCAGAGGTTAAACACTCAGTAATGGAGCTCTATTCTGCTCTGTGATTGTGGCTCAATTGTCTTTATTTGTCTTTGGTGTCCACCTGTGCTCAAATGTGTCACATCAAACCATCTCAAAACATTGGTCGAGACGCAGACACTGTATAATTTTAACTCAGTAGATAATTTATAATCACACATTTATCTAGGATCTACACTGAAGAAAATGACTAGTAAAATTTGGATTACTTCATTTTTCTTTCACAAGTTTTTACACAGTTTATTTCAGTAAATTTTAATGGTATAAAATTAAGTAAACTGCATGACATATAGCAATACTGAATAAAGTGAGCAAGTAAATCCAACTTAAATCTATCCGTTTATACAGAAACTTTTACTTGCAAATTTCAAACGATGGTACTTGATCATAACATTTTAAAGTACAGAACATTATATTCCAAGTTTCACATTTTGAACATGTAACGTACTCTGTGAGAGGATATCACCTTGCATTATTGGTGTAAGAAACAAGTAATGCTGCAACAAACACAGTCCACAACATTTGGTACCCACAACATGATAACAGTAATAATTTATAAAATCATGAATGGGTCATTTTGAGTAGAACCCCCCCCCCTTCAAATACAAGTTATCAAATGTAACAACAAAATAATAAAAACAGTGTAAATTATACTCTCAAACCATGTAAAGTGTATTTATTATTTAAGTCCGGTGCATGCTGGGAACAACCTACATTAAAAAGTGATGTAAAATTTACTTATATTATTCGAAAATGTACTCAAATCAGCAAATACAACATTTATCAACTTTAGGATTGATACTTGAGGACGCATTGTAAAGATAACAATCATAAATAATATTTACTTATAAGCGAGAGCAATCATTTCTACTTATTTGTCTGAATTAAGTACAAAGGTAGAATTTACTTAACATGTTCAAGTTCATGCTCTAACAAATTTAATCAATGAAGAAAACTCCATGATGACTTAGGTGGAAAATCCTTGCATTAAACCATAAAAATGAAAATATGAGGAATATAATCATGATGTGATATACAGTATATGTACAGTATTTTTTAAACATGGCTGTTGGGGGCAATGTCATTCAAGAGAGCATTTGATTGGACAAAAGTCAAGGTAGTCCAAGATGATGTCATCAATATTTTTGGTCTGTTTTTGCAGAAGAGAAAGACTGTATATTTTAAATGCATCTATCTGCTAAAATATAATTTTGCCAAGTATTAGGAGTAGTAGCATATAGATGACCTCAAAACTAACAGACATGGACCAGATGTCACCAAACTGCAATTTTGATTCCTATGCGGTCTTGAAAAAATATCTATGGCAGGTCGATTCACCCACCATGACATGAAGTTAATAAATGACAGTGACCCAGCTGTGCATGTGCATGTAACTCTGCTGAGCTCAACGATTTTTATGTGAGTATATCCAACTGTGCTCAATTGTATGTGTGTAACTAAGCAGTGCTTCCGTGTGTGTGTGTGTGCGTGATGGTCTTGTGACATGCTTTGAGCACTGAACAGTGCAGATAAAAGCTTCATTATGCAGTATGATGAATGTAATTTGCACAGTGTACAGTAATAAACAGACTCGGAGCTGCTGTGAGTGAATGAAGGAAGCTCTTATTCCACAGAAACAAACACACACATAGTGTCCTCAGCTCACATTAGCCTGAAAACACTCCAAAACACACAGGACAACTTCCACTGCAGCGCTCAACTCAATTCAGGGAACCTAAAAAAAAATTTGTGCAATTCCATTTGGTGCCACTAGTGGTGCAGAAATTAAAGCTCAAATGAGGTGTGAGATTAAGACACTACTAGTGGCATCAAATGGAATGTTGTAAACACATAATCCCATCCCAAACTCACACCATTTCTTGAGCCAATAATGAACATGTTTACATCCACGATATTACACTGGTTATGCTTAATAAGCCAACAACATGTGTGGTCATGTAAATGCCTTAACTCTCCTATGGAACTAAACAATGGCACCTCCCTTTGGTATTCACAGTCATTTTTGACAGGAAGTGTCAGATGTGTAACCTTTTTTTTTTTTTATGATGATAATGATAACATTTCTTCTTCCCTGAAGAACAATACAATTATGCATTTGTTTTGGGATTTTATGCTATTTTGATTTCTTATTTACATGAACATTTTTACATTTTACCATTAATTTGCATATACAAATAAGCACATTTGTGAAAAAAATAAATTAAATACAAATTCAGAACCTATACTTCTATAAATTGAAACATGAAGAAAATATGAGAATGTGACATAAATTGGAGGCAGATTGCTGCCATCTGGTGAAAAAAATATAAATAACATGACTTGAAAACCCATTCATGCCAGTAACAGCCAGTAGATGACTGTAGCCACCTATTGTGTAGTCTGATGGTTTGTTGTAACCTAGTTTTATATTTTACCACAATATATGCATTTGGATATATATTTAGACAGTATTACATTTTGATTTGTAAAAGTTATCATTTTAAAACTGATTTGAAGTGTCAGTTGTTGCAGTTAATGTCATTATGCTTGCAATCAAACCTGACCATGGTGTTACAAAGAGAAGACACAGAATAAGCATTTTATTTATTTATTTTTTTTTTTTTTTACAAATAATTTATTTCAAACATATTTTAATATAACTCAAAGTAAATGCATAATAATGAAGAGAAAATGAAATCAAGAAATCAAAACAATTGCTCTGTTTTTTGTTCTATTCCATTCATTTTCAGTGGTCGGTCAATTTTGACAACGAATACCAAAGGTGCCGATTTATTAATCTTTTTACGACCACTTATCGAATCAAGCTCGATTTTTAATTTTTTATGTTCAGATGGCAAATGGAGGAA
Organism: Myxocyprinus asiaticus; assembly: GCF_019703515.2. Classification (NCBI taxonomy): domain Eukaryota; kingdom Metazoa; phylum Chordata; class Actinopteri; order Cypriniformes; family Catostomidae; genus Myxocyprinus; species Myxocyprinus asiaticus. The sequence goes on from NC_059353.1 coordinate 3,465,501, forward strand.
AATACACGAAGTCTTGTACTGCTTGGATAAAGGAAAACATTTTTATTAAATGAGGAAATGTATACCATATATACCATAGGAGGGTTAAACACTGTTCTTTTATTGGGGTAAGATCAAAAACAGTTAAAGCATAAACCAGCTGACACAGGTAGCTTTTTGCCCATTACACCAATGTTGCGTTGCAAGTAAACATATTTACTGGTGTTCTTAATGGCTAATCCAATGTGTGCAAGTGTTGTGTGCATGACTGCTTATGCATTGACATCAAAACCAGAGAACAACCAGATGATTTCAAGTCTTATTAAAATGCAGCTGTCTTGTGTCATCTGATTTTTTGAATGCACAGATATCGCTAGTAACTGCTAGTATTGGTGTGCATATAAAATGTACTCATTGTTGCAATGCTCAAAAAAACAAAGTACTGTTTTGATAGCAGCACAGAGCCACTGGGAAATAAAAATAAAAATAATAATAAAAATAAAAAGACAAGATCTAGTATGATTTATACATCATTTCAGGAACATTTTTATGATTTGCGATTTAAAGTCTGACATTTAATTTTCTTAAAATGTAAAGTTGAAGCTGCTGAATTTGTTAGAAAAAGTGCTGCACTGATGGCTGTAGTGGAAGATTTTAAAGGCAATGACAGTAGCAGTATACAGCTAAAACACACACACACACACACACACACACAAAAAGAAATCAAGATAAACTCACTTGTTGACCTCACTTGTCAGTTGTTGGACAACCAGTCAGCCATCTTGAATGATCCCAGAAGACACACCTTACCACATTAATACACTACTAGGTCATTTATGAACTCATCACACTGCTTCAATTCATGAATAAATTAACCAAACTTAATCTTTTGCAAAATAATACAAAAGTGCAGAGTATTGTAAGCATGTATCTGCGTAAGACTCAATCAGAGAATAGGTGTATTATGCAGACTATGTTCAGATCCTAGCATGATTCTTTGCCCTCTGCCATCAGAGGAAATCATGCAGGAAATGAACCTCCACCAGACAGAAGACAATCTGATAACAATTAGGATGAAGAGGTGCTGCTGTGTGTCTATACTTTATGTGTTCAACATCCAGACTCAAAGCAGATGTGCACAGACACATGTCAAATGAATCTGTGTGTTATGCATGAGGCACTGTCTTCAGATATTGCATGTGTCTGCTATAGATTAAAATCAGAACAGTGACTGTGTGTGTATTTCTCAGATACAAAATTAAGTCACAATGATGCAGTCATCACCTAAATAAACAAACCTCACAACACAAACACACACAACTCATAAAACATAACAAAGCATCATGAATGTGCCTAAAACACCAGCACAAACGGTCGCTGTTTAGATGACATGTTAATGTGTCTTACTTTGTTCTGATAGGGCGTCTCATAGTTCCTATGTAGACTGAATCCAGCACACAGTTTGAAGAGACTTTGCATAACTGTACATGACTTTCTAACATTGTTTACTGCTCATGATTGTTGTACACATCATGTTGAGCTCTAGCATGACAGCCCCTACTTCAACTGAAGTAGGGAAACCCTGTGTGACCTATACCTCATCACCTGATCCTTCTGGGGGGGCGGAGTCTGAGGCCAGATCCTTGGAAAAGTAGCCTATGTTTGTAATAGTAATAGTATACAGGTGCATCTCAATAAATTAGAATGTCGTGGAAAAGTTCATTTATTTCAGTAATTCAACTCAAATTGTGAAACTCGTGTATTAAATAAATTCAATGCACACAGACTGAAGTAGTTTAAGTCTTTGGTTCTTTTAATTGTGATGATTTTGGCTCACATTTAACAAAAACCCACCAATTCACTATCTCAAAAAATTAGAATATGGTGACATGCCAATCAGCTAATCAACTCAAAACACCTGCAAAGGTTTCCTGAGCCTTCAAAATGGTCTCTCAGTTTGGTTCACTAGGCTACACAATCATGGGGAAGACTGCTGATCTGACAGTTGTCCAGAAGACAATCATTGACACCCTTCACAAGGAGGGTAAGCCACAAACATTCATTGCCAAAGAAGCTGGCTGTTCACAGAGTGCTGTATCCAAGCATGTTAACAGAAAGTTGAGTGGAAGGGAAAAAGTGTGGAAGAAAAAGATGCACAACCAACCGAGAGAACCGCAGCCTTATGATTGTCAAGCAAAATCGATTCAAGAATTTGGGTGAACTTCACAAGGAATGGATTGAGGCTGGGGTCAAGGCATCAAGAGCCACCACACACAGATGTGTCAAGGAATTTGGCAACAGTTGTCGTATTCCTCTTGTTAAGCCACTCCTGAACCACAGACAACGTCAGAGGTGTCTTACCTGGGCTAAGGAGAAGAACTGGACTGTTGCCCAGTGGTCCAAAGTCCTCTTTTCAGATGAGAGCAAGTTTTGTATTTCATTTGGAAACCAAGGTCCTAGAGTCTGGAGGAAGGGTGGAGAAGCTCATAGCCCAAGTTGCTTGAAGTCCAGTGTTAAGTTTCCACAGTCTGTGATGATTTGGGGTGCAATGTCATCTGCTGGTGTTGGTCCATTGTGTTTTTTGAAAACCAAAGTCACTGCACCTGTTTACCAAGAACGTTTGGAGCACTTCATGCTTCCTTCTGCTGACCAGCTTTTTAAAAGATGCTGATTTCATTTTCCAGCAGGATTTGGCACCTGCCCACACTGCCAAAAGCACCAAAAGTTGGTTAAATGACCATGGTGTTGGTGTGCTTGACTGGCCAGCAAACTCACCAGACCTGAACCCCATAGAGAATCTATGGGGTATTGTCAAGAGGAAAATGAGAAACAAGAGACCAAAAAATGCAGATGAGCTGAAAGCCACTGTCAAAGAAACCTGGGCTTCCATACCACCTCAGCAGTGCCACAAACTGATCACCTCCATGCCACGCCGAATTGAGGCAGTAATTAAAGCAAAAGGAGCCCCTACCAAGTATTGAGTACATATACAGTAAATGAACATACTTTCCAGAAGGCCAACAATTCACTAAAAATGTTTTTTTTTATTGGTCTTATGATGTATTCTAATTTGTTGAGATAGTGAATTGGTGGGTTTTTGTTAAATGTGAGCCAAAATCATCACAATTAAAAGAACCAAAGACTTAAACTACTTCAGTCTGTGTGCATTGAATTTATTTAATACACGAGTTTCACAATTTGAGTTGAATTACTGAAATAAATGAGCTTTTCCATGACATTCTAATTTATTGAGATGCACCTGTACTACCATGAGTTATGTAGTATGTATTCTATGCACAGTGTACCTGTTTTATGTATGCATGGAACAGCTGGACAACCTACTTAATGTACTAATTACTTTATGTTGGACAGTATACTGTAAATGGATCAGCATATGTATATGTTTCTTTAACTACGGAAGCTTAGCCTTGTGAATTTCTACATAGTAAAGTCTTGTTAAAACATTTTTTCACACTCTCAATATGTATACAGTGTATATATATAATGATTTGTCTTCTATCAATGTTCAAAACTGTATATACATGCATCACAGGAGATTAAGGTGTTTTTTTTTTTTTTTCTTAAAGTCATGAAAATTCCCACCAATGTCATTTCCAGCACATCTCAAATTCTGTATTGTGTTTAACAGAATTCTGTGCTGGAAATGATGCTGATGGAAATGACATGTCTAATGTCATGGTTGACTCCTTTGTCACACTAAGACTAATTTCATAGCTAACATTTTATGTATCCTAAATACACACATTTAAATTATATTTTCACACTTTTTGCATAATTCTGCAAAATTCCAGTTTGATTGGAAATGACGCCCAATCAAAATATTCTGTTCACAAGTGATATTTACATTGAATTTTCTTTGTTTTGTTTAAACATCACTTGTTTCATATTTCATCTCAAGCATGCGCTTCACTGACACTTTTGTCTACTTGGTTAAGAAGTACACTAATTAAAAAAAAATAAAAAAAAACTTTATAAGGGGCAAAACTGTTTGGACAAAATTACTGACAGTAATTTCAATTTTAAATTGAGGTGAAACATAAAAAAAAAACAAAAAAAAAACAGTCCCACTAAAATACAGCCAAACTCTGTATGCAATCTTTTTGTAGCGTCCTACAAGGACAATTCTGTCATCATTTACTCATTCTTAATTTGTTCCAAACCTATATGTCTTTCTTTTTTCCATGGAACACAAAAAGAGATGTTAGGCAGAATGTTAGCTTCAGTCACCATTCACTTTCATTGTATGGAAAAAGATCCAATGAAAGTGAAAGATGACTGAGGCCGTCATTCTGTCAAACATCTCCTGTTGTGTTCCACAGAAGAAATAAAGTCATACAGGTTTGGAACAGCATGAGGGTGAGTAAATGATGACAGACTTTTCATTTTGGTTGAACTATCCCTTTAATGTTACTATTGACAGCAGTGCAGCTTGATACTTGGTGAAATATAGAGCAGAGGTCAGAGGTCAGATAAGTGTGTTTGTGCTGTACCTTGTCACTGTCCACAGTGTTTTGAGAGGTTCTGGAGGCAATGGAGATGGTGTCCGGCTGACTGCTGCCATCACCCTGACTGTCTACATCCTCACCGACATCCCTACAAACATACACACATTTTCATTTTCAGCAGAAGTGATCACTCTTAAAATAAGTGTCCAGTACAAACAGGTAAGCATGTCATAGTACAGTGTTTAGTGTTGAGTTGTGTCTGACCTCTTGCTGTTGTTGCGGGGTTTGACAGGGGTTTTGGGAGCGTGGATTGGCTCCTTTAGCGCCCCCTTTAGGTGAATGATTCTTTCCTGAATGACCTCACGTATATTCTTGATCCATTCTTGCTTCACCTCGATACTAGATGCCTGACAAAACAAACACAATCACACACATTTATGTCACATGTCCATACTAGAACCCATCAGGACAAAACAATGCACAACTGTGAAAAATGTAGGACGCAATTTATCTACATTTTTGTACTTTGTACTACAACGGTTTGTTCTCAAGCCATTTAAATAAAGGGACCATGTCAAAATTAAAAGACAATGATGCTCTAATAGTAATTCATAAAATAATTAAAGGGATAGGTCACCCAAAAATGAAAATTCTCTCATCATTTCCTCACCCTCATGCCCTCCCAGATGTGTATGACTTTCTTTCTACTGCAGAACACAAACAAAGATTTTTAGAAGAATATTTCAGTTCTGTCGGTCCCTACAATGCAAGTGAATGGTGGCCAGAAATTTGAAGCTCCAAAAAGCACATAAATGCAGCATAAAAGTAATACACACGACTCCAGTGGTTAAATCAATATCTTCTGAGGCTTCAAATTACTTTAAATTCTCCTCCTGCCCAGTAGGTGACGATAAGGACAAAGACTGCAAATCGCCAAATACAAAAGAAGAAGAATGTGAAAATAAAAGTGAAAGTGGAGATTTATAGTAAAAAAAAAAAGACTTAAATATTGATTTGTTTCTCACCCACACCAATCATATCACTTCTGAAGATATGGATTTAAATACTAAAGATGTATGAATTACTTTTATACTGCCTTTATGTGCTTTTTGGAGCTTCCCAGTTCCGGCCACCATTCACTTGAATTGAATGGACTTACAGAGCTGAGATATTTTTCTAAAAATCTTCATTTGTATTCAGCAGAAGAAAGAAAGTCATACACATCTGGGATGGCATGATGGTGAGTAAAGGATGAGAGAATTTTCAATTTTCATTTTAAGATTAAAATTAATATTACTGTGTAGTGTACCTTTAAGACAGTTTTGTTGTCTGATGAGGGTGTGCGTCCAACCCAGAGAGCAAATTTACATGGGTCGCCCTCCACATGCTCTGTTACACCCAAGTCAGACGTCTGAAAATATCACAACATTACACACAAACAGTATTTTGGGAAAATGTATTTAAATTACATCAAAGTGCAACTGTACTAATAAAAATAAAATAATTAAAATGATTAAAATGTGTTGTATTATGGCACTTTTACCTTTTAAATGGTTTATATAATATGAAGAATTTGATATGCTATAGACATACTCTAACATTCCATTTATTAAAACTAGGCTCGTCAATCTATTAAAAATTGTAATCAAATTAATTACAATAAAAATGATGTGCCAAATAATTAATCACAATGAATCACTGTTGATCATATATCAGTGTTTACTGAGAAAAGCCACCCAATTAAAGATAATTAAGTATAAAACATATTTAGAATATTAAATAATTCTAAATATAATACTATATAATAATTCCTAAAATGCAGATAATTCAAATACATTGCATAATATACACAGTATATTGTGGCAGCAGACAAGTATAGCTTTTAGACAATAGAAAAAGTGGCTTTAAAAGTGAAAATATTGTTTGTTTTATTTCCATTTCATTGAACATAACCCTATTATTGGTCCACTTCCGTCTGTGCTATTTTTAATGGCTGATCGTTGTCTCGTGCATCAGACAGATGCTTTTGGAGCAGCTCACTTTGGTTGTGTTGCATTTCAGCCAATCATAACAGAGGTTATTTACATACAGATGTTTTAAGGGTACAGTAGCACAAAAGGCTGTTTAATTGTTAAAGGTTAATTGTTAATTGTTAAAGGGTTAGACAGAAAGTGGAAAATGGTCATGAAAAACTCAATTATGACTGATTTTGGTGCAAGAAACCTTGACTAATATTACAAGAGAACTTCAGGGACAACATTATATGCTAAAAAAGTATAGTATGTGACCCCTTCAGTTAGTTCAAAGGATAGTTTATAGTCTTAATGGATAATTGAAGTCTTAAACGGTGGTTGTTAGAAAATCCCACAAAACCAGAAGAAAAACCCAAGACAAATGAGGATTTGTTCACACTCACAGACATACTGAACAAAGCAAGGGCGACAAACATCACATCTGCTTTACACAAATACAACACCTGCACTCACTGCTTACAGGTACATCTGCACAGAGTTAACAGAGTTACACAATCTACAAACAGACGGAAATGTGAAACTCAGGCATAACTTTGTTCCTGAATGCACCTACTGGCTTTCCCATAGGGCTTAGCTGATGTTTATGTCACTGAAATGATATCTGAAGTGATATTAGCTATGTTCAAAATGCTAGTGAGCTGCCTTTCTGTCTACTCTCTACTATATGTAGGTAGCAAACTTCAAATGGAACTCATAAGTGACTGATTTGGAACACTTAATTCGGCAGAAACAGTCACTCATGCACCACAAAATAGCACTATTCGTATGAAGCGGACAAGAGATGTGAATCACAATTGATTCCAATAAAGCCTGACATTAGCATGTTGCTAAGCTAACAGTGACTGTCTAATAAGCATAAAAAAATTCTGCACAAATACATCTTTATGGTTATTTTTCAGTGGTAAATGAAATATAAGCATTTATAATCAACAATTCTCTACACATGCCCACCATTTTGGATTAATTTATTATTTTTATTTTTTTCCACCGAGCTCATTGAAATGCATTCTGTGAAGGACACGTGATGCTGCTTTAGAATTTGGACAAAACAAGGTATCTTACAAGCCAGCACAATGTTGCTGTCTACTGTCTGAAACAGCTTTTGCATTGAGATTATGGCAACAATATGTTGCCTTAAAATGCTGTCTAGAACAGCAGCTCGCTAGGTTTTGAAACAGAGCTATAAAGTGTATCTAGTGAGATAATGTTTTTGAAGTACCAGTAGTTTGTTCTTGAATATGTATTTAGATCGTCCCGCCGAGTCTTTAATCTCTTTACTGAAGACGAGGGAGATCTCGAACAGGAAGAGGTGTCGGTCTCGTCCCTTACGGATCAGCGATTTGGGGTCCCACACCTGGAAGGTGTCCTGCAGAATGAGTTCACCATGGACATCCAGATTCTCATCGAAACCTGAGGTCACAAAAGGTCATATTTCGTATACGTTATGCAAGTATCAGTAGAAAAGCAACAGTCCGATCAAATAATAGGTAAAAAAAAGAGATGTAAAAAAATCATGGTTGGTATTACTTTTAAAGGTCTGCTACCCGACCCAAGGACGATGGAACCTGAAAAACCGTCGGGTTTCGGGCCAGGTTTGGGTTTTTTTAATTTAAAAATAACAATAATGCTGATTAAATAATAATAATAAAAAAAAATTAAAATAAAAAATATTTAAGAATAAACTGTCACATAAATAAATAAAGTAAATTATATAATTTAAAAATGTATTTAAAAAATAAATAATTATTATTATCACACCGAACATGTTTTTCCGCGCTGTTTTACATATATTTCTATGTAAACGCACTGGACGGACGTCTTTGATCGCTGAGTCACCGTGTCTTGCTGTTTTTTCAGTGTCTCGAACAGGACAGCTGCATTTTTAAGACTACGTGTCAAGTTAAAAAGATGTTTATTTTTTTAAAATACACCTCGAGACACCAGGGTTCTGTTTCACTGGCTGCTCTGTTGTATGCTGCACATTTTAGCAAACATATTCAGTCATCCAGGTATTCCATTCATACTACAAATTCAATTTGCATACTAAACACAGTATACATACTGACCACTGCAGAAGTAGTAAGTGTAGTATAGTAGTATGCAGCTTTTCCAAATACAGTCAATGTTTGTTTTTGAGTGTGTCTGTGTGTTTACCCTCTAGCATGCTGACATGCATTGCATCGTTGGCTCTCTTTGGCACACTCAGCATGACCTCCAGCCCGTCTTTAATTTCACCTTTGCCCTCTTCACAGCAGGACAGCAGCTCCTGCAGACATACATTGTGTACTGTACACTACACAACAATTAACACTACATTTGACCTTCGGTCTGAATGCGTTGACACAAGAGAAACAAACACTCATGTATAGTACCTTGAGCAGCAGCTGGTATTTGGTGATTCTCTGCACAGGTTTGATGAGGTATGATGATATAGAGTTGGTCAGACCATGTCTTTTCTGTATCTCCTGCTCAGAACACACAAAACCACAAAAATGATCATACACAATAATTATGATATAGCACACCATTCTCATACACACTGACCTATGACCTATGTCAACTATTTCTATAAATATTCACTCGCTTGTGCTACAGTGACAAGTTCAGAGTGAGTGACTCACTGGCTCCATCTACTGATCTCTGTTGAACGTACAACATGCCATTTGAGTTTAGGTGATAACACATAAAAACAGAAACATGTAAGCAAATGCATATGTACTTACATCAAAAAAACTCCCAGCATGTTCCAGAATGAGTTGACTTGAATCTGGTTTATTTTTGCAATACGTGACATAAATATTAAACTTATCAGCCTGAAACACAAAGACACAAGCATGATATTAGCATATCAAAGACAAGGTAAAAACTTGCCCACAATTTCAGTTTCATTTGAAACCATTTTAACGAATCTGTCTGTGATTACAGAATGTCAAATACATTTCCAGCTGCACACCTGTTATAATTTCTCATCTGATAAAATGGTAAGCTGGTGCTGAATTATTTACTAATTTTGGCTAATTTAGGCTTACTGTTTGAACTGGACAAAAGCCCCGTGTTGCCTGTTTCAATATCAATGTAATCATACACTCAAGTTGATGGTTAAAAAATACAGCAAAAATTGGTCACAATGTCATAAATGTGGTATCATATACACTCACTGAGAACTTTATTAGGAACACTATGGTCCTAATAAAGTTCCCAACGTGGTCTTCTGCTGTTGTAGCCCATCCGCCTCAAGGTTCGACGTGTTGTGCATTCTGAGATGCTATTCTGCTCACTACAATTGTACAGAGTGATTATCTGAGTTACCATAGCCTTTCTGTCAGCTCGAACCAGTCTGGCCATTCTCTGTTGACCTCTCTCATCGGCAAGGCATTTCTGTCCACAGAACTGCTGCTCACTGGATGTTTTTTGTTTTTCGCACCATTGTGAGTAAATTCTAGAGACTGTCATGTGTGAAAATCCCAGGAGATCAGCAGTTACAGAAATACTCAAACCAGCCCATCTGGCACCAACAATCATGCCACGGTCGAAATCACTGAGATCACATTTTTTCCCCATTCTGATGGATGATGTGAACATTAACTGAAGCTCCTGACCCGTATCTGTGTGAATTTATGCATTGCACTGCTGCCACACGATTGGCTGATTAGATAATCACATGAATAAATAGGTGTACAAGTGTTCCTAAAAAAGTGCTCAGTGACTGTATCTCTAATTTGTAGCTGTACATTTGAAACAACTGCATATTTGCATACTTGCACAACGCTACTAGTGATAATCACATCTATATCAATTAAAATGGCATACAGGTGTTTGATAAACAAATGTTTTACTGACCCATGTGACAAAGCAATGGCCCACATCCTCTGGTAACTGCTCATAATTGATCAGCTCTTTTAGAAATATACTACAACACAACAAAACAAAACAATATGCAAATGAGTGTTAATCTCTACAGCAGCTCATTTCCATATCAAGTGGAAAACACATAGACCTAGCAAACAAATCTGCATATTAAGCCTATAATTTTATTGGAAAGCATATTATTTCTCTCTTTATCTGTCACAATAAGAGAACCATCTGTATGCTGGTAAAAAGTTAAATCATTTTGTTAATGTTTGCTTTATTGAGAGTCCAGAAACTGACTTATTGTGGAAGTCGTAAATCTCCTGAATGTTTCCGAAGATGATGTGTTCTTTATTGGCAATTCCTGAAGGTACTTCCTCCACTCCATTGGTCATCTCCCACAGATATGTCTAATAAAACCAACACACACAAGAGATGTGACAAAGACCTTTAGCTTTCTGGGCATACAATTTTACATTTACACTGTACATGAGCTGTTTTGCTACAAAAAAAATAGTCGTAATATTTCGAGAATAAGTTGTAAGGAAAGTAACATCAAAGTGATGTGGTGGACAACAGCAAATTGGAGTGTCTGTATCTCTGGATACAGTAAACACCACTAACCAGAGAGATAGCGCTGGCTATGCAACTTTGTTGTCAATTAGCAGAGCTAAATCTGTGGGAAGTTTTTGTGTCTGTTCGTGAATGAAGTGTGCATTAGTACAGGAGTTTTCAACCTGTGGGTGCCTGTCAAGGGACGCGCGAGATATAGGCTTACACCCAAGTGAAGGTATAAATAACTGGTACTTCTGTGAACTGTATAGGCCCTTTCAAGACATTGTTCAGTATGTGGTAACATCCCTTCAGTTATAGTATTGATCTGAATGCAAAAACCAACACAAATCCAGACCAAGTATCACCCATGCTGAGCGGGACTGCGCAAATGTCTGTCTGGTTCTTTCTCTTGAATAAAATCAATTTCATACATAACCGCTTCAGTGTCCGGACACTTAATAACTCTGTGCTGATGCACCAAAAGACCAAGGATTTCTTAAATGCTAAATCCTATCCTAAAATATGATTTAATTAAATCCTCCAAATCCTTTTCATGCATTGATAAAGATGCTGGCTCAGCGTTCAATCATTGTGATAATGATGCGCTGTTTCTCTTAATTTTGTGATTTTTTTTCTCAAAATATTTCTGCTTTATTCACCCAATATAACACTTTATTCTCATAATTTTTACTTTATTCTCTAAATATTACGATTTTTATTCTCTAAATTTTAGAATATATATATATATATATATATATATATATATATATATATATATACATTTATTATTATTATTATTATTATTATTATTATTATCATTATTATTTTTTTTTACATGGCACTAAAACACCGTCATAGTTTTGCAACTTAGTTTCAAAACATGTTCTTTTGGGACTGAGGAGGAATTTACAGTATGTTTTCAAAACACATCAAGCTCTATAATCTCAAATGTAAAGGAAAATTTGGTAAGAGAAAAAGGCATAATGTACATTCAGCCTGTCATAATCGCAAAATAACCCTGACAGTGTGATCATGACCAGTTCAATTATACAATCATCATACAACAATATTTAACTGCAGAATGCCACAATTGACCAACCACAATCAAGTATTCAAGAGTGGCTAGTAACAGTTAGTGGAACAGCGCCCGCCCAGTTTTTCAGCTGTCTTGGTTCCAGAAGTATTTTTCCTTTACATTTTTTTTTCCTTGGAGATTTCATAAATCCTTCGTAAAAGAGTTTTAAGCCATGAACCAAACCATCCAGCTCCGAGGTGAATCACAACATTACACATTTTTATTTGAAGCAAAAAAAAATAAAAAACAAAAAATAAAAATAAAATTTTAAATCAGACAAAAAGACAAAGATACAAGATGTGTGTACTTAATGTCTTTAATGAGGCATTGAACTATAATCCCATGAAGCATTGTGAATGGAGTTAAAGCTACACTATGTAACTTTTGGCCCTCTAGTGGATGAAGCATAAAACTGCAAGTTATTTGCAGAGGAACACTTTACGTCAGTTGTGATTAGGCACTGCTCTACTGAATCTCAAGGATTGAGGACTCTGATATCTCTGAGTCATGACAAGCTATTTTCATGTTGATATAATGTTATTCGCTTAAAAAAATTATAACTGATGTAGTACTTACTTTGAAGAAGATACACAACACTCTTAATTATATTTTAATATGATTATTAAAGCATTTTATTCACTACACAATACACAAACATTTTTGTATTGTATTACACATATCATTTTAAGAGGTGAAACTCGTGAAATGGCTGGAATGAGGCCAATTGAAGACACTTTATTTTTATATTACAATCTACAGCCTCAGTAGTCAATGCGAGTGAACTGTCATATTATAATAGTAGGTCTATGCACTGCAAACAATAAAAGACTGTAATATTAAAATGCAAAACGAGGATTTAATAATGATGAAATACTTTATTGAACATGAAAACAATACGCAGAAATATGCAATATAACAATTACAATAATACATTTTTAATTGTTTATTTGGAAGTAAATTTACCACAGAGAGATGGTTACATGCTAAACAAATTAATAAACATTACTGTGCTATGAAAACTGTACATTATAGACAACTTGAGATGAGCATACATTCATGGGGAATAACCTTGTGTGTATATATATATATATATATAGTGCCATTTAGATCTGTTTAAACATCTGCTAAAAGGATAAAATGGAAAGTGTCTGTACACTGATTTATTGCTCCGAAAATACTTTATTGGCTTACAATTGCTTGCAATGTTTAGACAATTAGGTCTTCATCAGGCAAAAAAATAAATACAAATAAATTATTAAAAAATGTTCTGCTACAAGGACAATGTAAAGTGACAACTTGTGCATTCCTGTGACTGAGGTAAAAAGAAAAAAATAGCCTAAGAAAACCGCGGCACAAACATTTAGAGACACAATTTAGGAATCTCGAAACTGCAGCAATGTTATAAAATACTATAATAATAATAAATCATGAATATTAGTAAGATTGTAACAGAAACATAAACACTGATCATAAATGATTGACAAACAATATAAGCTTCAACAACCCTACCAGAAAACATATCCAAGCATTATAGCAACTAAACAACTTCACCAAACAGTAAAAAAACAGTTAAATCCATTAGGAGAGTAATTTTACTCTGCTGCTGTCCTGACTCCTGAAACAGCGACTGGACTGACTGAACAGCTGTTGCACTCACTTTCCACTTCTCGTGACACAGCCGGATCTTCTTTCTCAGCTTACAGATATGACGTAAACACGCAAGGATGAATGACATATGCCTGCGATTTCGCGCCAAATCCGACCCGACGGCTAAAATTCCCTCAAAATAAAAATCGTTATTGTAGGCTTACTGTAGTGAATCAGGGTGAGACAAGGACATGGTTTTGAACATTCATTTTTTATGTACTCACTCAATAATGAACTTTTGTTAATGGTAACCCAAAAAATCTTACATAGTGCAGCTTTAAAATGATGAATACAAACTGTTGATTTAAAGTAGCTGATTATAAGCATTGAATCAATATACTTTTAAAAAAATTTGTTAAATATTTTGGGCAAGTAGTTTAATTAGAGTGTAGGAAGATCAGCTTGATTGCGTCATTCACAGTGCGTCGTGGGAGGGTAGTTCTGTAGTTCTTACAGAACTACCTTTGTTATCTTGGCTGTGTGCTTAGGGTCGTTGTCCTATTGGAAGATTAACCTTTGCCCCAGTCTGAGGTCCAGAGCACTCTGGAGCAGGTTTTCATCAAGGATGTCTTTGTACATTGCTGCATTCATCTTTCCCTCGATCCTGACTAGTCTCCCAGTTCCTGCTGCTGAAAAACATCCCCACAGCATGATGCTGCCATCACCATGCTTCACTGTAGGGATGGTATTGGCCAGGTGATGAGCGGTGCCTGGTTTCCTCCAAACATGACGCTTGCCATTCAGGCCAAAGAGTTCAATCTTTGTTTCTCATGGTCTGAGAGTCCTTCAGGTGCCTTTTGGCAAACTCCAGGCGGGCTGTCATGTGCCTTTTACTGAGGAGTGGCTTCCGTCTGGCCACTCTACCATACAGGCCTGATTGGTGGAGTGCTGCAGAGATGGTTGTTCTTCTGGAAGGTTCTCCTCTCTCCACAGAGAAATGCTGGAGCTCTGTCAGAGTGACCATCAGGTTCTTGGTCACCTCCCTGACTAAGGCCCTTCTCCCCCGATCGCTCAGTTTGGCCAGGCGGCCAGCTCTAGGAAGAGTCCTGGTGGTTCCAAACTTCTTCCATTTACGGATGATGGAGGCCACTGTGCTCATTGGGACCTTCAATGCTGCAGAAATGTTTCTGTACCCTTCCCCAGATCTGAGCCTCGATACAATCCTGTCTCAGAGGTCGACAGACAATTCCTTGGACTTCATGGCTTGGTTTGTGCTCTGACATGCACTGTAAACTGTGGGACCTTATATAGACAAGTGTGTGCCTTTCCAAATCATGTCCAATCAACTGAATTTACCACAGGTGGACTCCAATCAAGTTGTAGAAACATCTCAAGGATGATCAGTGGAAACAGGATGCACCTGAGCTCAATTTTGAGTGTCATGGCAAAGGCTGTGAATACTTATGTTCATGCGATTTATTTTTTATTTTTTATTTTTAATAAATTTTCAAAGATTTCAAACAAACTTCTTTCACGTTGTCATTATGGGTTATTGTTTGTAGAATTTTGAGGAAAATAATGAATTTAATCCATTTTGGAATAAGGCTGTAACATAACAAAATGTGGAAAAAGTGAAGCGCTGTGAATACTTTCCAGATGCACTGTATACCATCGATTAACAAGAATGGTATTTTTACTTCCAGAACCCGACCGATTCGCTCTTTTGCTTCTGCCAGCCTGATCTCACATAAAAATTGGCATGTGTGTGACGATTTTACTTTAGCCGAAATCGGTATACGTTGACCAAATTTGAAAACACTGCCCCCAAAGGCTAAAACGGTAAGTGTTTCAGAGCATATAAACATCCATTTATATCCAGGAGAGGTCAACAGAAGTCAGTTGTAAAAAGAATTGTTTTCAACTGAACAGGGTGTAAAACAGTGAAGAGAAATGCTTATTTTATTTAATCTACACCCCAACCAAAACCCATATCTAATCCTAACCATTAGTAGAGACAAAATGCAATGTTAGGGATAAAAATGCAACTTCCTTATCACACTTGTGAGTGTTTATACAAACATGATTACTTCCTCGTTTGAATGGGGATCGATCTGTGGTCTACCATGCAACTGACGCAACGTGCTACCAGTCGTACCACGACGGAAAGTAATTGTTGTTGAGCCATTCTAAATATGTCCGATGGGAGATAGGGCATGTCAGTGAGTCGGCATACTGTTGCCGTTCCTAGGGTACCGGAACTTTCGGAAACAGCATGCCGACTTCCTGTTTGATCATGTTGCTTCTGCTGTGCCTATACAATACAGAAAATGAAAATGATCATCATGAATATGATAGAATCACTTACCTCTAAACATTCATGTAAGTCCCTCACATAGGCTTTTTCTGTCTGTAACAGCTCTGCGATTATAAACCTGTAACAACACAAACAAGAAACTGATTACAAATGCACATCATATGTCTGTGACAGTACAGTATGACCCCACAGCAGTGTTTTTGTTGTTGTTTTCCTTGAGGCTGTGCGTATGATCACTTACTCTTTCTTGCGGGCTGATTTCCTCTTCTCCTCATTCATCTCATGGTTGGGGTCACGCAGTTTGACCTCGGTGTCAGTCAGACTGGCAGGAATGATATCCAACTCCAGATCCTTATTATCCTGAAACACACAAGCACATAGAGAGAGATCATTTAAACTGAAATGATCTACAAAACAGAGTATGACTGGAGTGTAAAACCCTAACCAGAACATTTGAGGAATATCAATACAGTTCTGCCTGTCTAAAAGATTGTATTCATGTAAGATATGGACAAATGGTGGTGTACCTCAGAGCTGATGCCCAGCGTGTTCTCCAGACTGCAGCGGTATTTGCCCATACGCAGGGAGAAATCCCTGTAACGCTTGTCCACTGTCGACACCCATTTCTTCAGCTCGGTGACATGCATGTGTCCCTTCTCCACAAAATTATCTGCCAACTGGATCAACATCTTCACTTTCTCCTTAGTTTGCTGTGTGACATACAAATACAATGTGTGTGAGTGTCAGAGTGTTTGGTTTGATCATTTACATTTCATATTAGTGCAAAGAAACAGAAGTTATGTCTAAAGACAGATCTATAAATGTCCCTCGGTGACAAGTACATGTTTTATTTGGCCTTATGTGACACGTTAGGCTGATGTGAGAAAGAGAGAGAAGGGAGGTTTGTGTCTCTGTACCTTGGCAGAGATGCGGAACTCTTCATACTCTTTCAGCAGTTCCTGAGTTTTCTCCACTGAGTCTCCAGGGCTGGTGTGCGTTGTGAGGTAGACCTCTCCAGCCTCTTCTATCCACTCTAATGCCTAGAGACACCATCAAATCATCATTCAGATCAACACACCAATCACAATCTCAATATATAGTTCTGAAGTCTCTGTGAGATCTTAGAGTCCAAACACAAACATAAACCTCTACCCAAGGTCAAACACTCAACCGAGACTTTTCAGGTAGGCATCCTATGAATGAAATGGAAAATTTGCCATTAATCAGAAAACACACAGTTGCAGAAAACCAGATGAAATGTAAAGATAAACACAGTTACAATATTTATACAAACTGGTGCAGGCAGTACTATCTTAAAAATATCACTTTTAATATGTTTATAATGTGGGTAATACTTTACATTAATGTTTCCTTTGTTAAGGGATTATAAAGAGATTATAAATGACTAATAATTTATTTATTGCCAAATAGTGAGCCACTGCATCTCACCTGTCTTAAATGCTTAATAGCACTTATTCCACCTTAATGTAAAGTGGACACATATGAAGCATTTGTTAAGGAGTTGTCAACATTAGAAACATATGTACATAAAGTTCAGTATGGTTTAATGGTCATCAGGCTTTATTATATGACATATGCTGTGAATGGGCATGAAGTCAAGACATTAATATAATAGTAATTAATATAAACACAAAGCGACTGTAGTGACATAATCCCTCCTTTTAATCTCACTATAATAGTCTATTTTTGCTGCATTGTGACAGAAATCATTTTATGCATTTTATGTTTTTGATTAATACAAGTATCACTATTTGGGAAGGATCCAATGAAAGCTGCCCTTGTTGATATAACTGCACACAAATGCTTTATAATGTATTTGTTAATGACTTACTAGTTATTAATGAACCCCTTTATAAACCCTTAACAAATGGAACATTAATGCATAGTATTGCCATAATGTCTTTATACTGTTCAGACATTTGTTGAGAATGTTTAGCCTTCATCGTAACAATAAAGCTATTTTTGAAATTGTGAATTTCAAATTAAGTACAATTTATGATAGATACAAACAGTTCATTTAGATGTTACCACATGAAGCACATTTTTAGGTTATAATTTTTTCAGTGTATAATTCAACAATATTAAATCAGACTACATTAGGTTACACCAACAAAACTAATTTCTATGAGTCAAATTAAGTAGAAATAAATCCTAAAGGTATCAATTGCAGGTTACCATTTTGTAAAGTGTACACATACAGTAGTTATTGATATGCATGCAAATACAAACATTGTCAAACACACTTTAATGAGTCCTTGAGGCAGTTAGTAAGTGAGATCCAAGTGCAGTTTAAAGGAGTCAGAAATAAGCAGAGAAACCAGGAGCACAAGAACACAAACAAACTCATTACAATAACAACGCTTGACTAAAGGGCAAGGCAAACACTAGGGAATATACAGTATATGCCCTTCAAGTGGAGTTCCGTGCACATGAATGACCCAGCAAAGTCGTATTTACAAATGGGAAAGTGGAAATTAATAATTTTGCTAAATTATTTTAACTCGGTACTTTATTTCAAAAATATGGATTTGTTATACAGTATATGACAGTCTCTTTGCAGTTTGTTTTATGCTAATTCATTAACAATTTGTTAGATACCATGCATTGATGAAACATATACATCGTGTATAAGTGATGCAGGTTTATTCACTTATGTTTATTCACCGGTACAACAGAAAAAGAGCTTTTGCCGTCATTCATTGTGAATTAGTTTGACTTTGGCTTCTTCCTTACAGACGCACATAGATGCACACAACTTAAAAATGTTCATCATGTGGTAACACATAAATTAACTGGCTTTATTCAAATGAAAAATATTATTTAAAATAACTAAACTGACATGATTACATTGGGTTCAGTGTTGGGTAAGTTACTCAAAAAAGTAATCAACTAAAAATGACTAGTTAGTTCTCTAAATTTCTAATCAGATTACATTATTGACTGCTTTAATGAAAAAGTAATCACATTTCTAATTACTTTAGTCACATTTTTTAAACACTTTTCATTAATTTGTTTTGCTCAACAATTTCTAAATCATGTCTATATTTCCTCCTTGTTCTTTGTCACATGTAAGTCATACACTTGTTTCTCCCTTACAATGAATCATTAGGAGGTTTACGCCCTTCAGCTGTCACAGAAATGCAAAGACGTACATATGAACATTAACATACAACTACAGTATATAACTACATATTTATTAACTACATAAATATTACTGTTTTAGAACTGTTTAACCAAAGTAATGTACTTAAAAGTAATTAATTTAATTGAAAATCAGTAAATGTAATCATATAAACTACTTTTTTGACTTAATTAATTAGATTACAGTAACTGATTACTTTGTAATCAGATTACATTACTGATTGGGTTACACCAACCCGATCTCATGAGTATGCGAAATCGTACGAATTCTAGATGTGCAAATACCCGGATGTGTAATGCGGAAGTAAGCGAAAGTTCCACATGTCAGACATGGTGTAAATGCTTATTAATGTTATGCCCTAACCCAAACCCCATATCTAAACCTAACCATAGAGTAGAGTCTGTAATAATGATTTGAAGTGTAAAGAGTATGTTTTGTATGACGGAAGAAAGTAATTGTCGCGTTTTAGAAGAAGATGAGGGAGAGTCACCTGATTAGCTGTTGCAAAATTCGTATGAATTCGTACGACCCAACTTGTACGATTTCAGTGATATACAAATCTGTATGATTTCTCCAAGAGAGTGTGTTAGTTACACCAACAAAATAATTTTTAAGAGATAGATTCATTAGAAATAGCTCCTTAAGGTAACGATTGCAGGTTACAACTTTTTACAGTGTGCATAGAGAAACACACTTAGAAACAAATAAAGTGCAGTTACTCAAACACACACATGAGAAGTGCAGTTCTGTGTAGTCACCTGTTTGGCACTGCGTTCAAACACTATATACTGTTGACACTGATCCAAACATCGCTTCTTCATCGTCCAGAAATGCAGAACTCTGTTCTCCCTCTGCAGCAGTTCATTCAGGATGGCTATAAAACACATGATGCATGTTTTAGGTCTACATACATAGATAACACAATATTATAATTACAGTAACATGTATAAATGAATGTCTGAATAAATGGAGGGATATTACAACAAGTGAAAAAAATCTGCCATGCTCATATCAAAATAACATACACTATATAGCCAAAAGTTTGTGGACACCATATGTGCTTAATGAACATTTGATTTCAAAACCTTAGGCATCAATTTCCCTCTTTGCTGTAATAACAGCTTCCACTCTTTTGGGAAGGCTTTCCACTATACTGTATGTAGTAACATGGCTGCAGGGATTTGCTCTCTTTCAGACACAAGGCTATCAGTGAGGTCAGGAACTGATGTTGGTCGATGGGGCCTGACTTACAGTTGCTGTTCCAGTTCACCCCAAAAGTGATCAGTGGGGTTCAGGTCTGGGCTTTGTGCAGGCCAGTCAATTTCTTCCACGCCAGACACAGTAAACCGTTCCTTTATGGACCTCACTTTGTTCACAGGGGCATTGTCATGCTGGAACAGAAAAGGGCTATCCCCAAACAGTTGCCACAAATTTGGAAGCACACAAAGCCCAAGCCATTACATAAAGAAACATAAAGTAATCAAATTCATTAATTAGAAGGGGGTGTCCACAAACTTTTGGCCATATAGTGTATATCATGATGGGCATATATAAAGATGATCTACCGGTAATGAATCCAAAATATGAGCTCTGACCTTTGACCTGTTGCTCAGGGCCACGGGTGTTGCCAGACGAGCCCTGAGAACTGACGTTATTTCGGTGGATATATTTGAGGAAAACCTCAGCATTGCGTCTGGCCAGAGTACAAGCCTGAAAAACACAGAACACTTTTTTTTTTATCTAACAAACACCAGCACAACACACAAACACATGCGCGCGCTGGTGCGGCAATCCTTATGAGGACTCTCCATAGACATATTGATTTTTATACTGTACAAACTATAGATTATATCCCCTAACCCTAACCCTACCCCTAAACCTAACCCTCACAGAAAACTTTCTGTATTTTTACATTTTCAATAATACATCGTTTAGTATGTTTTTTAAAGTGATTTGAACTATGGGGACACTAGAAATGTCCTCATAAACCACATTTATAGCATAATACCCTTGTAATTACTTGTATTACTTGTAGCTTGTAACCTAAAAAATGTCCTCGTAAAGCACACACACACACACACACACACACACACACACACACACACACACAGACACTGGACTGCTGCCCAGAGGTGAGATACTGTATGTACAGTTGGGCTCAAAAGTTTGCATACCCCTGGAGAATTGGTAATATATGTACCATTTTTAAAGAAAACATGAGTTAGCAGGCAAAACACATTTCTTTTATTTCTTATGGGATTCATATTCAACTGTACGTTATAACAGAATTGCACAATCATAAAACAAAACATGGCAACAAAGAAAAAAATGAAATTACCCCTGTTCAAAAGTCTGCATACCCAATACTGTGTATTGCCCCCTTTAGCATCAATGACAACGTGTAGTCTTTTGTAATAGTTGTCTATGAGGCCCCAAATTCTTGCAGGTGGTATAGCTGTTCATTCGTCTTGGCAAAATGCCTCCAGGTCATGCAAAGTCTTTGGTCGTCTTGCATGAACCGCACGTTTGAGATCTCCCCAGAGTGGCTTGATGATATTAAGGTCAGGAGACTGTGATGGCCACTCCAGAACCTTCATCTTTTTCTGCTGTAACCACTGGAGGGTCAACTGGGCCTGTTGTGCTGGAAAGTCCAAGAGTGTCCCATGCGCAGCTTTCGTGCAGAAGAATGCAAATTATCTGCCAGTATTTTCTGATAACATGCTGCATTCATCTTGCCATCAATTTTCACAAGATTCCCCGTACCTTTAGAGCTCACACACCCCCAAAACATCAGTGAGCCACCACCATGCTTCACAGTGGTATGGTATTCTTTTCACTATAGACCTTGTTGACTCCTCTCCAAACATAGCGCTTATGGTTGTGACCATAAAGCTCTATTTTGGTCTCGTCATTCCAAATTACAGTGTGCCAGAAGCTGTGAGGCGTGTCAAGGTGTTGTCGGGCATATTGTAACCGGGCTTTTTTGTGGCATTGGCACAGTAAAGGCTTCTTTCTGGCAACTCGACCATGCAGCTCATTTTTGTTCAAGTATCATCGTATTGTGCTCCTTGAAACAACCACACCGTCTTTTTCCAGAGCAGCCAGTATTTCTCCTGAGGTTACCTGTGGGTTTTTCTATGTATCCCAAACAATTCTTCTGGCAGTTGTGGCTGAAATCTTTCTTGGTCTACCCGACCTTGGCTTGGTATCAAGAGATCTCCGAATTTTCCACTTCTTAATAAGTGATTGAACAGTACTGACTGGCATTTTCAAGGCTTTGGATATCTTTTTATATCCTTTTCCATCTTTATAAAGTTCCATTACCTTGTTACGCAGGTCTTTTAACAGTTCTTTTCTGCTCCCCATGGCTCAGTATCTAGCCTGCTCAGTGCATCCAAGTGAGAGCTAACAAACTCATTGACTATTTATACACAGACACTAATTGCAATTTAAAAAGTCACAGGTGTGGGAAATTAACCTTTAATTGCCTGTGCATTTAAACCTGTGTGTGTCACCTTATGTGTCTGTAACAAGGCCAAACATTCAAGGGTATGTAAACTTTTGATCAGGGCCATTTGGGTGATTTCTGTTATCATTATGATTTAAAAAGGAGCCAAACAACTATGTTATGATAAATGGCTTCATGTGATCACTATCCTTAAATAAAAGATTTTGCATGATCAGTCATATTTTCAAATTCAATGCCAAAATTTCACAATTTCTGCCAGGGTATGCAAACTTTTGAGCACAACAGTGAACAGTATGAATGAATCAAATTGTGCACAATTGTCAAAACATCTGTGCTCAGATTGTTAAAATTGTTAAAAGGTTAAAAGTTAGTTACCACCTTATAATAACTTCATTAACAAGTTATTAGAAAACATTAGGGTATATCAAGTTTAACAGAACAGTAGTTCATATATATACACAGTAACAAACAAACAAACAAACAAACAAACAAACACTCAGTAAACACTGCCTTTAAATTCAGCAGTCTGACACAGAGACAAACACAAACACACAGAGGTCCGGCCCTTTGGTTTGTGGTGCGAGATCATGAAAATGTGCACAACTGACAAAAAACTTGTCATAGCATTAAAACATTAATAGAACCACATGCAGACATTTCAAGCACTGAAATAAAAAAATTAAAAAAATATATGTAGCTGGTGCCCTGTAGCTGGGAAGCTGACAAATAACATGTCAATAAACATCAAGACTACTATGTAAAAATGTTTATGTAGTGATGCAGAGCTATATTCAAAAGTGAATAGATGGGAAAAAAATAACTGAATTAAATAATTTAGTAAGGGTCTATACACAGATACACCTCGAAAATATATTAAAAATAAACAAATGTAAATATCATTAATATCTATATATAGATTTATACATTTCCCAGATTATTCTTGAGAAAGCGTGACAAGCCTTTAGCGATGCAATGCACCAGACCAATTACATTGTGAAGATGTTACTTATTATTTATTTACTTATTTACTATTTTACTTTTTGCCTATTTTTTATGCTGTTGTTGTATTTGTTGTCACTTTGGGCCCATTTTTTAAGTGCATTGCTATGCCATAAGTCATAAGCGCAAAGTCAGTGGGCATGGCCATGAAGTTTTGGTACTGTATTTTCGTGCAAGCATACTCTAAGTCTAGTCGCAAGTGGGTTTGGTGAAATCACATGCGCAAGGCCCTATTCAGGTCAAGTGCAATTTAATTCTGAGGTTCTTCTCCGGCACCGTCTGTGTTCTATTATATACAGTAGTCCATTCCCTGTCAAGCACCAGCTATATAAACAAAGACAGCACAATCATAAGATGTTGGTAGTTTAAATGGACTGTTTGTAATGAATTAGAAGAATAGAAATATGGATTTACATTAGTTTGTGCATTAACAGCGTCCATGTTAAATGGGACACGCTCCTTTTATACGCATGGCAAATATGGTTCAGGATATGGATTTGCGCTGGGATAAGACATGGTATTAAAACGTTTTAGGGCAATGACCTATTTCTCAGGAAAATAGCAACTTGTGCTTTGCACCACTTCATTAACATACACACAGTTTACATACGCAAACACTCCCACCCACGGTACTGACAGCTCATACTTAATAAGTTGCTTTGATTGACACCAGTATTGTGGTTACATGCTGAGGTCCATATGCGTCGATACATTATAAATGTAATTCCTTAAAACTGTATTCACATCTTGATACATCAATATTTATCTAAATGTATTTGTTAAGTAGAGTAGATCAAACTGTTTGTGCCTCGTCGCGTTGTTCGATTCTTGTAAAGCGGAGGATGCCTGTCAGGATGATACTGACATGTCGTTAAAATGTGGCTGGCATGTTTCTCATTCCAAACACCATAATCAAGTAATTTAGAAATTCGTCAGGAGTACAATGGCAGATAATTCCTTAGAAAGAGTGGTAAGGGGCACCTGCCAAAATCCCTTAAAGGGGCCATGCCATGAGGAATAAAATATTCCTTGATATTTTGACATATAAGAGGTCTTTCTACTATAAAAGCATCCTGTAAATTTCAGAACTCAAAACTTAATCCCCAATGCAATAAAAGCATTTATTGAAACCAAGCTGCAAAAACACCTCGTTCCCTAATTCCATGACTATCCTATGTCACTGTGGGTAAATTAAATCATTCCACTTCTACAGCAAAAAAACATCAACGCCTACTTAAAATCATCGTACCCTTGGCCCTGCCCACTGGCGCTCAGTTCGTACTTAGAGAGAGAGAGCAGGACAAACAGGCCTACTGTGGCCTACTAACTATTCCTGAACACCAAAGGGACATCTGGACTATTTTGGGTTATTTTTGTATATATTCATGCACTAGACAGACATCTTTTACCACCTGACACATATCTCGAGCCGCTTTGAAAAGATGCGGTGTCAAGTTACAACTCTGAAAAGGAGAAACCATTTGAAAACCACTTACATAATTTACTAAGTTACGGGATGTTTTCTCATTCAGATATTGATCCTTCAGCAGTGCTAATTGTCCAGGAACAGTATGTCAAAAGTCAGATGAATCAGACTTTTGAGCAGAGAGTAACTGTGCACGGGACAAAGAAACGTCAGTCCCAGCAGTTGACATTTCTTCTGCACCAACAGATGGATATGTTTCACAGAATACGGAACAACCAAAGTTCCTATTGAAATTTTGAATTTCAGCATCGACAGACTCAGCTTGCTTTTGCATCTGGGCCCATGTGACAGCACAGGACATAAATGCATCTGGAAACTTCTGAACACACTCTTCTGGACCATCAGACAGAAGCGGGAGAGGAACAACCTCAGGACAAATGACAGAGCGAATCCATACATATTCCACCAGCCAAATTGTTACCCAAAATAAAAGCAACCAGAGGGATAGGCACGCCGACTACTACATCGCCAGCCACCAAGTCTGATATGATATGAATTTGATGTAATAGCACATTGACGAAACCCATCTCAAATCCTGTCACAAGTACATGACTACCTGTAGAGGTCGTCTCAGAAAATGGTGACTGAGTGGTGACTGAGTGGTGCCCGTGTCTCTTAATATACAGACTGGCACCAGCTCTTCCTAGCCAGGGATCGACACAATGGCAGTTTTGAGAAAAGGTTTGTACCCATTCTAAACCTTGGAGTTAACAGCATTAAGCCATGATGATGCCATGTCAGTAATTGACTAAATTAAACACACAGATTTAGCAGCCTGAGATTTTTTAAGTACTAACTGTTTCATACTTTCAACCATTTACGAAGCCACTTCATACCAAATAGGTGCTCCTTCTCACAAGCAATCTCGACAAAGGGTTGATGCTCTCGGTTTTTGTAACTTCACAAGCGTTGCCTGTAAGCTTCAGGCACAAGCTTGTATGCTCGAAGGATAGTTGTCTTAACTGTATCTTAGTTTGAGATTTGTTCAAGTGAAAGGCTATTGTAAGCATCCTGATGCAGGACACAACTTCTTACCACAGGATGTAATGTAGAGAAGCCACAAAACAAATTATTAGTTTGGTGCAAAGATTCACAGTAAATGTAAATAAAGAATCAACTTTTTATTCTGTGTTGCTTTCTAAGATAAAGGAGACATTCATGTTTTTAGGTAAATGTAATTTAACAAGAGTTTGTGTAAACATTCTGATTTGACAGAGATGGTTGTGTGTTGGCTGTCAGTTCAGTACTGACCTTGAGAAAAGCCTCTTTCTGCTCCAGGTGTTTGCTGATAAGTGGAAGAATATGATCCATCTCTGCTGAAGATCCCAGTTTATCATGAGCTCCACACCAATCTTCATCCCGCCGGTACTCCTGCTCCAGACTCTCCAACACACTACAAACCTGAAACACATACACACCAGCACACCATCATGAAACAGGGTGGACCTGAAAGTGAACAGGGCAGTAGCCTGGATGTTGTTTCTAATTTTATTCTAATAATAATATTTTATTATTTTTAAGGTAATGTGTGTATTTTTTTTTCAATGACAAAATACTTCTTTCCCAGATTTATATGTATATACAGTTGTGCTCAAAAGTTTGCATACCCTGGCAGAAATTGTGAAATTTTGGCATAGATTTTATTTAAGGATAGTGATCATATGAAACCATTTATTATCACATAGTTGTTTGGCTCCTTTTTAAATCATAATGATAACAGAAATCACACAAATGGCCCAGATCAAAAGTTTACATACCCTTGAATGTTTGGCCTTGTTACAGACACACAAGATGACACACACAGGTTTAAATGCACAGGCAATTAAAGGTTAATTTCCCACACCTGTGACTTTTTAAATTGCAATTAGTGTCTGTGTATAAATAGTCAATGAGTTTGTTAGCTCTCACTTGGATGCACTGAGCAGGCTAGATACTGAGCCATGGGGAGCAGAAAAGAACTGTTAAAAGACCTGCGTAACAAGGTAATAGAAATTTATAAAGATGGAAAAGGATATAAAAAGATATCCAAAGCCTTGAAAATGCCAGTCAGTACTGTTCAATCACTTATTAAGAAGTGGAAAATTCGTGGATCTCTTGATACCAAGCCAAGGTCGGGTAGACCAAGAAAGATTGCAGCCATAACTGCCTGAAGAATTGTCCAGGATACAAAGAAAAACCCACAGGTAACCTCAGGAGAAATACAGGCTGCTCTGGAAAAATATGGTGTGGTTGTTTCAAGGAGCACAATACTTGTTGACCCCTCTCCAAACATAGCGCTTATGGTTGTGACCATAAAGCTCTATTTTGGTCTCGTCACTCCAAATTACAGTGTGCCAGATGCTATGAGGCGTGTCAAGGTGTTGTCGGGCATATTGTAACTGGGCTTTTTTGTGGCATTGGCTTCTTTCTGGCAGCTCGACCATGCAGCTCATTTTTGTTCAAGTATCGTCGTATTGTGCTCCTTGAAACAACAACATGATCAGTTATATTTTCAAAATCAGTGCCAAAATTTCACAATTTCTGCCAGGGCATGCAAACTTTTGAGCACAACTGTATGTAGAGTCAGCTACACAGGTATATGTAGGTTGATTCCCCTGAGATGTGGGGAGTATTTGGGAAGTCATTAATTTTGCTATTCTTTTTGGTTTTAGATGCCCAAGAAACCACATCAGACCCCTTAAGACCTCATCAGACCTCCAAGAAACCATTTCAGACCCTTAGAGACCACATTAGAATCCATAGAGACTTCAAATCCCATTAGACATCATCAGACCTCCAAGAAACCACTTCAAACCCCATTAAACCTTGTTAGACTCCCAACACTGCAAATAATATTTTAACTAAGAATTTTTTCTAATTTTCCAGTTAAAATATCTAAACATCCTTAAAAAATAAATTAATAAATAAATACTTGAGAAGCAGAATGACATAAGACATTCTGTCTTGTTTTCATGGAAAACACAGGGTCTGAAATGGTCTGTTGTGGTACAGTGGAGTCTGAAGTGGTCTGACGTGGTTACTTATGGGCCTTATGAGGTCTGTACTTTCTGTTTCTCTAGTGCGACCAAAAAGAATTGCAATAATTTATTTTGTTTTAAGAATGTTTATATATTTTACTGAAAAACAAGACAAACACTTAGTAAGAACATAATTTTTTAACAGTGAAGAAACCACATCAGAGCACATTAGACCACATTAGACCTAAACGGACCCCCAAGAAACCACATCAGACACATTTAGACCTCATTCGACCCTAAATAAACTACTTTAGACCACACAAGACAACATAAGACCCAATCAGACCCCTTTAGACACCCTAGAAACCACATCAGACCACTTCTGACCCTATCAGACCTCCAAGAAATAATTTTAGACCCATTGAGACTGCAGTAGAATCCATAGAGACTACTTCAAAACCCATTAGACTTCATTAGACCGCCAAGAAACCACGTCAGATCACTTCTGACCATTTGACCTCATCAGACCTCCAAGAAACCACATCAGACCACATTACCCCCAAACACAAATAATAATTTTTTTGCTAAGGATTTTTGTCTTATTTTCCAGTAAAATATCTAAACATCCTTAAAACAAGAAAACATTACTTGAGAAGCAGAATGACACAGCGATTACAGAATGAAAGATATTTTCTCTTGTTTTTACAGAAAACACAGGGTTTGAAATGGTTTCTTGGACCACATTAGACCTACATTAGACCACATTAGACCTAATCAGACCTCCAAGCAAGGTTATTATAGTAAAAAAAAAAAAAAAAAATTGTTTTAATTTCTATTTCGTTTGAAATTTTTTGCTCCAATTTAGTTTAGTTTTCGTTTTGTTTGTCAGTTATTTGTTAGTTTTAGTTTAGTTTTTAAATATTTTATAGTTCAGTTTTAGTTTTTCATTACATTTTGCTTTTATTTTAGTTTAGTTTTTATATTAAGTGATACTTATAAAATGGGGAAAACAGGCATTTGTGCAACGTGGGTTGTATAGCTGGACACCCAAATGTACAGTTTGTAAATAATAATTATAATATTAAAAATATTCATTTTAATAAGACCAACTGAATTTCATTACTGATATTACAGTAGAAGAAAACACACAGCAACACATTTTTACACAAAATTTGCAACATCGGAACTTAAAAGTTAAAATACAATTCCACATTTCACATTTAAGTTCTTGTACTATTTTTAAAAAATACAGCTGTATGAATATGACCTGCAATCTCTTATTAACACTGTGGCCATGGGAAAGTGAACATTTACAGTGACAGCAAAACATTTCAATTCCATTTTCACATGTTGTGCAAAGAAATAGATTGGCTTCTTTCAGCTTGTTGAACATGCATTTTCATTTGGGCATTTCTAATTTGCATTGGATGATGACAGAGAGCAGCAGAGAGTGCCAAGCGTGTGAGTCGTTGTCATGGTAATCTGAGCGGATTGCTGCGGAATGACAGAATGAAAGTCTCGTCAAATCATCATGCAATGCAATAAAATATCTTCCCTTCCCTGCAATCGATACCAGACACGATACCAAGAAGGATGTTGAGGATATTTAATTTCAAAGAAAAAAAAATCAGTGAGCCTAACAGCTGAAACATTACCGGGACATTATTATTTCTTTTTTTAGAGAAACGACAGGACACCGGGACACACCTTGTAAATCCGGGACCAACTGCTGGTCACCCTAGTTTTCTAACTGCTTGCTTCTCTCCATGATGTACTGTAGTGATTCCCACCCGCGCTGTCTTTGCTAATGTAATGAGGGCAATAGGCCATCTGCTTGTACTATAGTGGCATCTTCATGTTGATAGCGGGTTTAAAGGTTTAAAAACCTATCACAACAAAAACGAAACTAAATATTTTTTAAGATTATTTTTATTTTAGTTTAGTTTTTTCCAGAGCCATGAAAATTTATTTTAGTTTCAGTTTTTCCAATTATGTTAATTCGTATTTTTATTTCAGTTTACGAAAATGTTATTTTTACATTTAGTTTTCGTTTTAGTTTACGATCATAACCTTGCCTCCAAGGAACCACTTCAGACCACATGAGACCGAATAACACCCAACCAGACCCCATTAGACCTCATTAAACCTCCAAGAAACCCCATCAGACCCATTTAGATCCTGCAAGACCCCAAAGAAAGTACTTCAGACAACACAAGACAACATAAGACCCAATCAGACCCCACTAGACACCTTAGAAAATGCCTCAGACCACTTCAGACCCTATCAGACCTCCAAGAAACTATTTCATACCCCTAGAGACTGCATTAGAACCTACAGAGACTACTTCAAATCCCATTAGACCTCATAAGACCACCAAGAAACCACGTCAGATCACTTCTGACCATTAGGTCACATCAGACTTCCAAGAAACCACTTCAGACCACATTAAACCCAATCAGATCCCATTAGACCTCATTAGACACCCAACACTGTAGAAAATAATTTTCTTAGTATGTTTGTCTTATTTTCTGGTAAAAATATCTAACATCCTTAAAACAATTTCTTGGATGTCTGCTGGGGTCTAATGGGGTCTGATGTGGTTCAATGAGGTCTGAAGTGGTCTGAAGTGGTTTCTAGAGGGCCTAATGAGGTCTGTACCTTCTGTTCCTCTAGTGCGACCAAAAAGAATAGCAAAAATGTACTTTGTTTTAAGAATTTTTACGTATTTTACTAAAAAACAAGACAAACATACTCATTAAGAAAAAAAAATTTTGCAGTGAAGAAACCACATCAGAGCACATTAGACCTAATCAGACTTCCAAGAAACCACTTCAGACCACATGATACCGAATAACACCCAACCAGACCCCAGCATACCTCATTAGACTTCCAAGAAACCATATCAGACCCATTTAGACCTTGTTAGACCCCAAAGAAACTATTTCAGACCACACGAAACAACATAAGACCCAATCAGACCCCACTAGACACACTAGAAACCATATCAGACCACTTCAGACCCTATCGGACCTCCAAGAAACCATTTCAGACCCCTAGAGACTGCATTAGAACCCATAGAGACTACTTCAAAACACATTAGACCTCATATTATGTAAAATGATGGTGCCACGGATTGCCGCCTCGGTGTGGAGCTCTCCAATTCTTTTGTTGTTTTTGTTTGTTTGTCCTATGTTTAGTAATTTTTTTCCAATCAGTTTTACCAAGGACAAACTGCTGAACATTTGGCAGCACATACCAGACAATCTTTTCCTGGTTTATGACTATTCAGATGTTTTGCTGGACATTTTAGTTGCTGGAGCAGCTGTGTTGTTCAAGCACACTACGAGACACAAGCAGCGACATCGTGGCCAAGCTCAGACAGCGCAGCTTCGAACAGCACTATTTATTTAGTATTTATCTAGTGAATCTCCGCTCTCTTCCTAACAAAACGGACAAACTACATCTCCTCACCTGTACAAACAAGGACTTTTCAAACACTGCTCCCTTGTGATTAACAGAAACCTGTCTGAGTGAAGCCATTCCGGACAGCGCATTACATCTACCAGGCTTCCAGCTGTTCAGAGCGAATCGCATTGCGGAGTTAACAGGGAAAACAAGAGCCAGTGG
This sequence comes from Myxocyprinus asiaticus, assembly GCF_019703515.2. NCBI lineage: Eukaryota > Metazoa > Chordata > Actinopteri > Cypriniformes > Catostomidae > Myxocyprinus > Myxocyprinus asiaticus. The sequence continues at coordinate 3,497,060 of NC_059353.1, forward strand.
AACATATTTTTACATCAATGAAAGTTGGTGTACAAATGTAATAACGTTTAAGAAGATGTGCTGTCCTAATTTGGGAGCACTCTTTACTGACTGTAAGCCTTTCTACTTGCCACAGGAGTTTTCCTCATTTATTCTGGTGAGTGTTTACATACCTCCACATGCGTGTGTGAGCGCAGCGCTGAATCAGCTGGCTGATCAGATCACAGACACGGAACAACACTACCTGGACTCAGTTATTATTATTCTCTGCAATTTTAACAGAGCCAACCTCACCCGTGAACTTCCAAAATACAGACAGTACATTACATTCCCCACCAGAGACAGAAAAATACTGGATCACTGCTACACAACTTTAAAGGATACATATTGTGCTGTCCCTAGAGCAGCTTCGGGACTCTCTGATCACTGTCTGGTTAATCTTCTTCTGACCTAGAGGCAGAAACTTAAATCAGCTAAACTTGAGGTAAAGACTGTAAAAAGATGGACCAATGAAGTAGAGCTGGAACTACAAGCCTGCTTTGACTGCACTGATTGGAGTGTTTTTGAAGCTGCAGACACCAATCTGGATGAGCTCACAGATACTGCGACATCATATATCAGTTTCTGTGAGGATATGTGCATTTCTGCTAGGACTTATTTAATGTTCAACAGTTACAAACCATGGTGTACAGCAAATGTCAGGCAGCTTTGTCAGGCCAAAGAGGATGCTTACAGAAGTGGGGATAAAATCTTGTATAATCAGGCCAGAAACACACTGACAAAGAAGCTACTCTGAGAAACTGAAAACAAGTTTTCAGCTAACGACCCTGCATCAGTGTGGAGAGGCCTGAAATACATTTACAACTACAAGACACCATCCCCCAACTCTGTAGGGAATCAACAACTGGCTGACGACCTGAATGTGTTTTACTGTAGATTTGAAATGCCCAGTCTCATACTCCACACCTTCGCTTCACACAAACACCAACACCTCCTGCAACCTCCCTCTTCCCCTCTCCTGCTACTCAACCTGCGCTTAAGATCTGTGAAGAGGATGTGTGCCGGAAACAAAAGACAAGGAAAGCACAGGGCCCAGATGGTGTTTCACCCGCTTGTCTGAAAGCCTGTGCCAACCAGCTGGCCCCCATCTTCACACAGATCTTCAACACATCACTGAAGCACTGTGAAGTTCCCAGCTTCTTCAAATGCTCCACCATCATCCCCGTCCCAAAGAAACCCAAAATCACAGGACTTAACGACTCCAGACCCGTTGCTCTTACATCTTTGGTCATGAAGTCATTTGAGAGACTGATGTTGGCCCACCTGAAGGACATCACTGGACCCTTTCTGGATCCTCTTTAATTTGCTTATGGAGCAAACAAGTCTGTGGATGATGCACTCAACATGGGATTGCATCCTATACTGCAACATCTGGACAGACTAGGGACATATGCAAGGATCCTTTTTGTGGACTTCAGTTCGGCTTTCAACACCATCATCCCAGTTATCCTCCAGACTAAATTAACCCAACTCTCTGTTCCCACCTTTATTTGTCAGTGGATCACCAGCTTTCTGATGGAAAGGCAGCAGCAAGTGAGACTGGGGAAATTCACTTCTAGCACCTGTATGATCAGCACTGGTGCCCCCCATGGATGTGTGCTCTCTCCACTAATCTTCTCCCTGTACACAAATTACTGCACTGCCAAGGAACTGTCTGTTAAGCTCCTGAAGTTTGCAGATGACACTACTGTCATCGGCCTCATCCAAGATGACGACGAGTCTGCATACAGAAGGGAGGTTGAACAGCTGGCTGTCTGGTGCATTCAAAACAACCTGGAGCTGTACATGCTCAAAACAGTGGAGATGAATGTGGACTTCAGGAGGAACACCTCAACATTGACCCCATTCACCATTCTGAACAGCACTGTGGCAGCAGGGGAGTAATTCAGCTTCCTGGGCTCTACCATCTCACAGGACCTGAAGTGGGGGACCCACATTGACTCCATTGTGAAGAAGGCCCAGCAGAGGTTGTACTTCCTTTGCCAGTTGAGGAAGTACAACCTGCCACAGGCACTGCTACTCCAGTCCTACTCAGCAGTCACTGAATCTGTCCTCTGCACTTCAATAACTGACTGGTTTGGTTCAGCTACGAAATCGGACATCAGAAGACTACAAAGGACAGTTCGGACTGCTAAGCGGATTATTAGTTGCCCCTTGCCCTCCCTTCAAGAACTATACACTTCCAGAGTGAGGAAAAGGGCTGGAAAAATCACTCTGGACCCCACTCGCCCAACCCACTACCTTTTTGAACTGTTGCCTTCTGGCCGGCGCTACAGAGCACTGAGCACCAGAACCGTCAGGCATAAGAACAGTTTTTTCTCTCAGGCTATCCATATCATGAACATTTAAACCTGCCCCATTGAGAAATAATTATGTGCAATACACAGCTTAGTCTATTTATATTTATCTAACATATCGTACCTCTTCTGCCATTACATTCCCTTGCATTATCTGTATATAACAGATATGTATTTGTACATACGTTTATATATATATATTTTTGTCTTATTGTGCATTTCTATATATACTTCTTTTCTATTCACTTTTTATTTTTATTCTATTTTTTTATTATCTCTGTCTTGTTGTTGAATTGTTTGTGCACTGGAAGCTTCTGTCACCAAGACAAATTCATTGTATTTTTAAGCATACTTGGCAATAAAGCTCATTCTGATTCTGATAAGACTGCCATGAAACCATGTCAAATCACTTGTGACCATTAGACCCCATCAGACCTCCAAGAAACCACTTCAGACCACATCAGACCCAATCAGATCACATTAGACCTCATTAGACCCCCAACGCTACAATAAATCATTTTTTTTATTACGTTTGTCTTATTTTCCAGTAAAAATATCTAAACATCCTTAAAACAATAAAAATAATTACTTTGAGAAGCAGAATGACAGGTTTTCTCAGAAAACACAGTATCTGAAATGTTTTTTTTTTATTATTTTTTTTTTTTTATGTCTGATGGGGTCTGATGTGGTCCAGTGGGGTCTGAAGTGGTTCCTTGGAGGTCTAATGGGGTCCTTACTTTCTGTGCCTTTATTGACACCAAAAACAATAGCAAAAATGTTACTTGTTTTTAGAATGTTTCTATATTTTTACTGAAAAACAAGACAACATTTTCAGCTAGAAAATTATTTTTTGCTGTGAAGAAGCCACACCAGAGAACATGAAACCCCATTTGACCTCACCAGATCTCCAAGAAACCACTTTAGACCACATGAAACCAACTAAGACCCAACCAGACCCCTTTAGACCTTGTTAGACCAACAATAAACCACATCAGACCCCAATAGACCTCATTAGACCCCAAAGAAAGCATGTCAGATCACTTCTGACCCGTTAGACCTCATCAGATCTCCAAGAAACCACATCAGACCACATCAGTACCATTCAGTTTTAACTATTTGTTGTGTTTTTTTTTTTGTTGTTGTTTTTTTTTTTCATTTCAAGATGTCACATGGTACCTGTTATTCTTCAGGATGGATCAATCACAGTAATTTATTGAATAAAAAAAAATAAAATAAAATAAAAAAAAAAAAAAAAAAAAAAAAAATATATATATATATATATATATATATATATATATATATATATATATATATATATATATATATATATATAATATATATATATATATATATATATATATATATATATATATATATATACTTCAGACCACATGGGACAACAAAAGACCCAATCAGACCCAATTAGACCCACAAGAAACCACATCAGACAACAATAAACTTCATTAGACCCCAAAGAAAGCATGTCAGATCACTTCTGACCTATTAGACCTCATCAGATCTCCAAGAAACCACATCAGACCACATAAGTACCCTTCAGCTTTAACTATTCGTTGTGGGGTTTTTTTTTCAGTTCAAGATGTCACATGGTACCTGTTATTCTTCAGGATGGACCAATCACAGTAATTTATTGAATAAAATAATAATAATAATAATAATATATATAATTTAGAGATTGCTGGGATGTATTTCATATGTATGTCAGGTAAAAACCCACTTTTGCCACCCAAAGTGTCCCACATATTAATCTTTGTACCACTGACTGTCTTTTGTAGGAATGGGTATTTTTGTGTGTCTCAGCCTTTGTTAAGTGTCGAATGCTTGTGTGTTTGTCAGGTGTTGTTGAGCACCTGTTCAGATGTCTTGTAGAAGGCCACAGAGGCATTGACTAGCTTCAGTCTGTCCTCCATCTTCAGCATGAGCTGCTGCCAGTGCACTGCCACCTTCTCAGCACAGCTGCGGATGGCCTCGGGGTCATAGTGTCCAGCCTGTAACATCAGCTCTGCCTTCTGCTGCACCTGTAGTGCACTCTGATGAGTCTTCTGCAGAGAGTTAGCGTGAAACAAAGACTGCGAGAGAGAGAGAGAGAGAGAGAGAGAGAGAGAGAGAGAGAGAGAGTGAGAGAGCAATAAGTATACCTCAGCTTTGAGATGAAAAAGCAAACTACCGTACTATGTACCAGTGCTGGGTAGTAACAGATTGCATATCTGGATAACATTATCAGATTGCAAAAATTGTGTAATTGTAATTGTATTACATTACATTTTATAATGTGTGGAATCAGATTATAGGTAAATTTGTGTGGATTACATGATTACATTATTGATGACATCATCAATCAGCCAAAGGCAATAACTAGTGAGTAATTTACTAATTATGCTCCAAAATTTTAAAAGAGCATTCTGAGCAATGTATTTAAAATATTTAATGTAACATCTAGCTAGGTGTGCATGTAGCTAAACAAATTGATACACTGCATTGTAAGTGCTCAATACAATACAGCACAACACAATACAATACAATACACTTCTAACATTTTTCTAAATTAATGAACAAATAAATGCCATAATGTTTGTATCTGCTTGTCCACCTGTCCATAATTCTAGACACTTTTCTGTAAAAACACATGTCTGCAAACAAACATTTTAGAAGTGTCGGTCAAATCCAATGTTGTGCTTTTGCACCATGCAAATTCACTTTGGCCCGTGCTTCAGGATGGCATAAAAAGCACATGTTTTAGGTTAAGGCCACATGAATAATCGTACATTTCTACATCATATCTAGAGACACTGTCTCATTATTGATTTCAAAGCTGGATAATGAAAAGTCTAATTCCTATTCTTAATTTCCTAAATAACAATAATTATTTTAAAATTAACTAACAAATAGCAAGTTTCTGTTTGATTTTATGTTTACTAATGTTTATTGAAAGGAGTGTTAATTGGTACTGTGGGATTGCAAATTTAAGTGTAACTATAAGATCAGCTGGTCTACTGTCTTTCATATAAAATCACATGAAAAACTTAAGTGATGCCCATTGTATTGGCTTTCAAGGTTTTTCGTATCATGATTCTGTGAGATTTTCTGCCAATGGCTGCATTCTGTTTGTCCTTTTGACCAAGAGTGTATGTGAATGAAAACATGTTTATCATGCCATCTAGGTCTATCCCATATTGTCTGTGATGGCTCTAGGTGCCCCAGCCCTATGCTGCATTCCATTGCAATCGTTTGTGTTCCCTCGCAATAATTTTTGCATTCAATCACAATAGTTTGAGGTCCCTCGCAATAAGTTTTGCATTCCCTCGCAGTAAGTTTTGCATTCCATCACAATAGTTTGCCTTCCCTCGCGGTAAATTTTGCATTCCATCGCAACAGTTTGCGGTCCCTCACAATACGTTTTGCATTCCATCGCAACAGTTTGCATTCCCTAGCAATAATTTTTGTATTCAATCGCAATAGTTTGAGGTCCCTCGTAATAAGTTTTGCATTCCTTCACAGTAAGTTTTGCATCCCATTGCAATAGTTTGCTTCCATCGCAACAGTTTTGCATTCATTCGCAATAGTTTGAGGTCCCTCGCAATAAGTTTTGCATTCCATTGCAATAGTTTGCATTCCCTAGCAATAATTTTTGCATTCCATCGCAATAGTTTGCGGTCCCTCACAATACGTTTTGCATTCCATCGCAATAGTTTGCATTCCCTAGCAATAATTTTTGTATTCAATCGCAATAGTTTGAGGTCCCTCGTAATAAGTTTTGCATTCCTTCACAGTAAGTTTTGCATCCCATTGCAATAGTTTGCTTCCATCGCAACAGTTTTGCATTCATTCGCAATAGTTTGAGGTCCCTCGCAATAAGTTTTGCATTCCATTGCAATAGTTTGCATTCCCTAGCAATAATTTTTGTATTCAATCGCAATAGTTTGAGGTCCCTCGCAATAAGTTTTGCATTCCATCGCAACTGTCTGCATTTTCTTGCAATAATTTTGCATTTCATCGCAACAATTTGTGTTCCCTCATAATACATTTTGCATTCCATTGCAACAATTTGCATTCACCCACATCAAGTTCCGTATCTGTCACTCACTCGACGTTGTGTCGATGTAGTGACACTAGGGGTCACTCTTGGGAACCCGAGACACCTCTGGTCTTTGATAAAAGGCCAATGAAAATTGGCGGGTGGTATTTGCATGCCACTCCCCCGAACATACGGATATAAAAGGAGCTGGTATGCGACCACTCATTCAGATTTTCTCTTCGGAGCCGAACGGTCATGCTCACTGAGCTGAATTCCCACGACTGTTCATTCACCTCTGCTGGATCTGACGGCGCATTTCAGCGGCTTCTCCCTCCTCTGCACTGGTGCACTGCAGAGAATGCCCCTGGGTGCTTCGGCAGAAATAAAAGAGTATATTTCTCTAAAAGAGTATATATCTCTAAAAGAGCGGCACACACGGAACGTCTTTTTAAAGACGCGTCTTTTTAAAGATGCCTTTCCTTTGTGTGTTATTCCTGATTGTGCTCGTTATCTCTCACCTTCTGACGGTCACGATCACTGTCTTTCATGTCTGGGCACTGCTCACGCAGAGACAGCGTTCATGGATGGGTCATGTACTCATTGCGAGAACATGTCCATGGCAACGATGCGGTCGCGGCTTACCTTCGCAAGAAAGCAAGCCACCCCAGAGGCTCCCCGCTTTGGTCCTTCTACCCATGGGTATGAGGCCAGCGCGGCTAGCACTGGGGGCAATTTGGGTACCCCAATCGGACCACCTCTGCCGGGTATCCCCCCACGGACCTCCCATTCCCCAGCACGCTCGTCTGCCCCAATTGGGCTTCCGGATGAGTCCGCCGGCTCGTCTCACGGCGAGTTCGACCTCTTATTCGGAGCCCGCGAAAGTGATGAGCTCTTGAGTGCAGCATCGGAGAGCGGGCTCGTCCAGTCGGATGCAGAAGCCTCAGCTGGGTTCCTCCCTTCGGGTGTGGTCGCCCAGTCACAGGCGTGGAGATGACGACATGCTTTCCCGGGCAGCCGTAAGCATCGTGCTAGAATGGAACCCTCCGCTCTCCCCTGAACACTCTTGGCTCGATGATTGGTTCCTGGGCTCGCGGCGCTGCTCAAAGCCACACCCCGCCCCCGTTCCTTTCTTCCCGGAACTGCATGAAGAGCTGACAAGGTCGTGGGAGGCACTTTTTACTGCCCGGTCCTGGCCTTTCAGCTTCCCCGCCCTCACTACCCTCGATGGTGAGGTGGCTAAGGGCTATTCGGCAATCCCCCAGGTGAATAAAGGTGCTTGCGGTGCACCTATGCCCGCAGAGCGCACCTAAAGCTCCCGTCCAAGGCCTGTAGGTTTATGTCGTCTCTGACGGCCAAGGCCTACAGTGCCGCTGGACAAGCCGCCTCTGCCCTGCACGCCATGGCTCTCCTGCAAGTCCGCCAAGGCGCTAAAGGAACTGCACGAGGGTAGTTCCGCCCCGGGATTGATGAAGTAGCTGCGTTCGGCGACCAACCTTGCTCTCTGGGCGACGAAGGTCACGGCGTGGTCTCTCGGGCGGGCGATGTCCACCTTGGTGGTCCTGGAGCGCCACCTTTGGCTCAACCTGGTCGAGATGGGAGAGGCCGACAAGGCACGGTTCCTTGCTGCCCCCATTTCCCAAGTTGGCCAGTCCGGCGACACTGAGGACTTTGCCCAGCAGTTCTCAGCGGTGAAGCAGCAGACGGAGGTTATCTGGCAAATCCTGCCCCAGTGCTGCTCAAGATCCCGCACCCCGTCTGCTCATCGCCAAGGGTGTCCCCCTGCGGTGACTGCACCGGCTCCGCCATGGAGCCCACTGCAGGAAGCAGACGCCACCCGTCTCGCGGCCACCAAGAACCCGCGAAAGGCTTCGAAGCGCCCCTGATATGGGCGACCCAGGGACGACGAAATCCGCTGCTCTGGAGCTGGTAAGCAGACCACTCCATCCCCCAGTCGAGGGCCGGGAGGATCTTTTGTTACCTTTGCATTTAATTGCGCTGCATGCCCAAGTGGCTGCAGTACCCAAGAGTTCAGCAAGAGCGGTTTCCTTGTTCCCTGGGTCACATATCCGGTGTGTACGGCCGTCATCATGACCACCATCCACCACTCTATTTGGCAGGTTTGGCGCTCCAGCGTATAGTTTGCGTTCCCTCAAAAAACTTTTTGTGTTCCCTTGAGAGAGACTTAACTCATACAGCAAATGTCATGCAATTTCTTTGCTTTTCTGGAACAAAAAACACATCAGAAGCGCAAAATATTTTTTAATAACTTTTTAAAACTTTTCTTTCTAATAGATTTTTCAAAATACTAAAACTTTCTGTTGATTCTCTGGGTTTTTTTAATGAAATTCTGATTTTTAATGTGTACTCAAAACATGTGGACCCCACTGTAGCATGTCTTTCAAACTGTGTTAAGTGTGAATTTCCTTTGTTGAAATATTGACCTTAAATATACACTGTTGAGGTTACAGATTATACTAGAAACAAGCCATGAACAGCAGTAAAACCAGTGGAATAGCCTTCTGAAATGTCATCTAAACCTAGGATATGTAGGACTGAACCTATTATATTTGTCGCTATCCACAATAAGTTATTGTGGTCAATTTCTACTCTTTTGCAGCATATTTACTTATCTATATGTACAGGTGCATCTCAATAAATTAGAATGTCGTGGAAAAGTTCATTTATTTCAGTAATTCAACTCAAATTGTGAAACTCGTGTATTAAATAAATTCAATGCACACAGACTGAAGTAGTTTAAGTCTTTGGTTCTTTTAATTGTGATGATATTGGCTCACATTTAACAAAAACCCACCAATTCACTATCTCAAAAAATTAGAATATGGTGACATGCCAATCAGCTAGTCAACCCAGAACACCTGCAAAGGTTTCCTGAGCCTTCAAAATGGTCTCTCAGTTTGGTTCACTAGGCTACACAATCATGGGGAAGACTGCTGATCTGACAGTTGTCCAGAAGACAATCATTGACACCCTTCACAAGGAGGGTAAGCCACAAACATTCATTGCCAAAGAAGCTGGCTGTTCACAGAGTGCTGTATCCAAGCATGTTAACAGAAAGTTGAGTGGAAGGAAAAAGTGTGGAAGAAAAAGATGCACAACCAACCGAGAGAACCGCAGCCTTACGATTGTCAAGCAAAATCGATTCAAGAATTTGGGTGAACTTCACAAGGAATGGACTGAGGCTGGGGTCAAGGCATCAAGAGCCACCACACACAGACATGTCAAGGAATTTGGCTACAGTTGTTGTATTCCTCTTGTTAAGCCACTCCTGAACCACAGACAACGTCAGAGGCGTCTTACCAGGGCTAAGGAGAAGAAGAACTGGACTGTTACCCAGTGTTCCAAAGTCCTCTTTTCAGATGAGAGCAAGTTTTGTATTTCATTTGGAAACCAAGGTCCTAGAGTCTGGAGGAAGGGTGGAGAAGCTCATAGCCCAAGTTGCTTGAAGTCCAGTGTTAAGTTTCCACAGTCTGTGATGATTTGGGGTGCAATGTCATCTGCTGGTGTTGGTCCATTGTGTTTTTTGAAAACCAAAGTCACTGCACCCATTTACCAAGAAATTTTGGAGCACTTCATGCTTCCTTCTGCTGACCAGCTTTTTAAAGATGCTGATTTCATTTTCCAGCAGGATTTGGCACCTGCCCACACTGCCAAAAGCACCAAAAGTTGGTTAAATGACCATGGTGTTGGTATGCTTGACTGGCCAGCAAACTCACCAGACCTGAACCCCATAGAGAATCTATGGGGTATTGTCAAGAGGAAAATGAGAAACAAGAGACCAAAAAATGCAGATGAGCTGAAGGCCACTGTCAAAGAAACCTGGGCTTCCATACCACCTCAGCAGTGCCACAAACTGATCACTTCCATGCCACGCCGAATTGAGGCAGTAATTAAAGCAAAAGGAGCCCCTACCAAGTATTGAATACATATACAGTAAATGAACATACTTTCCAGAAGGCCAACAATTCACAAAAATGTTTTTTTTTTATTGGTCTTATGATGTATTCTAATTTTTTGAGATAGTGAATTGGTGGGTTTTTGTTAAATGTGAGCCAAAATCATCACAATTAAAAGAACCAAAGACTTAAACTACTTCAGTCTGTGTGCACTGAATTTATTTAATACACGAGTTTCACAATTTGAGATGAATTACTGAAATAAACTTTTCCACGACATTCTAATTTATTGAGATGCACCTGTATATGACTGTTCTGATTGGCTAACCACATAACAGTTTTCCTAGCAACAATGGCAAGTGAACCAAGTTTCTAAATACTGATTAGGTGTTTATATGTAAATGTAGGTCGTCATATGTTAATGAGATAATTGTTGTGACGTCATAATCATGAAGATTTCTTATCGAGTTACTTTTGCAGTTCAGTTACAATAAATTGTCTGAGCAGACTGGAGAGAGAGCTTTGAGTTCAGAAAGTTACTGTATGACTACCTAGTCCATTAAGCTTTTTAATTTAGAAAGAGCAAGAAAAACTTTTTTCTATGATCTGTCCATTTGAGATAGAAAGAGAGGGTTACTTCAGTCATCTGTATAAAGGTCAGAATTAAAGAAGCATTACTATAGATGTCTGAGAGATAAATGCTGTACCAAAATTTTCCAAGTGTACAGAAAGAGAGACAGTGAGAGAGAGAGAGGGATGTGTGTGTGTGTGTTTACCTCTATTGCGAGCTGGAACTGTTCATGTTCTCTCTGTAGTTGTTCGGCCTCTGACAGTGAACTTGCGTTCACCATACTGGCATCCAGCATGGACTCGCCATTACGAATCCAACTCAGAACCTAAACAACACACAAGACAAACAACTTTAGCACTGAAACACAAAACACAACACATTCATCTATTCATCCATCCATCCAACACAAAGATTTCACAATTTCATTACAGGTTATTAGCTACACTTCCAGATGCATTATGACTTTTGCAGTAAATTCCTGGAATCATTTGCAGTAAGTGGCAAACTGATACAGCAGTACATCTGACCTGTATGTGACACATTGTCTACACAGACTGATTTCATTAAGAGCTGAAAGAATTCAAAACACTATCTTTCTCTGCTCATTTCTCTGCATTAGTGCTTAAGTAATGGCAGACACTTGATTGTTGACCTTGCCGACAGCACTCTGGCCCTCACTGAGAAAGAGACTAACACAGAGAGAGACAACCTGAAGCAGTGATTACAGCTTCATCTCTCTCTATTGATTATCAATCAGAGGAGCTCCCACTGACAGAGACAGCAGGACTCCACATAACACCCACAGTTACTCAAAGCGGATCTCAGAACTCACATACTGTATCAGGAGCGTTTAGTGGTATATACCTTTTATGCCGTTTAGTAAACAAGTGTAATCACAATTATAATACACCATAATGATGCATTATACATAATGCATAAGACATGATAATACCAATACATTATGAACAAACAATTTCATATGTTAAAACACATTTACTGTGTTGTTTCACTTGGATGACACACAATGAGTAAGCCACTACTGTATGTTTATCTTTGTGTTACCTGTTTAACCTCAGCCTGTAGGTGGCGTAGCTGCACACACTGCTCCAGACGTTTGTGTGTGTGTTCTGCACTCACATCCAGCTCATGCTGTTTCTCATGAAGAAACTCCAACAGCTCTTGAACCTGAGTGGCCAGGTCCACCTCCTTCTCACCACTCAACTCAATACCTGCACACATAAATTTCCCCAATCAATCAATCAATCAATCAATCAATCAATCAATCAATCAATCAGTCAATCAGTCTGTCTGTCTGTCTGTCAAACTAGGAACATGTTTTCAGTTCATCACCACTGGGTGGCAGTATTGTGGCTACTATAAATCAGTGTTCTCAGCATTTACATTAAAAACTACTCTTTTTGTCCTCAGATCTGATACTATATCACAGATTTACATTCAAGGGAGCTTCATGGCTGTTATCTGTAACTGAACATGAAATCATTAATAGCATGATCAGTGTCCAGACCAGAGTTCACACAAACAATGCTCATTTTCTCCAGACAAAGACATGAATAAACACAAGAGATTTTTACAATAGTGATGTCCTATTTGACAACAAATCATTGAACTTATAAATGATTCAGTCAGACTTCATAATATAAACAATGTTTAGATCTTATTAGAACTTATTATTTAGAACCTATTTTGTTTAAGGTTATTTTAGTTTAGATTTTTTTTTTTTATTATTATTCAGAATTTTTGAATAGTGACATTATTAATAACTATGCGGAAACAATTTCTAGTTTACAGTACTCCTTTGGAGAAACCTGGGATGCCTACTCAAGGGCACAATAGGATGACATGGGTCCACGCATGGGTTCACGTTGATATTTCACCCCAACCAAGGAAACGTAGGACTGAAATAATAAAATAAAATAAGTAAATTTATATTTAGCACAAAAAAATGAAGCCTATTTTTAATATAATTTTTTATTATTATTTTCATATTAAGATTTATTTTTTACATTGTGACATTATTAAGAATTCTAATGTGTTTTACTTTAAAAATAAAAAGTAATATGTCGCCCAGCAATTTCTTGGAATGTTATTAGGGTGAACAAAAAAAAAAAAAAAAAAAATATATATATATATATATATATATATATATATATATATATATATATATATATATATATATATATATATATATATATATATTATTAAGATTTGTTACTGTTAAGACTAAAATAGCATTTTTGGATTTTGTTGGACATATTCACTCAAACGACTAATTGTTTTTGAACCAGTTTACTGAACTGTCCAAATGAACCGATTTGCTAAAATGACTTCCCAACTCTAATTTAAAATTTTTCAAATCTAGTTAAATCTAGTTAAATTCATTTAAACAACATTTATAATATAGTATATATTAAAGCACCTTCTTAATTCAGAGATCAAACACACCCATGGATTGTCACTAAACAGCCTGGAACAGACTGTGTCCGAACCCCACACAGAAAAGTGTGTGCTTAGCCAATACCCATATGTGAGATAGAGGGGGTGAGAGATGGGTCAGCAGTTTGATAGAGAGAGGAAGTCTGTTTCATATATTACAAATATCTGTGACACACAGAGCTGGACGTGAGGTGATAAGCAAATAAGTGAGAAAAATGCTGATTAAAGACAAACAGAGAGATGGTAAATAGGTGAAGAGAGGGGTGACATAAAAGTGTTTAGACTCATTTCATTATAACTTAATTCTTTAATTGAAATAAAAGCTTCAATGCCATCTATGTGACTGCGGACTGAGTTCACAGCACAGAGGAGTTTGAATGCTATTGGTCGAGCTCTCCGTGTCTCTATGGGTTGCCATACATCAGTGACGCACAGCCACCTGACACTTCCAGCGTTTTTCTCTTCTCTCTGTATGTTTATCTGTCTAACTCTTCCCTGTATCTCTTGCTAACCTTTCTGTCTTAATAAATTCCTTTTCTGGGCTTTATAATATTTTACAATTGTAAATGTATAAGCCGTTTTTATTATTATTATTATATATATATTTTTTGAGCTTTATGTGCAGACAAAAGTTTGACTTCAGAGTTTGGTTTGTTTGGTTGGTATGAAATCTGTGCACATAGAACTACACCCAAATCCAATTGAAAATTGGGGTCTGAGGAATCGTTTATTATTTCACAGACATAAAAAAAAAAAAAACAGCTGAACATTATTTTAATTCAGCCATGAAACCCTACATGGTGCAAGCTAATAGGTCCATAAACTTAATCTGTTAGCCAATCAACTTGCTTACTCTTTGTCACTTTGTCTAGCATTTAAATTGCCTTAATTGTTTGCCGCGCTACACAAGTTTTCTCTCTGAAACCCTCCTCCTCCTCAGCATCACTTGTCTAAATCTGCTACTGGGAGATTGCATGTATGTCTAATTGTGTGGCAGCTCGACACAGCATGTCTGTGTACGTTCTAGGAGTTGCAAGTCTTGTCATATTCAGTGTAACATCTTAAAACCTAAAAATGTATTTAAAGCGGGGCAGTCGTATGACGAAGACATAACTGTAGCGATTTGTTGCCTGCATCACGAAAACGTCCTTGTCATGTCGCTCTCACCTCAGCTCAAATGATTCCGTCAAAGGCTCAGCAATCTTTGGATTTATTGCATGTATTTAAGGGAATATTTTAGGTTCAATACAAGTTAAGCTCAATCGACAGCATTTGGGCCATAATGTTAATTACCACAAAAGTTAATTTCGACTTTTCTTGAAAACAAAATTTCTATAAAAGTATTTCAAATGACTCATGATCTGTGTTGGGTGTAATCTAATTACAATTAAATTAGCTATTGTAAATACTGTAGTTACTTTTAGTATTACATTTTAATTCTTGTAATCAGATTACGGATACTGACTTTCAGTTAAGAACATTAATTGGGTTACACATTTTCTACAATATTATTTCAATGTGACAACGAACAAGGAGGAAATATAGACATTACTTGAATTGGTTGAGCGGAAAAACAAAGAAAGTAACTTAAAAGGTACGTAATTAGTAATGTGATTAGTAATTTTATTAATTATTTTATAGAAATAAATAGAATTTAGAATAGAATGGCTTGTGATGTTGACAAGTGCTTTCCATTTTTGTGTGCAACACAGTGTTTTGGTGACCTGAATGAATATGATGAATGTAAACGCACCTTTAGTCTGTTCAATCTTCTGCTATCTGTCTCTTACCTGAAGCTTGGACCTCCATGATGTACTGGTGCAGGTCTTGACCCTGTTGCATAACCTCATAGGTCATGTTGTTCATGGCCAGTTTTCTCTCTGCGTGTCGCTGCAATCTCTGCTCAGCCAGACTGGGCTCTTCTGCGGTGAAGTCGCTCACCTGACGCACCAGATCTTCATTCCACGCATCTAACTCTGCTGTTACCTGCGGAACAGGGCAGACAGATGACCTTCTGTAAAGCCACTGAGTTGACCAACTCACTTGTACAAATAAACACACTAATTCTGTAATTTACAGTAAACATAATAGCATTAATGAATCTGGGTTAATCATTGAGACTAGACTGTAATCTAACATCTGTTACGATTTTACGAGCAGCCAAGAATAAATACATTTGATAATGATGCTTATATGAATCCTGTGTGTGTTTGTTACATGTAATAACTGGACTGTTAAAAGGACTGTTGCATGTCTCATTTATTGACAGATCTCAGAGGAACTTCACATACAGAGATAGTCTTCACATCTTCAAAGGGAAAACTGTCTCATCACAAACACTGAATCTAGTCTAGTTATTCTGTACTTTCCCTTACAATGAAGTACTGTGGTGGGACAATGGTACAGTGATGGTCTCTGCTGGTAATACTATGGTACTTTGATATTTACCATGGAATTGATTAATTACCATATTTGTGAACCATTTAATTTACATAGTACTCCAGGGAATATGATGGTATTACCATTGTACATGACGAAAAATGGTATTACTGTTTTACAGTGTCCAACATGGTAGTACCATTGTACTGGTGTTTTTCCGATAACTACCAAACACACTAACACTGTCTAGTGTATATACACATACACACACACACACACACACACACACACACACACACACACACACACTGGTCACCTCGATGGTGTACTGCTCAAAGATGCGCAGCTGCAGGAAGATGTCGAGTTTGATCTTCCTCTCATGGAAGAGCTCCTCCATGTGTCCCTGCGCCTCGTCCAGCTGCTGTAGCACACTCTCAATATGAGCGATAGAGCTCGTGTGTGGCAGCTTATTACTGCTCATCGCTGAGTCTCTGTACAACACAGAGTTAATGTGTCAGACAATGGGTTAAGGTTAGTCTTAGGTTCATTCAAAGTCCCTTTCAAGGCAAATCAATCCATTCGGTGGCCATCTTGTGAACCATCCCAGGCAGCTACTTTCTGTGCATTCAATAAGTACAGCTCCTATCTACTTGACTTCCTTTTCTACATTTGCCACATTGGGTGTTTCAATTTTCCAATTCATTTTAATGCATGTGCTCTGTCACCCGTAAACAGTCTCTGCTTCAAAGCTCTATTGACAGCAGCTGTTGATTGATCACCACAGACAATCATTTACTAGCAGAAATGTGAAGCTTGTGTTTTTGTTAATGTACTTGCTTAGCTGTAAAGTTGTCTAAATCCTCCTTTTAGTGGTGGGACTACTTGTCTAGATTAACTTTTGGTTATGTGTTACTGATGTAACTCCTTTGGACGGAGTTTGCTCCATGTAAACAATGCTTTATGGATAGTTACATATAGTCCCTTACTGGCTTTGTCACACAGTTAACAATCTAAAGTAATTGGGTTTATCTTTTTGGCTGGTCCTGACATGATTAGATATAACTTTGGGTATAACATGGATTTGCTATGAAGTAACACAGTGTTGCCAACTGTCCCATATTTTGCCGTTCGGGACACCTATTGTTCAGTATTTTAGTGGCTAGATGCAGTCTCACATTCAAGTGCTGAAAATATTCAAGTGTCCCATATTTGTGTGGCAAAAAGTTGGCAACCCTATATGAAGTGAAATGTTAGTGTTATAGTTCAATATAAGGGTACTACTGTTAATGGGTTTTCCATTTGTTTATACAGACTGAGGTACAAGAGATAATCATTTTATGTGGAAATCGACACTATGTCACATATATGGTATATACTGTAGATATTAGGCTGCCAATAACCTGGAACATTCCGTTTACATAAGTGCCATCTGCAAGCAAATTATGTTAGATATTTTGTCAGAACTAACTTAAATTTTCTGAGACATATTTGCAATGAATTTTAAGCACAATTAGGGCTGTCACTATTTCTCGATTTACTTTGTTTAGTCGATTTTAGAGTGTAAGATGTTTGATGCGTAAATTTTCTTTAATGTGATTAACGCATTGACCAATTTTCACATTAGATTCTGACAATTTATTCAGCGCCGTGTGAGTTCTGAATACTGGTTGGAATAGGGCAGAACCTTTGTGATGTGTCCAGGTTAATTACACTGACGCACACACCACAAACACACACAACAGTGATTCCGCGTCAGTAATCAAGTGATGGAGAAGGGCCTCTTAACCGTATTTGTTTCTGTACAAAACAAACCCAAATACGACCTATGAAAAGCTGCATTCATGTGACACATGACACATGCATTTCATGACTGAAGCATCAGTGTATCCTCAACGCCATGTCGCACTTCCGTTTTACCGGATCATTTGGATGAAGTATCATTAGGTGTGCAGTGCCAGACATTTTCTGCAGCGCTTTTCATGTGGAGTTCAAAATGGAAAGAACCATGTGAATGCAGCTTCATGACTGATGTATTGTAATATATATATATATATATATATATATATATATATATATATATATATATATATATATATATATATATGATAATTTATGGCCATCATCACAGGTAAAAATCAATATGGGAATCTAGAGCACTTTATTTAAAGAACAGAGCTGCAGCTCTGTATGTCAGTCAAAGCTCTATGTGAGCCGTTAAAGACATAAATGGATGCGTGACTCGTGTCCTGCAGACGCAATATAAAACAGGCTAACCTGAGGGGGTAAAGGCTAGTCTTCGCATGTGAAATTATTAACAGCATTAACTGAATGTCCAGATGCTTAAGGGCATTTTTTGTGAAATGTTTTGCTTGAAAAGTGTGCTTGTGCTTAATTTTAATTGATGCTTGCTTTGAAATTGTGTTATCTAATGCAAAGACACTCATTCCGTCATAATTTACATACAAAAAGGTACGATAGACTGTGTGTATTGTGAATATAGTAATGTGAGAGGGGCATTATTAGGCTTGTATATTCACAATATGGCACAGCAACGAGTGCCTTTTATATAACAGATCCAGGACCGGAACTATTGGTTTACTCACCCTCATGTCATTACAAACATGTATGACTTTCTTTTGTGGAACACAAAAAGAGATATTTTAATGACTATCATGGTTTGTCTTTTCAATACAATGTAGAAAAGGACCCAAAAGTAAAACATGTGGAACAACATGAGGGTTTGTAAATGATGAGAGTATGAATTTTTTTTTTTTTAAGTGTCTGTATATACCTTAACACTGAATATACAACATTGTGTATTGATACCTGAGTTGTTGTATAAGGTCTTCTCCCTCTTTGATGACATTGAGAGTGGCCTCTAGTGTGGCCGTCTGCTGCTGCTGAAACTGTTTGATGAGCTCCTGAACTGAATCAACAGAGTCGGAACACACCTCCTCCAACAGCTCCTTCTGCAGATCCTCCATCCAAGTCCACAACTGAAACACACACGCACACACACACACACACACACACACACACACACATTAATATACACACACACACATCAATACACACAAATACCACAAAAAAAAAAAAAAAAAACTACAGTCACAGAGATGGGGAGACCTGTTTGTAGATTATATCTAACAAGAATCTGTTCTCAATCCAATATTAGAAAACAGTCTGAAATACTGTACATCTCTTCCATATTTCAGAGAAACTGGTCTCAGTTTTAAGAACACAGTAACAATGAAACAGAAACCACACTATTAACTCACATTAAAGTGAATTCTGAATATCCTCTTGTTAGGCTTTACATTAAATTGGTAACATTTCTTCATTATTTCACCTGTTCTTAACTCACATTAACTGAATTCGTCCTAAATGAAGCTTGTCCCTCTTCAGCTAAAACAGCCTCCACTCTAGTTTAAACTAATTTATTTGGGTTGTTCAGATACCATTTTTTTTAAAAATATTTTTCCGATACCTGTTTTTTTTTTTAACTCAATATCAGCAGTTTATTTCAATATTATCATCAAAATTGTGTTTAAATAAATACATAAATTAAAACTTTAATCAAATGAAAGTACAACAATTGACATGAAATATAATACGAAATGTTATTATTTTTAATCAAATGAAGTGCTTTTATACAGAACCTCACAGCACAATCCAAAATACATTAGTGAAGTTATATTTTGTTAAATAAAGTGCTGCGTAACAGAGCATCACAGATGTGAGATATTGCTTAAATATAATACAATTACTATTGATTTATTATTATTATCATTAGTAGTAGTAGTATAACAGTGAATATTACATAACTATATTGTAGTGTTCTATTTTTGTCATACTTTTTCTCATTTTAAATTGAGCTTTTATTTTGGCAGAGCTTTTATTTTGAAGTGTCTCTAATGTAATCACGGCAGATTCCCAATCCGGAAAAGCCATTCGCTACGTGAATCACAGTGATTATTAAACCGCAAAAGGCTACTATATACAGTAAATAAATAAATAAATATGTAGTCTGTATATGACTCATGCTAAACAGTGAATTAGCGCTCTGCCTGCTGTCATCTGCTACAAAGAGAGTATGCGATGCTCATGATGGTGTTTTCTGTGTATGAGCCAAGTATCTCTTAATGTATGAGCAGTTTGTGTCTCTATGCCTGCACAAAACTGGCTCAACACATTCACAAGAACTCACATTTAAAACGCTGCATGTGCAAACGATCTATTTATTTCATTAAATTGCAGCTTTTGCGGTTAAATAATCTCACTAGGACATGACGTTATTTTTAATCTGTGCGCTGAATGTTTACGTGGTGACATTCGTACGTCAGATGGAAGCATTTTTACGAGACTAGTGTCTCGCAGTTTTAAAGAAGAAACATGGATGCCAACAGTTGAACCGTTTTAAGAGTTGGCCAAATATTACTAGTGACCAGAGACATATTATTATTTTTAGTTTTAGCAATTTTTAGTTAACGGACGTCGACAGAGATTTGACAACATTCAGAATTCTTGCATGACAAAGTTAACTGTAGAGTTTTGAGTCTGTCTAAAGCAGCCACAGAAACCAAATTACATTCAGCTCACACTCTATATCTGTGTGCATGTTAGTGTGTGTGTGTGTGTTTGCAGAGTGAAATGAGGTGTTTGTGGAGTGCTGTTAAACCCGAGCTCTATCTAAGGGTTCATTTGATGAACTCTAGATACAGTAGCTCTTTCAGTAGGTCCAGAAACGCTGCTGTTGGAAGACCTGACTGTTTCTCTAGGCCAGTGTGAAACATTGTAAAACTTTTCTGGCCTGCAGGAGAACTTTCTTCAGCCATAATTCACTCCTGAGTTATGCTCAGGCAAAGTCAGTTTCAAGGTAAGTCGGCGGCCATCTTGGGAATGCTCCCGGGCAGCTATTTTCTATAGATACATGCGGTATAAAAGTACAGCTTCTATCTACTTGAATGGGGAAAGACATCTCCAAAACAGTTGGTCAAGATTATGATCAAATAACATATTTCAAATCAGCAGTAAAATCTGACAACATTAATATGATAAGTTGTGCTTCTTTAGCTCAGATAATGCTTAAAAATGCCATTTTTTAGTGCACTGCACTCAAAAGTCTGAGATCTCAATATGAACTCTGAGCTATGATATCTACTTTCATTATATAGCTTTATACTCTTACTTTATGTCAACAATTGTCTCATTTGTGTCTATTTTTAGAAAGATAAGACTTTTAGAAGCATCTGAAATCTAATACTTATATGAAAAAAATGAGAACAGCTTTTATAAGGCTACAGAGTCTTCATCTCATGCGAGTGCATGATTTTATACATATTTTTCAAAATTACTATTCTCTTTAGGAGTAAAACTTTTTTTTAATGGGGAACAAAAATACTGAGTGCACTTTTAAGTAAGGCCTGTAGTTCTTCCCCCTCATTAAATGTCTATTTTATGCTCTTATTGCCTGTTGAAAAAGATCAAGACTTCACAGGCTGCTGTGCCATGAGAAAACCACATTCCTGCAATCTCCATACATCAAAACTATAGCTCACAGTACAGATCCATTACACAAACACAGCACAGAAACGCCTTAGAGAGATGAATTGTGCCACTTTACCCTTCCACGTATTTACTCTTTCTCTGTCTCAAATGCAGAGTGCATAAGGTAATGGATGTAGAATGACCTCACATGACTGCATAATAAATCACTAAGGCTACGTTCACATAGTAAGTATTTGGTTTTGACAAGCGTATTTACTAACGTGTGATTCTCGAATTGTTTTATTCATACAACAGCTTGAAAGTGGCTTGAATACTGTCTGTATAAATGAATAACTGAAGTCAAGCCCTTTTACTATAGAGCACAACAGTGCCCGCCCACTTTTTCAGCCATCTAAGTTTCGGAAGTATTTTTCCAATTATTTTTTTCCATAAGGATTAATATCCATAAGGATAAAATCCTTCAAAAAAGAGTTGTATGACATGAACAAAACCAATCTGCTCCGAGGTGAATCACAACATGTATTTGAAAATTGGACTAAAAGACAAAGGTAAAAGACTGTGTACCTAACGTGTTTCATGAGGGAATGATCTACAATCACAAAAAGCATTATGAAAAATGCAATCGAATTAAAAATAATGGAAATATATAAAACAATTTATTAAATTGTTGATTGTAAGCATAGAGTAAATATATTTAAAGTATATTGCTAAACATTCAAATATGTACAAATAGAACGGAAAGAAAAAGTATGTGAACTCTTTGGAATTAGCTGGTTTTCTTCATTAATTGGTCATATAATGTGATCTCATCTTCATCACAGTTACAAGTATAGACAAACACAATGTGCTTAAGCTAAAAACACACAAACAATTATAATATTTCATGTGTTTATTGAACACATCCCATTAAACATTCACAGTGCTGTGGAAAAAGTAAGTAAAACCCTAGTCTAATTATAGTCAGGAGTTGGCCAACCTGGAATCCAATTAATAAAACGAGATTGAAGGTGTGGGTTAGAGCTACTTTGAAACAGTTTGAGTTTGCCATTCACAAGATGTATCTGCTGATGTGGACCATGCCTTGCAAAAAAGAGATCTCAGAAGACCTATGATCAAGAATTGTTGCTTTGCATAAAGCTGGAAAGGGTTAAAAAGTTATCTCAAAGAGCTTAGATATTCATCTGTCCACAGTTAGACAAACTGTCTATAAACAGAGACCATTTAGTACTTTGGCTACTCTCCCTAAAAGTGGCCATCCAGTCAAGATGACTCAAAGGGGACACCACAGAATGCTCAATGAGGTAAAAAATAACCCTACAGTAATAGCTAAAGACTTGAAGGAATCATTGGAATTGGTTAACATCTCTGTTCATGAGTCTATTATATGGAAAACATTAAACAGGCATGGTGTACATGGCAGGGCACCACAAAGGAAGCTGCTGCTTTCCAACTAAAGCATAACTGCATTTCAAGTTTGCCAAAGACCATCTTGACACTCCACAAATTTACTGGGAAAATGTTTTGTGGACAGATGAAACTAAGGTTGAATTGTTTGGGAAGAACATGCAGCACTATGTATGGTGTAAAAAGGGCACTGCATACCAACATGTAAACATCATCCCAACGGTGAAGTACAGAGAAGGGAGCATCATGATTTGAGACTACTTTGCTGCTTCGGGTTCTGGACTGCTTGCCATCATCAAGAGAAAAATCAATTCCCAAGTTTATCATGATATCCAACAGGATAATGTCAGGGTGGTTATGTACCAGCTGAAGATCAGCAGAAAATCCACTATGAAATGGCTTCAAAAAAAGAAAATCCATCTTTTGGAGTGTCCCAGTCAGAGCCCAGACTTTAACCCAATAGAGATGCTGTGGAATGACCTCAAGAGAGCCGTTCACACCAGATATCCTAAAAATATGGCTGAACTGAAGCAGTTTTGTAAGGAAGAATGGTCCAAAATTTCTTCTGAACGCTGTGCAGGTCTAATCTGCAGCTACTGGAAACACTTGGTTGAGGTTATTGCTGCCAAAGGAGGATTGACCAGTTATTAAATCCAAGGATTCACTTACTTTTTCCACAGCACTGTGAATGTTTAATGGGATGTGTTTAATAAAGACAAGAAAGATTATAATTGTTGTGTTGTTAGCTTAAGCACATTGTGTTTATCTATACTTGTGGCTTTAATGAAGGTGAGATCACATTTTATGACCATTTAATGCAAAAAAAACAGCAAATTTCAATACACATACTATTTCTTGCCATTGTATGTAAGTAGTTTGAGAGTATATGGAGACCAACTCGACTGCATCATTCACAGTACATCATGTGTGTGGGCGGTCGCTGCAGAGCTCTTTTGGTGCACTTTGTTTGACTTCTCTCCTCGGGATCATGGGTAGAGCAGGTCTTTACAAGGAATAACTGTCAGTGTCTTGTCTTTAGTTTCTTGATCTGGTTTCTTGCTTCATTGTACTTTGTTGTGGATTATTCTCTTATTAAACCCTGCAGTTGAGTTCTACAACTCCTGACTCGCCAGCATCAATACAATTGCGCTATTAAACACAATGTTTGAAAAAATTAAGTTGAAACAACATAGACATTGATTAACAACCTCAGAACTCATAGTTGGTCTGTCCTGAAAGGTTTATAAGTTATTGTTAATAATCAATTCTCATAAGGGAAAAAAATAAATAGGATTTTTACTTCTGGAACCCAACTGTTGCACTCTATTGACTCTTCCATCAACGTGCCTTAAACATTTAATGAATTACGTCATGACAGAAGAATTTAGCATTTCACAAGTGCCCGGTTGACAGTTGGAGAGGTAAACAGCATATCAGCATGTTCATGTAGCACATCTGCCACAGCTCAGAGAAAACTCCCAGAATTCCTCTGTTATCCAGATGGTATGCATGCCAGTGAGCAGTCTCACCTCTTTGGTGTGCGTGTGGAAGGAGACAGACATGTCCAGCAGTAGTTTTCTCTGCTCGACTCTCCTAACGAAGTCCTGGATCCTGACCTCCAGCTGTCGTGCCGCCTTATAGATCTCCTCCGGGTCACACTCCCCCGTCTGGGCCAACTGCTCGGCCGCTTCCAGGAGTTTATCAGCATTGGTGTAAGTGTTCTGATCCGAAAGAGATGAGAAGAGAAGGAAAAGTTTTATCATTTAGTGTAGAATGAATGTAGAGATACAGATCTTGACATAATTTCAACACTTGCCCCTAGACCCAAATCTGAGTGTTATGATTAAAAGATTAAAGGAGCTTTGCCTGAAGTCAAAATGTTAGTCAAAGATTGTTGCAGAAAAATAGTGCAATTTAGTTTTTCATGACCATTTTCCACCCTATCTCTGGTTCTTGAAAGTTTGGGTATGTCCATACTCTAAGGAAATCCAGCAGTTATCACCTTATGGTCCAAATGTGGCCAAAAAGAGAGGAATAATGGCCCACTGGCTGCTAGGACAGTCTCTTTAAAAGATTCCCACCCCAGTACACACTGTTCCTCTCTGTCAGACATGAGGTACAGATCTGCTAATTAACATGAGATAATTACATGTGAATTCACGTGCTGTGTCCGTAGAGAATGAGAACACATTTACAGACCCAGAGGGGTTTAATCTTTCATTAAACACACAGTTAAGACATTTAAACTCACAAGAGAGATTTCATCTGTTTCATTGCCAAATATTATCTGAATCCACATGATAAAAGCCCTGCTGATTTGAGAGTTATTTCACTCTGCTCAACTGGATAGCTTCTTCAAATTAGCCACTCACTGTCTAGATTAGAGCTCTTTTCATGTTCTCAAGCAACTTCATAAAGTACATCCTGAGATGATTTTTAAACAGTTTTGAAGGAGTTCCCATGTACAGTACACAAAAAAGTGGTAACCTGCAATCGTTCCTTCAAGGATCTATTTCTACTTGATCTAACTGATAAAAATGACCTTTGTTGGTGTAATCAACCACATTTCTTAAATTACATATTTGAATAGAATAAATCCAGTTAATTTAGATTAACTGATAAAATAAAATAAAAACCAGGCTGAGGGATAGACTGTTCAATAGGTTGTTGTATGCCTGGGCAGCCTGATCTCATCATTATTCATAGCTGTTTGTATGTAATATTTACATCTTGACATCATCTGAAACATTTTTTTTTTTTTAGATATTTAGATCCCTTATCCCTACCCCTAAATGTAACCATTTCTCAACAATATAAAAAACGTAACAGGCCAATGACTTTACTCACAATAATGGCAAAAGACATTACAAAAGTAGTGCTCTCTGAGGGCATACAAAAGGTATGTGAGAAGAACTGGATTTTTTGAGAGTGGAATTGAAGTTATTAATCGATGAAAATCCATGATCAACTCTGTAAAGGCGTAATATTGCATCAATACAATAGATTCCATAGATACATCCGGATACATCACCCGGAATATGGCATGTCGCAATCGGTCACAAGACACGCAAGGGCTAATGTGCATCTGTTCTGTTACATTCTGAGGTCTGTTCCTCGCACAAAGTTATCATATGTCTTCTGAAGACTTGGATTATAGTGCACAAATAGAATGAATTATTTTTATCATAGTTCTTAAAACCAGATCTTGTCCAGTATCACTGTGGATTTGTTGTGTTGTTTGTGGTCACACAGTAGTTCAAAGTGATTAGTGGGTATTGAATAGAGGAGATTATGGCATCAGTGTTCAGTGATGAGACATGAAGCTTAGAGCAGGCATACAGCTGAAAGTGACCACCACACTCACATCGGTCAAACTACAGTTTGTTATTAAGGGACAAATCTTTTTCTTTTTACTCAACCAATAACCTGCTCTTATATTTCTATATTTGTATCCATTGTTTCAATTTTAACTGTCCAATAATCCATAAACTACTCAGCTAGAAAGCAATATAACTAGCTGGCTGTTTTTATCAAACTGATTTAGGGTCAGCGGCACTAAAAATCCATCATACATGATGCATTCCTGATTCGCTCTTGACCGCACACACACCTCAATCCACACGTAAGACGCATAACAAATGAATCCATAACTCCATTCATCAGAATGTGCCCAAAGTCTGTACAAGTGTTTGTGGCTTCATTATAATGTCTCCTCTCTTCATCTTCATCAGTCTGTTCTTAGATTCTACAAGTCTGATAAGCAGCTGTCACAATAACAATAGCTGAGCCAAAACAAATCCCTTATGCTTGTTTAGACGGAGTCAGACTGTCTCAAGCCCTTCTTATGACACTGAGACCGGATCTCTGCCACCCACACTGTTATGGATTATTAAACTCAGGGGAATTATGTGGATATGTCACTGTTAGCTTATCTGCATTTTTTTAACAAATATAAGTTCAGTAAGATGTGACCAAATTAAAACAACAAAAACTGTGATTTAAATTCCAATTTGTACAACTCAGTGTTTCCCATAGGATTTTTTTCAGTAGCGGTGCTGCTGTGTGTGCGTCCACGAGCCTGCACGGCAGATCCGTATTTCTGCATGTCGGTGGAGTAATAGCTTAAAATGACCTTAGAATCATTATAGATGGGTTATTAATGTTGGCCTTGTCATGTGTGTGTTTACTATTTACTGGGAGCTTTTGACACTTGAATGGCTTTAGAAGCTCTGATAGCTGTAATTATAAATGTCAAATAATGAAATGCCTCAACGCAGAAAATTATTTTCACTCTTTTTATTAAACATAAACACCAATAGATAATATAAACCTATTTAACAGAACATACAGTACATGTCACCACAGGGCTCCGGACTAACATATGAGAGCGGTGCCACCAGTGCCACCAAGTTCTACACATGGTGGCACCAGCACCTCATTTGGTAGCAACAGTGAAAAAATTAAATAAAAATTGTCCTTAATAAAAAAAAAAAAATAAAAAAAATGGTGTGCCGTTAAACATGGTTTTAAACTCGTTTAAACACCAAGGCAAGAGACACTAAGGGTTTTCATAGGATTTTTCCACAGCCAAATTCAAATGAGTTCTGCGTCTCACGCCACGCTTCTCACAGCGTTGTTTGTAGGCTCGTTTGAGATGAGCAAGTTCTGCACAGAATCAATCACTGGTGCATGCCGGTTAAAAATCTGTCTGACTTGCTGTGATGTCATGACGACATACTGTATGTCAAAAAATGTCCCGCAAGAGCCAGGTGGCTCCGCAAGCAAGCACAATGGGAAATGACTTGCTGACGACACAGCTTAATGCTCATTGGCTTAAACAACCGTGATTTTTTGTTCTCTTCTAAAATGTTTGACTTTTTTATTTTATCTCTAATATCATGTTTTTATGTGTATAAATTATATGTGAATATTCCCAACACTCTTTATGGGATATGTGTTTGGTATCATATTTCAGAAATATCTAAAATACGTGTCTTTATTAAATTAAAAATGGATGGAAAGACACGTCTTATAGGGGGAATTAAATAACAGGAACATTGAGAGTTTTGTTCATCATACTTATTTCATTTAAAAACAGCATCATTTAAATTGCATCCACTTTATTACCAACAAAGCACTTGAACGTGAATCACGTGATATCTGCCTTTGATCTCGTAGCGGCTGAAGACTACAAGAAGTGAGAACTGCCCAGCTTGACAGCACTTATTTCACTCCTCCCCTGACTGCATCCGGCTACTCTCATCTACTTTCAAGACGAGGCGTTTGGCATCTCAAATGAGCCTAATGATTTGCGCTGCGTGGGTAAGACTGCTCTGCGCTCG